>NC_049259.1:6805587-7113636 GCF_011100685.1 Canis lupus familiaris | reverse complement strand
TGTGGGGTAGGACAAATAATTTCTCCTCATCTTGGCTGAGACTCTCCACCCTATTTCTCTGTAAAAACAAAACAAAACAAAACAAAACAAAAGACAACAAACAGAAGAAAAAACAAATAGAATATTAATAACGTGTATACTTCTGGAATACATGGGAGACCCCAGAAAACTGAGTTACTCCGCTAAATGTCCCAAGCCAAAAGCTTAAATGCCATTTCCAGCTAAAGACAAAAGAAAATCTGGGGACTTAGTGAGTCAGTCACCTAAGTTTTAGAGAATTTAGTCTCATTCTCTTCCTCTTCCAGAAAAAGAGGTATCTTTACAAATGGAGATTTCACTTATAAACGTAAATGTCTCTTACAAAAGGGTAACTTCTACTTGTTTTTTTCCTGTGTGTTTGGGTTTCTTAAAAACAATCAGCCTAAAATAATCCTTATGCCAGAAAGGCATATTTTGGGGTGACAAATCCTGCTCCTCTTCACTCCAAAATATAGAAAGAAGAGTTACCATTTAATAATTTTTATATTAATATTAGTAAAATAATGATGAATTCACTGTTATTGGTTAAATGTGATTGGTATCAACACTAGCCAGAAAATGTTGACATTTTAAAACCAGAACAATCTCTGTTCTGTGCATTTTGTTCTTCATGTTTCCTCAGCATAAAATGTCAGACATTTATTCATGAAGCATTTCTTGGGTTTCTATTATGTTCCAGGCTCTGGGAGTCAAAACCAAATGAGATAAAGTTCCTTTCTCAAATGGCTCACAATTAAGTAAATACAGCAAGTAGTAAATTAAATAAGTGTGCTTACAGGGCATAAATACTGATATAAAATTGCATGAGGAAACAACGGGGCACAAACAATAAAGAAGTAGTAAGTTTTCCTTGGGAGAGACACGGGAAAGGGCTTCATAAAAGGAGAGGTTTCTGAGTGGAGTCTGGTAAGGAACATGAGAGAGGGAACAGTTCTAGAAAAGGCATGGCGGCACAAAACAGCCCAGCCTGCTTCCTTTGAAGAAAATGTTCTATTTTAATAGATAGGTACATAAGTAAGTCAAATAGAATAGGTACACATGTATAATATATGTTGTATATTATATATAATATATACCTTACATATACACAAAATATCTGTATATAATACATGAATATGTATATACACATGTATTGCATATTTATGTATTATATACAGATATTTTATGTATATTTGTATATTTATATACAAATATTTGTGTACATGCACACATATCTATAGATGCTTATATGTAGTGTGCATGCATTACAGCAAGGTAGCCAGTTTTTGCCAGCCCATGGAATGCTCCTTATTACACCTTTTGTTTGGCCTCCATTTCTGATTGATCCACTATTTTGTTTTTTAAAATGCTTACTCAGTGTGCTCTCACACTTAAGAACAAAGTAGAATCCAGAAAATGTTTTAAATTTAAAATTTTAATCATGTTTTTATTAAATCATTTACATAAAAATCTAAAAATATTTTTTAAAAAAAAAAACAGTAGCCCATCATTGTTTTGTAATAGGTAGAACTAAATGCACTTACTTTCAAATACTCTGGTGCCACCCGTGTGGTTCATTTCCATATGACATCCTACTGAAAACTCCCTTTCATTTCTTGGTAGAAAACTTTTAGAATACTATACTTAACCATCTATTCAGCAACTATTATTAAGCATTATATTGGGATCAGAAATACTGTAGTCACTAGGCTTAAAAAAACAAATAATGATTTTTTTTATTTTTTCAAGGGGTTTAATTTCTGGGATTTTTTTTTTTTTTGAGGGAGGGACTAGAACAGTACCTTTAATAAATGTGGAATTTATGTATGTATCTCTACCATATTTCTTGTCAGAATGAAGAAAAAAACTACTTTGTAGAGGACTCTTTAAACGATTTCATTTGTTTGTGAAAACTATAGAGCTATATCCTGAAGAAAATGCTTAGAATTACAATAAATTGTCTTGCTTAATATGTGTAAACGTTTTTGAGTCCCATGCCAAAAAAATGGTGCTGTTTTTTGCACTGCATAACACTGTTATGAAGGTAGATAATTTATATGCATTCCAGACCTTGTAAATTTTATAGCATGTGGAAGTGCACCATTGGACTTCATAGCCCACTTCTCATAAAGCTCAAGAAAACAGCTCCCTCTTTCAGAAGTAGATCAATAATAAACTCCTTAGAAATAGCCAGCTTCTGCTCATACTATGTTTTTTTTTTTTTTTTTTTTTTATTCATGAGAGACACAGATAGAGAGAGAGAGAGGCAAAGACACAGAGGGAGAAGCAGGCTCCATGCAGGAAGCCCAATGTGGGACTCGATCCCAGGACTCCAGGATCACGCCCTGGTCCAAAGGCAGTTACCAAACCGCTGAGCCACCCAGGGATCCCCTCATACTGTGTTTTTACTAAATGACTTCACTGTGGGGGAAACAGTTGCCTTGGGCTTAGAAAGATTCATAATAAATGGAAAAGAAATGGCCCCATAAGAACCCCCTTAGTAAACATGAAGATCTGACAAGGGTTGGTAAGCAACTCTGAAAGAGATAATGATTCTACTGAATAATCTACAACCCTACCCAAGTCAAGGCAATTCATGAAATGAAAAACTTTATCTTTTTCTTTTCTTTTTTTCTTCCCTTTACTTTGCTTTGGCTCTTCAGGATCATCTGACATTATCAATTCAATTCAATTTTGTTACAGCAAAAACATATAAAATAATTGTAGTTCAGAATGAATCGATACAATTTTAGTCAGAAAACATTTCTAAGAGACTGATCACTCTCCTGAGGATGTCAAAAATCATATTGGCCACCTCTTCACACAATTGTCAAGATATTAGGAATCTAAGTAAGTGATTGATTATGTGAAATCTCTAGAACAGTCTTTTCCAGTGTTTGATAAAATTGTGCAATTTACATTTTAAGGGGGAAAAGAGCATTCTGGTTTAATTTAATAAGTACTAGTATCAAAAACAGAACTCAATTTACTTAGAATTTCCTTTTCTGCCTCCCCTATATCTTTTCCTGTCTTACCCACAGTACTTGAAAACAACATCAATTATGATTTTGCCCCTTAAGTAGGAATCTTTAAAAAAAGAAAAGAAAATTGACATTTAACTTTTGACTCCCCCCCAAAATAGAACTACTATCTGCTTAGCACTATTTATGTCAGTGTTTTCAGTGGTGCCCTTTTTGACACATGGGAAGAAACAATTGCTTGCTGTACAAAGTGTCCCACACTTTGCAGTACACTTAGCGTTCCTGAGATTTAGATATCAAATACCAGCAGCACTCACCAGGCTTTATTACAAAACATAGCACTTCTATACATTTTCAGAACCTCCCTACAGGCTTATGGCAAATAGATGAGTACTGAGTAGACCCAAGATAAATATTTATTCATTTATTCAACAAGAGTTTATTAAACATCTCTAATTAATTACATAACATAATGGGAACTCACTAATCAGAGAGACAAACATAAAAACACAATTCAACTTAAATTATCATAAAAATAGATATAGGGTGTTAATAGAAAACAAAAGAAGGAAAAGACTGGGAGAATGGAGAAGGCTATAAAAAGGAGGAAAAAGAAATGATCTGTGTTTTGAAGGGAACACAAGAGTGGCCCAGGAGAAAAATAGAAGAAAATCTTTTCTCAAGTGTATGCAAGAGAATGAGAGATCTTGAGTGCTTGCCCTGTGACTGAACCAACAAGTTTCCGAGATAGGAAGATTTAAGGCAGGAGAAGTACAGTTGATTGACTCTTGAATAATGCAGGGGTGAGGCATGCCAAACCCTCTGCACAGTTGAAAATCCACATATAAAAAAAAAAAAAAAAGAAAGAAAGAAAATCCACATATAAAGCACCTGGTTGACTCAGTCAGTTGGGAATCCAACTCGATTTTGGCCCAGATTGTGATCTCAGTGTTGTGATATCAAGCCTCAATTGGCTCTGAATTCAGTGGGGAGTGTGCTGGTTGTTGTCTCCTTTTTCCTGTGTTCCTCCCCACTCTCTCTTTTAAATAAATAAATAAATAAATAAATAAATAAACAAACAAACAAACAAACAAATAAAGTCTTAAACAATCCGGAGGCCCTGGGTGGCTCAGTCATTGTCTGCCTTCAGTTCAGGCCATGATCTCAGGGTCTTGGAATCAAGCCCAGGTTGGTCTCTCTCTGCTCAGCAGGGGAGTCTGCTTCTCCCTCTCCCTCTGCTCCATCCCTTGCTCATGCTCTCTCTCTAGCTCTTTCTCTCTCTCAAATAAATAAATAAATAAATAAATAAATAAATAAAATCTTAAATAAAAAAGAAAAATCCACATATAACTTTTGACTATCCCAAAACAGAACTACAAATAGTCAACTGTTGGCCAGAAGCCATACCAATAATACAACTAGCACATCAACACATATTTTGTATGTGTATAATAAACTGTATTTTTACAATAAAGTAAGCTGGAGAAAATAAAATGTATTAAGAAAAACATAAGAAAAAATACATTTATAGTACTGTTATGTTTATAAAAATATAACTTGTATGTGAGTAAATCCGCGCCATTCAAACCTGTGTTGTTCAAGAGTCAACTCTAGTAGGAAAGGGGAAGGGAGATTGGGGGTGGGGGTTTGTAAAGGCAAATTTTAAACATCTATGGGATTCGAAAAATCTTCTCCTCTCACTTTACAATCCTCTTTTGGAGTCTCATCTACCCTCATACTATCAACTAGGACTTCTATGTGAGTGACTATCAAACTCTATCATCATGTCTGACCCCTCTCCTGATATCCAGATTACATTTTCAACTCTCTTCTCCCCTTCTTTTTAACAGCTCCGCCCTAACTTCAGGCTAGAAAGGCATACAACGAACTGCTCCTCTTTTTTTCCAAACTAGATATTGGCTCCTCTGTCACTCTTTCAAGCTTAAAGTCACTTTGACTATTTTCGTTCAGATTTCCCTGCTGCCATAGAAATCAAATCAGTATCTATTCTCTACTCTGACTTTCCTGAATAATGTCTCCTTTATAAGTTTTTCTCCTAAATTCCAACTGCTATCATCTAGGGGCCTCATTCCTGGGCTACAGTACATCTCTCTTATCCTGTCTCCCCGCCCCTGCTTTCCACTCTTCCATCATTCCTGCACATTGCCATTACACATATCTAACACATTAGTGTAATTGCTTTGATCCTGTACTCAAAAACTTAAGCTCCAATAAGAGGAAAAAAGAAAATGCTGCTTATCCTGGCATTCAAGTCCTTCCACAATCTGGGCCCAACTCGCTCCAGTGACAGTCCTTAACTTTCAATGCCATCTGCTGGTAATAATGATTATGGTAATGGTCAACAAATATTGAGAGTTTTCTATAAACTTGATATTGAGAGCATTTACTAGATCTCATTCAGTAGGCCCTTTTATTTTCCATTTTGCAGAGATTTAGCTGATTAAGTACCTTGGCCATATTTTCACAGATAATAAATGAAAGAGCCAGAATTTGACATATGAAGTTATTTCTGACTCTTAATGCCATTTTACACTTCTGATTTTCTTCCCTCTGTCTCTCTTTCTCTCTCCTTCCATTCACTCTTATTAATTCTCTGAAATTAATATTATTTTATCACCTAAAATTCCTCCACTTTTTCCAACAAATTTTAGCCCATCTGTCGAATCCTACTCAGAGCCTACTTTCTCCATATATACTTCCGTACCAACTTAAGTCAAAGTCACTTCTCCCCCCTGCCAAGCCAGTGGTTTCCAACTTTGGCTGCACATCGGAATCACCTGTGGAGACCTGATATAATTGGTTTAGAGAGCCACCTGGGCTTCAAGATTTTCAAATCTCTCAAGGTGATTCCAATGTATAGCCAAGGTTGAAAACATTGCTCTAAGATCTTAACTTTTTTTTTTTCTCTATAGCTCTTTTAGCAATTAGAATCACAGACAAACATGATTTAAGGATGGATTTGGAATTCAGTGACTGTACCTATAAGTGAGGATATTGATTATGATTAGTGATCTTCAAACATTTTTTGGCAAAATACTTCAAATCTTTTGGAGACACATCAAAAATACATTTAAAAAAAAAAGAAAGAAAGCTGAACTTCTTTTAAGGAAACAGAGAAGGGAAATGTGAAATCCCACTAAACTGCCTCCTTCCCCTACATACCCTGAGGGATCCTACATGAAATCTCTAGTGTGCCTAGGCTTAAATCCTAAATATACTGAATTATATCAGCCTCTCCTATCTGTAATAATCTGATATTCTATAGTACCATGGGTAAATGAAAGATGAATTATCTATATGTTAGAATATTATTGGACTATTTCTTTCCCAATATTACATTACTTAGCTAATAGAGCCCTAATTCTTAGGGAATTATATTTTATCTAATAAAAAATAATAGTATTTTCAAATGACCTAGAAATGGCCACATGTATCAAACATGGTATTAATATTTAAAATTCACAGCCACCTCTGAGGACAAATAGTAGTGTAACCCTTTTGCCAGTGAAGAAACAGAAGGTTGTGGGGTTAAGTGACTCACCTCAAGTTGTGGTGCAATTTAGTGCCATACTCCCCACTCTGAATCCAGTTTATTCTATTCTTTATAAATATTTTATGAGTCTCTCCTTCACCTGCCACCATGGGCTTAAACACATTTCCACTAATGAGTAGCACAGAGCTGTCTCTAAGCTACTTGGAACCAAAGTTCAGCCAGAATTTAGTATAATAGACAATTCACAACACTTTTTCAGAGATCAGCAGGGAGAATAAAATCACACAAAAGACTTTTGCATTCACAAAAGGTAAAATGTACTGGAGTCATTTCAAATGACAAATATAAAATAAAATTATTTTTATAAAAAAATGACATATTGAGCTTGAATTCCAACTATGAAGTAAAGATTAAAGAAGAAATAGATCAATGAAGAAAATCTCTTGAAGGAAAGAAATAAAAGATTAGAGTAGAAATAAATGAAAGAGAGACTAAAAAGACAATAAAAAAGATGAGTGGAACTGAGTAAGGACTGGCTCTTGAAAAAGAAACAAAATTGACAAACTTTTAGTTAGATTCACCAAGAAAAAGAGAAAGGGCTCAAATAAATAAAAATCATAAATTAAAGAGAAGTTACAAATGATGTCATAGAAATACAAAAGATCGTAAAAGACTAGTAGGATTATATATCAACAAATTGGAAAACTTAGAAGAAATAGACAAATTCCTAGAAACATAAAATCTTCCAAGACTGAATCATGAAGAAATGGAAAATCTGAATAGATAAATTACTAACAACGAGATCAGTAATAAAAAAATCTCCCAATAAACAAAAGCCCAGGGCCAGACAACTTCACAGGTAAATTCTACCAAATATTCAAAGACTAATACCTATCTTTCTCAAACTCTTCCAAAAAAATTGGAAAGGAAAGATTGCATTCAAACTCAGCTTATGAAGCTATATTTACCCTGATTAACACAACCAAAGACAACAGAAAACAAAAAGAAAAAAAAATATATATATATATATAAACCAATGTCCCTAATGACAAATAATGTAAAAATCCTCAACAAAAACTTAGCAAACCAAATTTAACAATACATTAGAAACATCATACACAATGATTGAGTAGGATTTATTCCAAGGATGCAAGAATGGTTCAACATTCACACATCAATCAAAATGATATGATATGAACAAAATGAAGGATAAAAATCGTATGGTAATCTCAATAGTAGTAGAAAAGGCATCTGACAAAACTCAACAACCATTTACCATAAGAACTTTCAACAAGATGGGTATAGAGAGAATGTACCTCAATATAATACAAGCCATAAATGGCAAACCCACACAGAATATCATACTCACTTGTTTCTAAAATCAGAAACAAGACAAGGATGCCCACTCATCACTTTATTTAATGTAGTATTGGAAGTCTTAGAAATTAGGCAAGAAAAAGAAATAAAAAGCATCTAAATGCAAAGGAAGAAGTAAAATTATCACTATTTGCAGATGGCATGGTTTCATACATAAAAAATCCCTAAAGACTTCATCAAAAGACTGTCAGAACTAATAAATGAATTCAATAAAGTTGTAGGATGCAAAATCAATATATAGAAATCTATTACAATTCTATACTCTAATAATGAACTATTGGAAAGAGAAATTAAGAAAATAATCCTATTTATAATTGCATCAGAAATAATAAAATACCTAGGAATAAATTTAACCAAGGTGCTCTGAGATCCATACATTGAAAACTATGAGGCAATGATGAAAGAAATTGAATAAGATACAAATAAATGGAAAGATAGTCTGATCTCATGGATTGGACACTGTTAAAATGTCCATTTTACTCAAAGCAACCTACAGATTCCATATAATACCTATCAAAATTTCAATGGCATTTTTCACATAAATAGAACAAATAATTCCAAATTGCATATGGAACCACTTAAGAGCCCAAATAGCCAAAGGATTTTAAGAGGAAAAAAGCTGAATGTATCACACTCACTGATTCCAAATTATATTGTAAATCTATAGTAAACAAAACAGTATGGCATTGTCATAGAAACAGACACACAAATCAATGGAACAAAATAGATACCCTAGAAATAAACCCAGAAATATGGTTAATTAATTCACAGGGAAAGGAGTCAACACTATACAATAGGGAAAGGACAGTATCTTCTTCATAAATGCTGCTTGAAAAACTGGACAGCTACATGCAAAAGAATGAAACTAAACCACTGTCTTACACCACTTACAAAACGAACTCCAAATGTGTTACAGACTTGAACATAAGACTTGGAACCATAAGACTCCTAGAAGAAAATGTAGGCAATCCTTGACATCAGTCTTAGCGATGTTTTTTTTCTGGATTTGATGTCAAAGACAAGAAGGAAAAAAAGCAAAATTAAACAAATGGGACTGCATCAAACTAAAAGCCTCTTCACAGTGAAGGAAACCACTGACAAAATGAAAAAGCAAGCTAATGAACGGGAGATGTTTGCAAATTATATATTCAAATGGGATTAATATCCAAAATATATAAGGAACTCATACAACTCAACAATAACAAAAAACAAACAACTCAATTAAAAAATAGAGCATCTGTATAAACATTTTTCCAAAGAAGACATACAGAGAGCCAACAAGCACATGAAAAGGTATTCAATATCACTAATTATCAGGGAAATGCAAATCAAAACCACAATGAGATATCACCTCACATCTATTAGAATGGCTGTTTTCAAAAAGACAGAAAATTAGCCAGTGTTGGAGAGGACGTAGTGAAAAAGGAGATCTTGTACCTTGTTGATAAAGGATATAAATTGGAGCAGCCACTATGATGAACAATGTGCACTATGACGAACAATATGAAGTTTCTTCAAAAAATTAAAACTAGATCTACTATGTAGTCCAACAATTTTACTTCTGGGTATTTATCCAAAGATGAAAACACAAATTTGAAAAGATATATATATATATATATTCCCTATGTTTGTTGCAGCATTATTTGCAATTGCTAAGATATGGAAACAACCTAAATGTCTAATGATTGATGAATGGATACAGAAAATGTGATAAATGATAGAAGATAGAAGATAGATGATAGATAGATTGACACAATGGAACACTATTCAGTCATAAAGAGAAGGAAATCTTGCTGTTTGCAACAACATTGATGAAGGTAGAGGATATTATGCTAAGTAAAATAAGTCAGATGGAGAAACACAGATACTAGATGATCTCACTTATGTGTGACTTCTAAAAAACAAAACAAATGAACTAACAAATCAAAATGAAAATAAGCTCATAAATACAGAGAACAGATTGGTGGTTACCAGAGAGGAAAGTTGATTAGCGGTGGGTGAAACAGGTGAAGAGGTTCTACCAAACGCTGATGGATAATGTAAGTGATGACTTACAGTAGGTCATCACTTTGGAGTGTATACAAATATGGACCCCCAAAGCATATGTAACATTACAGACCAATTTTACCTCAAGAATTTAAAAAAAAAGAGAGAAAACCTGTTAATTCAAACAGATCATACTGTAACAAAACAAAGAAAACTGTAAAAATCTTCAGACATAGGTGTCTCAGTTTTCAGAGAAAGCTCAGCTCAACACAACTCATTTTTATTCTCATTTTAGTTTCTTCTCTTTCCCCACCAGATCATTTTCCTTACTATATGAGGATCAGTGCAGAGGTCTGCCATATTAAACTGTCACAAGAATACAGGGATAAAAGATTCCTGATAGTGGGGGAAGCTTAGGTGAATAATCCATCAGGGAAGTGCCATCACTAAGTCAAGGTAATAACATACACAGAAGGACACACATTCATCCACCGGGACTGAATCCTTGCAGTTTAATATATCTTATGACTTGTACCAACAGTCTTTAAAGTTTGAAAGGCACATTATGCCCTAGAAATTACAGAGTCATTGCTTTTTTTTTTTTATTAACAGTGAAATAAAAAGAAACCAATAGCCACAGAGCCACATTGTTGAAGACTTATTCGAAAGAATTTATTTTGATATTAAACTTCTAGTTCTTCAATGAAAGAAATGTCTTCTCTCAATTTTTCAATCTCTGTAAGAAAAGGAGTGTAAGGATTAGAAAGTTGGCCATGTATATTGAAATTTATGCATATTTATATATTTATTCAAATCTAATACTGACCTAATAATTTTACCTTAGTTATGTGTTTAGAAAACACTACTTTCATTAATTTTAAACAAGAACTTTATTAAATATAATGGAGATCTAGCTTCATTGAGGAAAGTTTTCAGGCTGACTAGCATTTACATAATTTAGGGGGAAATACAGGGAGCTATTATTTGCACACTAGGTGTTAAATGTCTAACTGCACTTAGCTCTCTTCTGAGGGAATTGGTAGAGGGATTTTGTATGTATAGATCATTAGTTTTTGGTGCAGCTGTTTGGAGCAAGGGTGGATGTTGGACTCCAAGGTAGCCATCCATAGGTGACTGTCACAGGATTCTATCCATAACAAATACCTTTATAGGGGCACCTGAGTGGCTCAGTCGGTTAAGCATCTGCCTTTCCGTCAAGTCATGATCCTGATGTCCAGCCCTCTGCTTAGGGGGGAGTCTGCTTCTCTGCCCTCTGCCCTCTGCTTCCATCCCTCCTCCCCACTCATGCTATCCCTGACTCTTTCTCTCTCAAATAAATAAAATCTTTTAAAAAAAAGAGAGAGAGAGAAATGCCTTCATACTGGATGGTGATAATTCAAACAAAACAAATGCTCTTTCTTGGGAAGTTTGAACGTGAAACATGCAAAGATAGAGTCAGTTAGCAGCAGAAGTAAAAGCAGTTGAAACAAAGATGGACTGGGGCATAAAATAGCAAAGCTCAAGAGGACAGAATAATGGACCTATCTTTCTGGAGGCAGCACAAGGGAACCAGGTTGCTGCTATCAGAGTGATGTTGAATGCCAAAGTTCCACTTCTCCCTAAAGCATGACTGCAGAATTAGTTTACCCTGAGTGTAGGGCCTGAACATGTAGCTTTTCAGGTTATGTTCTGTTTTTTCCCCACTTCCCCATGAGATCAAGTCTATCCAAGGTGCCGCACCCTGCCCAGGGCTGGTCAACCTGTTATTTCCTGTTCTTTCTTAATCAAAAGCCTTATTGCATACGAAACACATCTCCAGTCCTGGCAGCAGTTATCAGCGTTGGTGGTATAGTGGTGAGCATAGCTGCCTTCCTAGTCCTTGCAGTCTCAAAAAAACATAAGGTTGGGTGCATTAAACATCTTTAATTATGCAAGATCAATAAGGTTAAATATCACTGGATTCCAGTGCTAATTATCTTTTTAGTGATGACACAAATATTTTTCAAATCTTGTTCTATATTGCCACAGAGTTGTTCAGCAACACTAAACCATCCTAACTTGTATTACAAATTTTCAAGAGGCAGCATAGTGGTGAAGAGCATAGGCTCTGGGGCATTGATTTCAATCTCAGTTCAACTACCTTATAGTTCTATGATCTTGGGTACAGTTCTAAACTTCACTGCATCTGTTTCCTTATCTGTAAAACAGAGATATTAATTGTATCTACCTCACAGAACTTTTGTGAAAATTATCCTATGTAGAGGATTAAGAACTTCAGCTGAAAATAAACACTATATGAGAACTAATTGTTATTGTTACTAGTATTATTTAAATGAGAAAATAATTTAAACTCTAGAAGATTATATTTCAATTTTTAGACAGCATCATCTACTTTAAAAAAAGGGGGGGGGATTAATCGAGGGGCCTGGCTGACTCCGTCGGTAGAGCATGTGACTCTTAATCTCAGGGTTGTGAGTTCAAGCCCCATGCTGGATGTAGAGAGTAGTTAAGAAAAAAAAGACATTAATCTTATTTTTAAAGATTTTATTGATTGATTGATTGATTGATTGATTGATTTTTGTTTTACTTATTTTAGAAAGAGAGAGAACATATGCATTCTTGAGCATGAGCAGGAGAGGGAGGGAGAGGCACAAGCCCAGCTGAGGGGCTTGATCTCAGGACCCTGATATCACAATCTAAGCCAAACTCAACAGTTGGAGGCTTAACCAACTGAGCCACCCACGTGCCCCAAACAGGGATTAATCTTAGGAGAAACTCATAGTATGCTTTATGCCCAATGTGCTTTCATTGGTATTATTCTACTGAAATATAAAGGTGAAAATGAAGACAACTCTCAAAAGATTCCAGTTGGGCACATCATTTCATTACACTTAACTCTGGATACAAGATTTGGCAAGGAAAATATGCTTAGCCAAAACATTCTAAATTCTTCTATTGCATAGACAAGCACCCTAAGAATTCCAAGCCCCAGGATATCCACTGGAGCTATTCATCAAATAATTCAAACAGCTGATAAAGAGTTGACCGAAACAGCAATGACTGAATTTCTCTCTAAGGAGCCAGAGTGAGTCTCTGGCAAAAACAAGAAGCTATTATGTCATGTCCAATTTACTCGGTCTAGTGACTCAAAGAACACTGTTGCATCCATTATAATCATTTCCCTTTCAAAGGTTCTTATATTCATTAGGAAATGTCCTTAGCTACCCTAAAGATTTCATGTTCATTATCTATATTAGATTGAATAAACTGGATATGGCCTAGCAGAGTGATAAAACAATATTAGCAAACAGATGCTGGACATTAGTGCCTTAAAGTAGCTTTCAGAGATGCTCTCACTGCCCTCGCCCTTTCCCCACCTGAGGCTGCCAGCAGTGTGCTCTGCCTTCCTCCCCTCCCTGTGTGCACTCAGGGCTGGATAGTTTTTATAAGCAAGAGGATTAATAGGCCCAGGAGCAGATGCTCTTTTACAGTAAGTACTATTGCAGTCTCCAATTGTGCTTTACATGCAGTTGGTAGCAATCACTCCCTAAAGAGACATTTCTTAAATACCTCTCTATTTTAAGATTCACATTTTGGTAATTTTATTAAGTTTGAAATTAAACACTTGCTGGCTAAAGTGCATCACTGACTATGAACAAAGCTGTGCTAAGAGACCCTTTTAAAGTATATCTCCTCTGCATTGTTCAACATTAACTTTGTCCAACTAAATTCAAAGCATGGTCAAAAGGAATTTGAGGCATCTGTCAAAGAGTTGGAGAATTCCGATGTCATATTTTAGGTCCTCCAAACTGTGTTTGTGGAACTCATCAGTAAAGTTTTCATGATAAAAATGCTAGATTTTCTCAGCCCCTTCTTACAGGGAATATAGTTTAAGTGTTTTATCTATGTACCTATGAAGAGTGGGAAGCCTTTATTCAGGAAATCACATTACATTTCAGTTGCATAGATCCTGACTTAATTCTAAAGTAATATATCTGCCCACAAGGAACAATGAAAATACATCAATGAAATTAATTATACTTGGTGTATCCATTATTAATAGTACATAGCCATTTATTGATAGTCATTTTGGTAAAAAGCAAACCAAGAAGGACAATCAAGAAAATGAAAAGAAAGATGAAATTATACAACAGTCTTGATTTTATCTATTCTTTCATGTGCTTTGACTTAATTGCAAACCATCTCCATATCTCTTTTTCTTTTCCTAAGTGAGTTATCATCCTAGTGATCTCTGTATGATCTATGTTTCCTTACAGGAAAACGTTCAATATATTCAGCATCCTTTTATTTTTTACAAAATCTTTGATCATTTCTAAATGTCAACAACTTAAAATGTTGATAAATATTATATGCATATGTGTAAATATTATAAGTATGTATATGTTTAGATGTATTTATATGTAAATATAAACTATATGTAAATATATTTATATTTATACATATATATGTGCATATATTTAGTTATAATATCCTATATTATAGTTGATAGGGTCTATATCTGTATTTTTATCTATAGCTACATCTATATATTTCTATTTACAGAGATATGCAATACTTAATCTCTTCCAGATCTTGCATTCCCTGTGCAATCTAATAAAATCACCTAAGAAAAACGCACTTGCATATATATGCAAAACCAATGTTACCAGCAAGATAGGCGTTCACGTCCAAGTCCATGGGTTGCAAATTAAGAACCTTGGTCAACACTTTTATTGATCCACAAAACTGTTCAGTTTAGAAAAAATGTTAAAGAAGTACTTTAATGTGTCCTAGTTTCATATATTGTAATAAATAGGACAAGAAATTGTAATCTTCCTCTGATTTTATTTTCAACTCTGGCTGGAGAACTGTAAGGAAATGCCCTAAGACAATGGCCATCAGCCCAGCCTTTTCATTGTTTTTGTTTGCATTGCTTGTTTTTCCTCCACAGTTTTCACAGGCAGCACAACAAAGGGCATTACATCCCTCCTTTCATTCAGTTATTCTCCAGAGGAGAGAGAGAAAGCACATGTGACTCCAGAGAATGGACAGTGGTATTATAGAATATCTGGTAGGAGTGGATATTGGGATGAGATGTGGATCTCTGAATTGTAAACTGCCCCCTGGAGCAAGAAGGTGGTTTGTGGGTACTGATAAAGCTATATAGCATTTCTGTGTTTTCTTTCTAGTGTCTATTTCAATATTACTTCCCGGGAAGAGGGATTTTCCTTGACTTCGAGATTGTTAAAGATTAAATGATGGAAAAGTCTTAATAATTAAGGTCCAGCCCCAGAATAAAAGCAGAGAGAGCTATGTTTGTAGCTATACATACCTATCAACCCCACTACTTTTTTTATTGTAGACATCATGGCCCTTTGTGACTGGCATAATTTCCAAAAGGAAGCAGACACCATGACTGAAAGAATGTTAAAATATTTTATTGGCTATAGGACATCCTCTGTGTCCTAGGAGTCAGGCAATATAATTTAACTCAGCACGGCTTTCATAAAATCTTATGAGCCAAACCAGTATACTATGTTCTCCAGAATGCTTCCAATTGGTAGCCCTTCCCATTTCCGTGATAAAACAAAAGGAACAGGAGTGTCTGGCATCTCATCTAAGAGACTATTGTGCCGTTCAATGGTCTCAGATTTACAACATGATCGATATATTCTGTGTCATGCTCAGAACATCTCAAACTCCCTTTTAAGTAAAATTGTGTCCATTCATAATATGGAGATTTCAAAATATTATTGTGACTAGAAAAAGAAAAGAAAAGCCTCAGGATGGCTGGGTGGCTCAGCGGTTGAGCATCTGCCTTCGGCTCAGGGTGTGATCCCAGAGTCCTAGGCTCGAGTCCCACATCAGGCTCCCTGCAAGGACCCTGCTTCTCCCTCTGCCTGTGTCTCTGCCTCTCTCCCTGTGTCTCTCATGAATAAATAAATAAAATCTTTTTAAGAAAGAAAAAGAAAGAAAGAAAGAAAGAAGAAAGAAAGAAAGAAAGAAAGAAAGAAAGAAAGAAAGAAAGAAAGAAAGAAAGAAAGAAAGAGAAAAGAAAAGCCTTTATACAAATTTCTGGCTTTTTATCATTATTACCCTTGAAAGAAACTAAGTCTGCATGCAGGCAAAAAAAAATGGGTAAACCATTCAGCAAGTTCAAGAGTGCACTGACCATTTAATTACTTTTAAATTGCATTTTTACATAAGGATTAACATTAGGCCTCTGTAGCATCAAATCTCTACTTTGTTAACTTTCTAAATACAGCTTACAAACTGTAACAGAGCTTCAGGATAATATGTAAGTCAGTGAGTAGTCCCGCAATGATTCTAAAATATCTCTAACATTTTCAGCCTTTCTTGTTATTTTTCCTAAGCTTTATATCTATTTCTCCTTATTCAGTTAATAAATGGTTACTGAATGCTTACTATATCCCAAGTACTATGCGCAGTATTGAAGATATGATAATAAATAAGATAAATACATGTTTCTTGCCCTGGGAGAGCTTGCAGTATTTTGGAGACACAGACAAGCAATGAGGCAATTTCAGTGCGATATGTGCAGAGAAGAGCAGTTTGCTCACGGATGACATTAAAAAAATAATAATAAAAGGCATCTAAACCAGATTGCAGGAATTATGGAAGAATTTCTAGATGAAGTGACACCTAAACTGAATCTTGAGTGATAAGCCATTGGCCAGATGCAGGAAGGTAGGTGGTTTAAAGAAAAGGAGAAAGATAGAGCAAGAATGAGAGAGGGAAGAGGATAGCATTACCTTAAAATACGAGAGGAACCTATCAAGGTCTAAAGGTTAATGGGAAGGACCTAACATGGGGGAAGAATATGAAGTTAGAGGAGATAGGGTATATAAATGATAGGACAAGGACCTCATGAAGGCAGAGCACAGCTGGCAATGAGCCTGAGGAAGGAATTATTACACTATAATGAAAGGAAAGAATAAACAAAAATATAAACAACTTTAAAGATGCAGTGGCAAGAAGCTGAGAAGTAAAGTGGTTTCATTTTCAATTTCTTGAAATGAACTAATTTAGTAATCAATATTTGTTGATTATATTTTTTGTCTGAATCAGAGTGATTAATTCATCTAATAGCTGACATTGATGATATCTTCCCAGTCTGCAGATGCAAAAAATGCCTCAGAGAAGACAGTTTGTCCAACAACTCACAGCCAGCAAGTGTCAGAATCAAAGACGTGAATCCAGAGTCTCTATGCTATGTTTCTTTGCAGTCCCTCCAGCAAAGTGGAAGCAGCAGTTCTCTGCTGTGTGAGTAAGAGGTGGGGGTGGGGAGGTATGGAGACAGAAGTTTGAAATAACTAGAAAGGATCAAAATTGCCACAAACTTCTCCCATTCTAACCATAAGGGCTGCTAGATAGTGCTAAAATAAGTAGAAATATATCGGGTCACCAGTCATTTGGAAATCTCAATTTGCTCAACAGCTCAATCAAGTGTGGATGTGGAAAAAATAGGCAGTTGAATTGATCTAGGATAGAAATTTTTCAGGGAGATGGTGTTTTAGTCAGCTCAGGCTGCCATAACACAATATCATAGCCTGGCTGCCCCAACAGAAACTTATTTTCTCACAGTTCTGGAGGCTGGAAATCTGAGACCAGGGTGCCAATATGGGCAGATTTCGGTGAGAGCTATCTTCGTGGATTGCAGACAGCTGGCCATTTTCTCTCTGTGGCTTCACATTATGAAGAGAGAGAGAGAGGGAGAAGTCTCTCTGGTGTCTCTTTTCATAAGGACACTAATCCCATCATGGGGCTCCACCTTTAAGGACTCATTTAAACCTCATTACCTCCCAAATTCCCCACTCCAAATGCCAACACATTGGGAGTTAAGGCTTCACCATATGAATTTTAGGGAGTTGGAGAGAGGAGGAGGACACAATACAGTCCATAGCAGATGGGAAAAAAGTGGAAGATAATTAAATGTGTGATTTGAAAAATGTTCAAGACCTGAAACAAAAAAAAAATCTAAAATCAGGAGAAAGGAAGTGAAGACCAACTGGGCTTATTGCAGGGGAAAAAGTGGTAGGGCCCCGATGAGGAATATATGCAATGGAAACAGCTCAGTTCAAATAAGACAGATGGAAGATGGGATGATTGAATTGACTTTTTAATTTTTAATATCTCCCATATTGATTTTTAGTTAATATCTAAAAATAAATAAAGGTCTGTAGACTCATTTTCTACAGGCAGGAGAGGACAAGAGAGTTTGGAGTATGCTCTGCAAACAGACTTGAGGAGAAATCGAAGGATAGAAAGGAAGCTGACAGCTTCAAAGAATGAATGGCCAGTGGATTTTCTAGGAGGGAAGAAAAGGTGAGCAAATTTCCTCATAGAGATCATTGCGGACACCCCAGTAAAATCCTGCCCTGTGGCTAGTAAAAAAGAGACACAAGTGACTATATAGAAAAAAAAAATCAAATTCCCATTACATGTAAGATATACTCACTACACAGAAATAATCTATCTCACCAGATAATGAGGCTTAACAATTTCAGTGAATGATCGAAACACATATTTTAAAAGAATAAGAAGTCAGAAATCAATGAAGAAAATTTGATAGACATTAAGATATAATTTTAAATAGTATATTAAATGAACAACTTTTATTTTTTCTGATCCCATTATTTTTCACCAAATGGAATTCAGAGAGTGTCATCTTCTATCAACTGCTTCATAAATTATATTCTCTAAGGAAATGGATTAGAAGGAAAGGGATAATACTAGTCATTCAATCGCTTAATGGACAGCTTTAATCCTCAAAATATAATCTTGTCCAATAGCTGTTTATTTGATTGAGATTAAGAATACAGAAACTTGGATGGCTCAGTTGGTTGAGCATCTGCCTCCTGCTTTCAGATCTGGTCATGATCTTGGGGTCATGGGATCGAGCCTCACATCGGGCTCTGTGCTCCAAGGGAAATCTGCTTGAGGATTCCCTCCTACCCCCTCTACTACCCCTACTCACAGTCTGTCTGTCTGTCTGTCTGTCTCTCTCTCTCTCAGATAAATAAATAAATCTTAAATAAAAGAATACAAAACTATTAATTTTCAGTGATTTCAAAATAAAACTGATCACAAAAATCTAATAGGTGTCAGTTACACTAGAGCATATCATTGAATATTTTAGTTTAGCTGTTTTCAATATGTGGTCTGCAGACGCCTAAGGATCCCCAAGACACTTTCAGTGGCTCATTGAGGTCAAAGCCATTTTAATGGCTTATTTACCATTTTCACTGTGTTGACATTTGAACTTCAGGATGAATCAAGACATGCACCGTGCACCAAACTGTATAACATCTCTTTTCTTTGATGCCAATACATCCACTTCCACTTAAAAATGTCTTTGATGAAGCGGCAAAAATTATTAATATTGTTAAATCTAAACCCCTGAGTACCTGTATTTTTAATACGGTGCGTAACCAAGTGGGAAGTCTACATAAGGCACTTTTTTTTAAAGATTTTATTTATTTACTCATGAGAGACAGAGACACAGGTAGAGGGAGAGGGAGAAGCAGGCTCCTGTGGGGAGCCCGATGCAGGACTCGATCCCAGGACCCCAGGATCATGACCTGAGGCAAAGGCAGACACTCAAACTCTGAGGCACCCAGGTGCCCCACATAAGGCACTTCTGTCACTTACCAAGGCTTGCTGGTTGTCATGGGGAAAAACATTTGTGTAATTGTTTCAGTTGTGAGCTCAACTATCTTCTATTTCCAGGAAACATCATTTTTTCTGAAAACAACAACTGACAAACTAATATCAATACTTAAACTTGAATATATGGCTGACATTTTCTCCAAAATGAACAATGTGAGCCTGTCACTTACAACTGACAGTATTTATTGCCAATCACACAATTTAAGCTTCAAATGCGGGCTTCAATGAGCTTGCCAGCTTTGCAATATTTATAGACTTTTCTGATGAATTTGGTAGTGGTACAAATGAAATTTCATGATATTGTATAACGAAATTCAGCAACATTTGGAAGATCTGCATAACTCAACATAACAGTATTTTCCAAATGTTCAATGTATCATATTACAAAATCATGCATGGGTAAAAACTACATTTAAGTTACATAATAGACCAATAGACAGACCAATGGATTTTTAATGTAATAAAAAGTTTATTCATATAGTTTCAAAGTTTCTGATTCTACCTTACAGTTAACCTTTATGAAATTACTGCTTGCTGTTATCAAAGAAATCCAGTCTCAATTATTTATAAAGGCTATTCAAAGTACCTTCCCTTTTTCAACTATATGTTTATGTGCAAACCTGGATTTTCTTCATTTATTTCAACCAGAGTAACATCACAAAACACAGAATGCAGAAGCAGATATAAGAATCCACCTGTGCACCTTTATCTTTCTTGGTATCCTCATTTCAAAGTGACTAGAAGTCTAGAAAGTGCATTTCCCAGAATCCCCAGCCATCAGGTTTCTGGGTTAGAGTCCACTCCAAGCAAAGACCACAAAGTTTGAAAGAAGTAGAAACCATTATTTTTTGCCTAGTAAGGGACTCAATGGGTTTCAACAGAAGTGATTCTTTGTAGCTTCTTCAGATGCAATCGTTCATCCGGTGCAGTGGTGAGCGGAGATCAGGAATGGGAGTTCCCTGTGATTCCTGGAGGCTCCTAATCCTTGCATGGCTTGTGATAAAACTGAGTGATGGTGAGTGTTTTTCGCAATCACTGCTCCTCCAGCCCTTCCTATGTATTTTTAAGTCACTAGTTCACTGCATTAAATTTCTTCCTGCTTGAAATACTGTAGTTTTTGTTTGTTTGTTTGTTTGTTTGTTTGTTTGTTTCTGATTGAACCTTGACTCATACCAGAAAAATGCTTAAGTCAATTCTGGAAATGTGAGATTTGGCAACACTTCTTATTTTAGCCTAAACTTATTCAATGAAAATTTAATCAACTGTTACCACACTGAGCAAAATATTTAAATAGGCTTTATAGGATAAGAAATGAGAGAACACATTGATTTGGGGGGAAGAACACAAAAAAATCCATGATATCTATACTTTTTATCCCCATGATTTATTCATTCCATATCTGGAAGCCTGTATTTCCCGCTCCCCTTCACCCATTTTATTCATCCTCCCCACTCCCCTCCCTTGGACAACCATCAGTTTGTTCTCCGTGTTGATGGATTTGTTTCTGCTTTTTGTTTTGTGCTTATTTATTCATTTATTATAGATTCCACATATAAATGAAATCATCTGTTTATCTTTCCCGGTCTGACTTATTTCATCTAGCATAATATCTTCTAGGTTTATCTCTGTTGTTGCAAATGGCAAAATCTCATTCTTTTTAATGACTGGGTGATATCCCAGTGTGTGTGTATGTGTGTGTGTGAACCACATCTTCTTTATCCATTCTCCCATTGCTCCCTATATTGGTTATTGTAAATAATGCTGTAATAAACATGATTTATTCTTCTTGTTTCTTTTTTCAATCAGTCCACTTTATGGCTTGGTTCTCCTCTGTGAACCACGTATGGTTCCCAGCTGACCCACTTGTCCCTCCCTGCTGGATTTCATTTTTCTGTAGCAGAAGCACCTTATCACCTTCCAACTACAAATTCCCATCTTGTCTCTCAAAATAAAGAAATATTAATTTTTACCTAGAAAAATTGCAGTTAGCTTTAAGTTTTGGTTTCCCAGCCTCCCTTGTCTCTAAGTACTAGTAAGTAAGATCTATAGAAATTTCTGTGTAAATAAAGGAGGTATGTGGAACTTCCAGAAAGCCTCAAGGAAAAAGGAAATATGCTCTTCTTCCCTGTCTCCATGCTGCCCCTGGGATACAGATAAGATGTACTGCTATAACAATTGCATGGAACCACAAGGATAAAAGCCATGCCCTCAGAGGGGCAGGATGGACATGTAGAAGCACAGGTCCCTAATGACCATGGGGTTGGCATACCTGCCTAGACTGCTTTCCCCTAGATTCTTTATATGAGAAATAAATAAACTACCCATCATATTTCAGCTATCTTCTTTCAAGTTTTCTGACACACAGAAACCTATGCAGTGCTAACCAAACCTGGTCCTAACCTATAATTCTCAAATTATAAATAACACAGGACTATTTGGAAAAAAAAAAAAAAAGTGGAAACTTGGCCGTAACAGATGGGGATGTATGGAATGGAAGTGAAATACTACATTCAGTGGAGGGCATCACTGTCTCTAGATATTTGTTATCACTTCTCTGCTGCAGAATTATTCATCATTGTCCATACCTATCCATAAATCTCCTGCCTTCCATCACCTTCTTGAGGCTCTCTTCCCTTCTAGATTGACTTGTCTCTTAAATGATCTCTTCTTGTGCACTCCCCATAAGTCAAAATTCCTCTCGATTATATTGTCAACAGCTCATTTCTGTCTTTCTCACCCACTCCATCCAAACTACATGCATAGCATCACATTTCCAAGCAATCCCAGTGTCTTTGCATCAACAAAAGAACTATCTACCCCAGAGAAAACTTAAGCAATCCCATTAGAAAAAAGCAGCCACAATTAGTTTCTAATCATATTTTTCTTCCTATTCCATCATTACTTAAGAAGCAGCAAAAATACAACTGTGAAAATGTAATGAAATCAGAATTCCCCCAACAGATTTTAGCAGTTTCTGTGTATCATGAAAAATACCTAGAAAGGCAGGAGCCCAGACACTGCTGATGCTCCTATGACTAATGTGAAAGCAGAAGCCATTTCTTTTAACAGAGATACACCTCAAGCAATCTGTTATCCTCCCAACTTCCAGCCACTCTTGCTGATGTATGCAGACATTGCCACCCTAAGCCTCCCCTTGTTTACTGCAGCTGTTAGATGATTTTTCTCTCAAACTGTCATAGGATGCAGCTTCTCTCTTAAAAACAGCATAAAATGTTTGCATTTTTGCTCTCTTGCCATCCCATAGCTTCTAATTAATGCCCATTCTCAGAGAACTTTGTTATATGATGCACAGCCTCTTCAATCCCAATGACTAAAATTATTCTTCCATTTTCACATGGATAATTAAAATTAAGACCACAGCTTGACAATTTCCTGTTCAATCTCCATTGCTTTTCATCTCCATTCTACCTCTGATATGATAACCGTATTTCAATTTGTCACCAACTAAAATTTTACCACTTAAATCTTAAACTCTAATTTTCTCTCACCAACAATTTTTAGCGTTCTATCTTTTTTTCCCCCAGTCCCATCATAACTACTTCTAAGCCTCTTAAAAGAATTCTGGGAAGAGAAGGAAGAGCAAAAGATTCTCTGCCTCTCTTCTTAGAAACTATCCAAAAACCACAAGGAAAAAAACAAAAAAAAAAAAAGACCACTTCATCTTCTGTTTATCTTTTTAAAATATTTATTTAATTTCCAACAAGCTTTTATTTCCCTTTTGTTTTATTTTTTATTAGACTTCGATTTGCCAACATATAGTATAACACCCTGTGACATTAATGAAAGTCCATAACCTGGAATGAAAATGATTTTTAAAAAGCTACAAAATACAATGTAATTTGGATCAAGGCATTGAAAGTTTAGACAAGATCTCAATAGAATCCAGGCAGTGTGCTCTGAGTTGAGTTTACCTTGGTGACATCACACCCCAAGGGCAAACAGTAGTCCTCTGTTAGAACAGCAAGGTTATGGCGGAGGACAGGCAGTGGGAGCCCACCTGATGTTTTTGTGTTTCTTTTCTTTTTCTTTTAAGATTTTTCTTATTTATTCATGAGAGACAAAGGAAGAGACATAGGCAGAGGGAGAAGCAGGCGGACTCGATCCCAGGACCCCAGGATCACAACTTGAGCCAAAGGCAGATGCTCAACCACTGAGCCACCCAGGCATCCCTGTTTTTGTGTTTCAAACAAGTGGCCTGGAAGGTGGAACTGAAAGAGGAAATATATAGAAAAGCTATCTTTGCAATGGGAGTAACAGCATAGAGAATAAAATATGGGTAAAGCACAGCTTTACAAAGCTTCTGATCTTGGACAGCTGGAAAAAAAAAGAAAAAAAATCTCAGCACGCCTGTGTGTGTGCACACATGCTCATCTGCACACATGCACACACACACACACACACACACACTCCATATCATACTAAAACAGAAACATAATAGACTTGCCAGAGCCTTAGGGGATCTTCTTGCTAGAGCCCTAGAGGATCTTCTTGCTACCCTAAAACACAGGAGATTAAGAAAACATTTGGAGAAGGTTGTCTGAATTTCAATACACTACAAGTTCACCCTCTTCTCCAATGCCACTTCCAACACTTCAGAAATGCTCATTTTTCCAGGATAAACAATACTAAGAATAATAAGGATCCCAAGGTCCTGGGATCAAGCCCCTTGTTGGACTCCTCGCTCAGCGAGGAGCCTGCTTCTCCCTCTCCCACTCCCCCTGCTTGTGTGTTCTCTCACTCTCTGTCTCAGATAAATAAATAAAAAATCTTTTTTAAAAAGCTAAGAAAAGAAGGAGGATATGGAGAAGAATACACTAACAAAATGCAGATAAAAGTCATTTGCTAAAAACTAAATATAAACAACAAAATAGGTGATTATTATTTGCAATCCTGACTCTGTGCACCAACCTCTAGAGTAGTGTCCTTTGCATTCCCAGCACCTAACAGAGTGGCTTGCATATAATAAATAATTTCATCCAGATTTGATGAGTAAATAAGAGATGTTCTGAGACAGCATTTCGGATATTATTGGTCTCCATTTGAAAATGATTTGCAATAATTGGGCCTTCCTGGATTTCCTGAAATGAAACAAATATATGTAGCTTTTGCACTCAGATTGATCAAGGTAGATCCTTTTGAAAATCTAATTAAATTAAACAAATATTTGCTGAGTCTATACTATGTACAGATCATTCTGTTAGTTTCCACTGTGCATTTAAAAATGAGACCTCGAGCAGTTAAATATCCACTATTTAATTAATTAAAATTTTAATTTAAAAGGTAAAGTTTTTAATTGGTCTAGGGAAGTAAAAATGGTATTTCTTCCCTACCACTTCATTCCAGAATATATTCTAACAGTGAAGCCTTGCTACCAGTCCAATATAGTAACAGTTTGAATAGGTGGATAATACAAACTATTCTAAACAGTGCAAGTTAACTGGATTTCTTTACATTTAATAATATGTGGTCACAGTTAATGGGACTTCATACATTTATTTACTCCTTCAGCAAGTATTTGTATAATGCCTTCTATTCAGAAGATGTGCACTGTATTATTAGGCAAGTTGAGAGTTCCTAAAACTTACTATATTCAAGGCACAGGTGACATTTGATTATAATGCGTTTTAATTTCTGTTTGTAAGTAAGGGGATTTTCATTCACTGTTTCATATCAGATAAAAAAAAAAAAAAACAGACAGGAGGAGACTGGTTTTTTTCCAAGTTGCCGTGCCATCCTAACATGTAAAAATACAAACAGACTTAAAAATCAACAACTTCTTCTTGGATCCATAAGAGAGATGAGGACAGAGGGCAAATCACTGTACCCAAGACTGAAGAGAAAAAAGTCAAATACAGGGAGGGAAGGCAGAAGCACAGGAGCTAAAATACCCATGGGAACCGGTACTGGGTCAGGAAGCCCTGCACATTCATTAACTCAGAATTAAAAACTCCAGGTGGACTCGGTCACAGACAACCTCCACCATTTTGTGACATTTACCTCCAGAAGCTCAACCAGGTTCCCATAGAAAATATCAAAGAAAACTCCCCTTGGGCTTCCAGTGAGGGACAGAGAAAGGGAACCATCTTGAAATATACGAGGGCACTCTGTTCTTCTTAACAAGGGCTGCCCTCAGGGGGAACTAGTTAACCAGTGCCTACCCTGATAGGATATTATCAGAGCCTAACTGACCTAAGAGATGGAAATATCCAACTCTAGTCCACTCTAGCCATGCTGTCCCACCTAAGAGGGGAGGAAAAAACTGAGAAATTCTTGTGACGTTCACAGTCTAGAAGCACTGTCTCATTTAAAACCTGAGATCTAATTATAGTACTATAGGATGATTCCTCTACTCTCCCAACTCACCACCACATTGCTAAAGGCCTATTTACAACAGTTCTTTGTACCCAGTACACCATGACCAGTTATCAAGGAAAAATTGCAAAAGCATAACAAAAGACAAAAAAGCACAATTTGGAGAACAGAGCAAGCATCAAAGCCAGACATGGCAAAAATATTGACATTTTCAGACTGGGAATTTAAAACAGCTAGGATTGATGTGCAAAGGGCTCTAATGAATAAAGCAGACATCATGCAAGAATAGATGGGCAATGTAAACAGAGAGTTGGAACTCCTACAAAAGAACAAAAAAGAAGTGCTAAAGATTAAAAAAAGAAAAAAAACACCGTAATAGAAATGAAGAATGCTGGCAGTGGGCTTATAAGTAGACTAGACATACATAAGGACAAAATCTCTGAGCTTGAGAATATCTCAGTAGAAACCTTCAAAATTGGAAAGCAAAGAGAAGACTTTCTGAAGAAAACAGAACAGCATATCCAAGGACTTGGGACAATTGCAAAAGTTTTAATATATGCATAAAAGGAATACCAAAAGGAAAAGAAAGAGAAGGAAACAGGAAAAAGATTTTTGAAGCAATAATGACTGGCAATTTCCCTAAATTAAAGTCCAACACCTACCCATAAATCCAGAAACCTTAGAGAACACCATGCAAGATAAAAACCTACACCTATGCATATCATTGTTAAACTACAAAAAAATCAAAAATAAACAAAAAATCTTGAAAGAAATCAAAGAACAACAAGACCTTACCTATAGAGGAACAAAGGCAAGGATTACATCCAACATCTCCTCCTAAATCATACAAGCATGAAGAAAGTGGAGTGAAATAAAGTGTTGAAAGAAAAAAGTCACCAACCCAGGATTCTGTACTCTGCAGAATCATCCTTCAACAGTGAGGAGATATAAATACTTTCTCAAATAAACAAAAATTGATGGAATTTGTTGCCAGTAGACAAGCCTTGCAAGAAATGCCAAGAGAAATTCTTTGGAGAGAAAGAAAATAGTACAGGTTAGAAACTCACATTACATAAAGAAAGGTAGAGCATTGAGGAAGGAATAAGTGAAATTAAAATAAAAAAAATTATTTCTCTTATTCTTAAAAAATATTTCTCTTATTCTTAATTGATCTAAGAGATAACAGTTTGTTCAAAATAATAATAGTAACAATGTATCAATTACATACCCTCATGTATATACATGTTTCTGGATGTTCATGTATAAGTGAAATGAATGACACCAAGATGCAAGAGATAAAGGGGAAAATTAAAATTGTTTCGTTATTATAAGGTATTCACACTATCTATGAAGTGGCGTAGTGTTATTTAAAAGTAGACTTGGGTTGGGTGCTGGGTGGCTCAGCAAGTTAAGTGTCTGACTCTTGATTTCAGCTCAAGTCAACATCTCTGGGTGTTAAGATCCAGCTGAGCCCTGCATAGAGTCTGCTTGAGATTCTCTCTATCCTTCTGCACCTCCTTCCCCACTCAAGTGCAAACTCTCAATAAATAAGTAGATAAATATTGAAAAGAAGACTTCAATTAATTATAAACGTATGTTGAAAACTCTAGAACTACTAAAAATATTTTAAAAGAGCTATAACTGATATGCTAAGAAAAGAGAGAAAATAGACTCTCATAGAATGCTCAGTTAAAACCACAAAAGGCAGAAAAAGAGTGGAAAACAAAAATGGGAACAAATAACAAGGGCCACAAATGAAAGAAAGAAAAGAAAGAAAGAAAGAAAGAAAAAGAAAGAAAGAAAGAAAGAAAGCAAGAAGAAAGAAAAGAAAAAAGAAAGAAAAAAAAAAGAAAAGAAAAGGAAAGGAAAGGAAAGGAAAGGAAAGGAAAGGAAAGGAAAGGAAAGGAAAGGAAAGAAAAAAAGAAGAAAAGAAAAGAAAAGAAAAGAAAAGAAAAGAAAAGAAAAGAAAAGAAAAGAAAAGAAAAGAAGAAAAACAAACAACAACAACAACAAAACAAACCTGGTAGATATCAATCAAATTATATCAGGTAAAAAGTAATGCTTACATTGTTAGTACCTAGTTTATTAAGAAAAGTCAAGGAATGGCTAAAAATAACATGTGCCCACATATTTACCATATAATCTCCTTTCTCTTCATTTTATTTGAATGCTAGAGAAAATGGGATTTATGAGAAAGAATATAAAGAAAAGGGCCTTTTAAAAGTCGATTTTAATAAAAGAAACTATAGTCCTTTTGATTATTCAGAATCTCCTAAAATATGTTCCTTAGAAAACTTTTTCCCATATATAAAGGGCAGTTCACAAGAAAGGACTTACATGGCCAGATCAGTTTGGGAATTGTTGCATTCTGTAAACTCCTTACAAAACACAGGAGCAGATCAAAGAGTCTAAAAAGTCTCACAGTAAAGTTCAGTTAGCCAAATATTTTTCCAGATTTGGGGAAATGTGAACAAATTTTGGCAAAGAATGTGATCCCATAACTCAAAAGCACCAGATCTTTACAAGTGGTCGAGCAGAATTAGCTAAAGATGAATAGGATCCGTGTCTATACCTCAGTCTCTGTCTTTCCTGCCTCTTTTAAGTAAAAGGACTGGCCCCTTCCTCCATGTGCACTTGGGTTGCAATCCCCTTTTACTTTCTCAAGGACTTTATTCCTACACCATCTATTTCCTAGATATGCTTTTCTCTGTCAAGATGCTGATCCATTAACTATAAAAACATTCCTCTGTAACTCCCACTTGGGTAAAAAATTTACTTGAAAAATGTCAAGTTCCATCTATTTCTTTGCTCCCTATTACAGCAAAATTCTTGAAAGTTTTTACTTGACATCTCTTCCTAATATTATGTCTTCACTCTTCAACCTATTCTAACCTAGCTTTCCTCCACTTCACTCTATTGACATTGCTCTTGTCAAGGTCACACAATTCCATGTGGCCAAATTCTGTAGACATTTTTCTATTTCTGTCTTGGTTTATGCAGAACATTCCGCATAATTGGCACTCATTCCTTGAAACACTATCCCTTATTTCTGCAATGTCATATTCTTCTGTTTCGCACCGTATTTCATCTCCGACAGCTTTGATGACTTCACTCCATCCACCTGGCCTAAAAAGTTACAATTCTCAGGTTCAATTCAAGTTACTTTTGTTTCTGTAACCTCTTACTAGAACATTTCATTCATTTCCACAGCTTTAGATAACATATATACTTAGATTACGATTGCCCCAGTCCTAAATTCTGAGTGCTAATTTTTATAGCTAGCTGCCTGTTGACACTTTAGCATATATACCACACACATCTCAAAGGTAAGAAGCCCCAAACAGAAAACTTGCTTTCCTACCCCATCCCAACTTCTGCTTCTGTATTACCTATTGCAATAAAGGCACCTGCCTCCACCTAGCTACCCAAGACATATTACGGACCCATCTTCATTCTATCCTTCCTTTATCTCTCATATCTAAGTCATTAACAAGACCTGTCAATTTTTCCCTCAAATATTTATCTTGAATCTGTCCACCTCACTCCATCTCCATTTTTACCATTTTAGTTCATCTTCTCCTACCGGGTCAATTGCAATAACTTCCTAACTGAACTCTTTGTTTAGTCTCCTGCCCCTTTCCATTCAATACCCCCCACAGCAGTAACTTTTTAAACATGTAAATCTGGTTGACTCAAAGTCTACACTCCACTGCTCAAGATCATTCAATGGCTTCCCAATAAACAATAGACAAGATTTGGTTCGTGTCTACCTTGTCTTGATCCATTTGCCCCATTTCTCATATGTGTTGGCTTTTCTGGTTTCTGTCCTCTTTCTGTAAATATGCCCAGTTCTTCTCCTCATGCTCTTTCCTTGGATTGTTGGATTGTTCTTTCTCTATTTTCCATAGAGCTCACTTTTCTTCTTTCATATCTTCACTCAAACAGTAACTCAAATAACCCATCCCTGCTAATCCTAATCTAAAGTTGCCAGTACTCCCACCAGATTCTATCACACTTCCAAGTTTCATTCTGAGCACTTCAAATGGTCTGTATTGATTGTGTTTATTATCAAGAGATGATAGTAAGTTAAGCTGGATGCGACTTAGGTATCATTTGTCTTTCTACACACACACTCCACATACATCCCACACACATCCCTGAAGTGAGAGATCTTTTTTATCTAGTTGACCACTGTGATCCCAATGTCCAAAGCATATATGGCACAAAATATCTGCTGAAGTAATATTTATTGGATAAAGCAATAAATAATCTTCATTATAAACAAATACAGACCCATAAAATGTGTAATTATCTTTCAGTGTCTCTAAGGTATTATCCTTGTGAATTTCAGTGGAAAGTGAGTCTAAGGAGATTAGTACAGTTTCTAACAAGAAAACCTAATTAAAAGTAAAATGTGGAATTTCTAAGGTATATATATCCCTACCACAGCTGAGGTTTAAGTAAGAAAATAATTCACCACGAATTTTTACAAGCATTTTCATATAAAAGACACACCTCATTGCATCCATATCTCCTTTCCAAACGCAGTTCTGAATATCTTCAATTAAAAAAAAATCAGACTCCATTCTTTTCTCTCTGCTCATTTTTTAAACGTAGATCTTATTTTCACCAAAATGCAATTTAGACATTGGCCACTTGGAGGCACTTTAGCTCTTTTACAGGTACTCCCATTTTACAAATGTCAGGTGCCTTTCAAAAAGGCAAGAATTTCCCTAAGAATATTACATTCTTGGTGCCAACATTTTTAACTCCCCAACCCCTAAAATTCAAACGAACTATTTCTAATCCAGGAAACTGACATTACTAACTCATGACATAATCTTATTCAACTTGTCATCATAACTCTGTCTTCTGTCAGCTTTCTTATAAAAAGATCACAGCACTGTCCATTTTAGGCTAAGTCACAACTAGGGTGAGCATTAGAATCATGCCAAAGAATTTTCAAAATATGCATTTCTGAGCTCCACTCTGTCCATTCAGATACACTAAATCTCAAATGCCAGGAATGTAGCATTAGGTTATGAGTTCTTAAAAAAAAATCTTTGAGTGATCCTAATACACTCTTAGGTGAGAACAAAGCCCAGTATTTTCAACTTGCTTTGCAAATATATAGAGATACATATCTCTATGGGGACTAAGTAAGACAGCATGTTGTGCCTGATGCGGTCTGTTGTCCCCAATGTCTATCTTCATCCTTCTCCATGTTTCTTCCTGGTCCACTGCATCTGGGAAGATAAACAGTACATTTCTCTGACTCCTTGGGAACAAGATCCCTGGATGTGAATTATGTTATGGCGACCAGAGGCAGAAGTTGAATGTGAACAAGAGGCATCATTTTTCAGCATCTAGCTGTCTCTGCTGGCAGCAAGAATTATGAAGAGGAGGTTTTTCTGCTGCAGAAAATGAGTCCAGTTTCTAGATTTTTCAGTGTTGTGAGACTTGAGGCATTACAACAGTGACAACCACAGAGGTGGAACTTCCTAGTGAATCCGTTTTGTATTGCTTTGACAATCATCCCAGAAGGTCCACCCAAAAACCTACTCCTCCAGTCCTTCCTCTGATTGTGGGGACCTCATTACCTGTCTCAACCTACTTCCACTTTAAGTCTCAGAGTAGTTTCCATTTCTTACTCTAAACCCAAACACAGACATACAAAGTACTTAACAGAACTTCTGGTACTTAAAAATTGCTTTTAAAATATTATCGATTATTAATATTTATATTTGACCTTCATCATGTTGCTTAAGCACACTAAGCCTGAGTGTCTTTACCTGCAAAATGGTGACCTGCTTCTGGAACTGCTGTGCAGATAAAAGATGACATGAGAAAACAACTTAGCACAGTAAGTGCTCAATCAATTTCATTTACAATTTTTTTATTTATTGCTATTGTTATTTTAGTTATTTTTATCAATGTATAAATCATTCTGATATTAGTCTTTTAGCCTAGGATTAGGTTAAAAATCTTACACACTTTGCAACATTGAACACGTATATGCTAATGCCTATGCTATTGACATGAAGTAGATTTCTAAATTTAGTAATATGTTACATAAGAAATCAGGCTAAACTTAAAAAAAAATAATAAATTTCTCAAAATTGAATCATATGATTCTTGCCTGTGGAATTTTTTTTTTTTGGACTTTACAATTCAACCACTAGAGGGTAGACAAGTACAGTGAAAAATCAGTAAACTCATGGTTTGCTGTTTTGAATGTGGGTAGAAGCCATATTTTTCAAACAGGTTTCTCTGTTGCAGTAACCAATGAAGAGAATAGAATATATATATATTCTATATATGCTAAATATATATATATGCTATATATATATGCTAAATATCTAAAGACAAATTTCAGCTAAAATATCATGTGTTTATTTTAACTTCATGGTTTCAGAGAATTAATAAGCACAATTTTCGACCATGTACCTATGTACATTTTAAAGCAAAAAATCCCAACAACACATGCATATATATATATTTTAATTTAAAGAGAAGTAAATAGTCCATGAGTCATAGAAGCAGAAGCACACAGTGATATCCTAGTGAGAATACCATGAGCCTGGGGATACATAAAGTGGCCATTTTACCTATTAGGTGCTGTAGGCACAATGGTTGGGGTTTATGAATTTTTCAAGATACTAGGAAAAATATGTGAGACTTGTAAAAAAAATTAACTCCCAACCTTGAGATACAAACTGCTTTTTAATTTATACGTACATACATGCGCACAAGTTAACAAACCAAACCCAAAAAACAAAAATCCATTGGGATTTAGACTGAATAGCATTAATAAATTTTCTTAACATTTCCTCCTTTACAAAACTGAATCTTACAATCCATGTATTCAATATTTTTTAGGTTTCATTTAATTCCAAAAGATATTTTACAATTTTCTACATACAGTTCTTGCACATATTTAGAGTTAGGTATTTGTATTTTTATACACATTTAAGTAGTATCTTGTTCTTAAATTTTAATTTCTGTTACTGGTATACTAGAAAATAAAGTAGTGACAGCAACATGCTAGCCTTGTTCCTGATGTAAATGGAGAAGTTTTTAATCTTTCGCCATTACATATAATATTTGCTAAAGGTTTAACAATGTTATTAATCTTTTTAATATAGTAACTTAGACTTCATTAATCCCTTGTGTGTTTTTTCTATTCAATTAATTTTTTTCTGCTATTCTATCATTTTCTTCTTACATTCTTTGGATTTAATTTGCTGGACTTTTTTTTTTCTAATTCTATCATTGAAATGAAAGCATCATTGATTTTTAGACTTTTTCAATACATGTGTATAGGACTTTCTTTCTAAAATTTTTTTTTGACATTTTATTTTTAAGTAATAGCTGTTCCCAATATGGTGCTTGAACTCATTACCTCAACATCAAGAGTTGCATGCTATACCAGCTGAGCCAGCCAGGCTCCCCCATATAGGACTTTCAGTACAAATTTCCAATAAGTATGGAAAGTGAGTTGGAAATAATCACTTTTAATTATTCAAACTGATTTCCCCATCATCTTCTTTCTTTTTTTTTACATTTGTTTTTATTTAAGTTCAATTTGCCAACATATAGTATAACACCCAGTGCTCATCCCATCAAGTCGCCTCCTCAGTGCCCATCACCCAGTTACCCCATCTCCCTGCCCACATCCCCTTCTGTGACCCTTTATTTGTTTCCCAGAGTTAGGAGTCTCTCATGGTTTGTCTCCCTCTTTAATTTTTCCCACACAGTTCCCTTCCTTTCCCTTATAATCCCTTTCACTATCTTCTTTCTGATTAAATTCTTTAGTAATTTTTTTATAATATTGTGTAGATTAAAATCATTCTTCTAAACCCATAGATCTTGCCTTTATTAATCCTCCATGTCTATTCTCTTCTTTAGTGTGTGATATTCCATCTAAAAACACCTGATACACTTACTACAATTCTGGCTTTGGAATACTCCATAGCATAGTCATGTCTGGAGTCAACCCCACACTCCACAGTAAACAGAACACTTGATCCCCTGTTAGCTTCTGAAATCCCATCATGTCTATGAACCCTTTCCTCATAATTGTGGTTTTTGTTACAGGGGCTTGTTTTGTATTTTCTGTGTCAGACTTTAGGGAAGATCAGGGTTCTGAATATTTTAAAGAAATCAATTCCTCCTTGGTTAAACAGGTTTATACTGTAATGTGGACCATGATTTCTATTTACAATAATGTCAATTTTGCTTTAACTTGGGGGCTGCATTATTTGGACCCTGTTGAATAGTGAGATGAATTTTCTATTAATTCTAACTACCTTACCATAGATGGTAAAACCAGATGAAGTAAACTAGTAACTCTCAAACAAAATGGTAGATATGTTATTTGGAGTGTGGCACTTCCACAGCCAACTTTTTAGCTCATGAAACATTAACTTGGTTTTGTTTCACGGTTATAGCCTGGCACTGACCTGACCAGTCCTGTTGAAAATACATGCTTAAGATCACGGTGCAGACAGGATGTGAGAGGGTTGAATGAGTCAGCACACACCCACAAACTCCTTTAAGAAAAATAACTACTAGCATTTTGAGCTGGTATTAATCATCTTAGTAGATGGAAAGCCTATAAAAAGCGACTCCTTTCAGATGCCAGGCAGAGAGCAGGTTACCAAAGAATTGCAATGGCCAAAACTTTTGACAGAATAATTTAAGGGGAAAGCACTTAGTACAACTCTAAATAAGGAGAATTATCCGTAGCTGGGATTTTCTGGAAGCCATAATTCCTTGGGAACAACCCAAATCTTCAGTTTCAGTTCAATTTATTGAAGTATCTTTCTCCAAAACTTAACTATTGTCAAAAAAATCACAACACTTTTTTCATCACTCCTAAGGAAGACGAAAATCATCATCCCATGATTATCCAACATTTTCTGGAGTAAACTGGTCATCATATATTCCTTGAGGGCAAGGATTGCACCTGGCCCAGTTAGAGGCATATTAACACATACACAAACCGTCCCTGACTTACCATGGTTTTCTACTTTATAATGGTACAAAGGTGATATGCATTCAGTAGAAACCACACTTAAAATTTAGAATTTTGATATTTTCCCAGGCTCATAATATGTGATAGATACTCTCTCTTGATGCTGGGCAGCAGCACCAACCCCTCTCAGTCAGCTACACAATCACGAGGGTCAACAAACAATACACTTACAACCAGTCTGCACCCATACAATTCTGTTTTTCACTTTCAGTACAGGATTCAATCAATTACATGAGATATTCAACACATTATTTTAAAATAGTTTTTGTGTTAGTTGGTTTTGCCCACTATAAACTAATGGAAGTGTCTGGGCATGTTTAAGTTAGGCTAAGCAATGATGTTCAGTAGATTGGGTATATTAAATGCATTTTCAACTTACAACGGGTTTATTGAGGTGTAATATTATGGTAAATCAAAGAAAATCTTTATAATAAATATGTATTGAATTATGTATTTCTTTTTTAAGATATTATTTATTTATTCATGGCAGAGAGAGAGAGAGAGGCAGAGACACAGGCAGAGGGAAAATCAGGCTCCCCACGGGGAGTCCAATGTGGTACTCAATCCCAGGATCCTGGGATCACAACCTGAGCCAAAGGGAGATGCTCAACCACTGAGCCACCCCGGCACCCCTGTATTATATATTTCATAACAAAGTAACTTGCACTATTTCATGAATGCTTAAAAAATAAAAGTGAAATATTTACAGGAACAATTTTAAAATGATGATAAAGGTTAGAACCATCTTAAAAGACTACTTATGCTATGTGAGACTATCACTCAAGGAAAAAAATATTGGAACTCCTGGTGACTCAGTTGGTTAAGCATCTAACTCTTGATTTTGGCTCAGGTCATGATCTCAGGGTCTTGAGATCAAGCCCCATGTTGGGCTTTTTGCTCAGCAAGGACTCTGCTTGAGATTCTCTCCCTTTCCCTATCCTTCTCCCTCTGCCCCTATTCTCTCTCTGCCTCTCTGTCTCAGAAATATGTGAACCTCAAATGTTAACAGAAATTTTATTTTCCTTCTTTTTATTTTGAAAAATTTGAAATCTATAGAAAAGTAAAAACAGTAAAAGAAGCTCTCATATGTCCTTTGTCTGGATTCCTCAATGCTAACTTTTTGCTGTATTTGTTTCTCTTAAAATATTGGGGTGTGTGTGTGTGTGTGTGTGTGTATGCTGGACCACCTGAGAATTACTTGCAGTTATCATAACATTTCATACCTAAACACTTTAGTGCAGATCTCGTAAAAATAAAAGCCTTCTCCTATATAACAATACAATTATTTCACTCAGGAATTATAACACTAAAATAATGTCATTATCTAATATACTGTCTAGTTTCAAATTTTCCCAGTTATCAATGCTTATTTGTCACTTATTTTTCCTCTTGAGGTTTATAATCAGTTGTAACGTTGTAGTTAATTGTCATAACTCTTTAATCCGAAATAGTTCCCTAGACACTTTTGTTGTTCGTGACATTGGCAGTTTTTTAAGGTCCAGACCAGTTGTTTTCCAGAATGTTCTACTATTTGGATTTTTCAAAGGACTAGATTCAGTTTAAACATTCTGAAAAGGATGCTACTATACAGATGAAATTGTGTCCTCGGTGCATCAATAATTGATAACAGTTTCTCCCAACGTACTTTTGTGCCCTACAGTCAAATTCTACTATATTCATCTCCTGAACCAACCAGGGTGGGGTTATTTTCTCCTGGCCTCTGCTAACACTGTCTTCCTTTATGGAAAACGTTCATTGTCCTTTTCCAACTACCCAAGGTTTTTATTTGTTCATTGCTCAAATGTCATCACCACAAAGATTTTCTATACTTCTCCAGTCTTCATTTATATATATATATTCAAATACTTATAGTTTTCTAAAATTCACTGTTTTCAGTGTTTTATCATAATGAATAACTTTATAGCTCCCCTTTTATTTTTTAATTTTATTTTATTTTATTTTTAGCTCCCCTTTTATTAATAAGAATCTTTTTTGAGAGAGAGAGGAAGAGAATGGTGGAGAGGGGCAGAGGGAGACAGAATCTCAAACAGGCTCCATGCTTGGCACAGGGCCTGACCCAAGGCTCAATGACCCTGAGATAATGACCTATGCCAAAATCATCAGATGCTTAACTGACTGAGCCACCTGGATGCCCCTGTTAATATTCATCTTACTGCAATCATATACGTTGTAATCCTGGTAGATTGCTACTCCATAATAACAGCAAGCATGAACCTTGAATTCTCCACATCTGGATTTTATATCCCACAGAGGCTATCAGAATCCAGAGTAATTAATAAATAGTAATTTTGTGGTCCTTGGGTGAATGAGTGAATTAAAATTACCTTAGGAAAAATCCACCCTGCAATTAACTGCCCACTGTTTTTGAAGAACTTATCCAAGAAAACAGTGTTTTCAATTTACGCCCAGAGGATCATATAAATTCCCAGGGATTTTTCTCTACCTTTATATATAACTATACTTTTTTTTTTTAATTTTTATTTATTTATGATAGTCACAGAGAGAGAAAGAGAGAGAGGCAGAGACATAGGCAGAGGGAGAAGCAGGCTCCATGCACGGGAAGCCCGATGTGGGATTCGATCCCGGGTCTCCAAGATCGCGCCCTGGGCCAAAGGCAGGCGCCAAACAGCTGCGCCACCCAGGGATCCCAATATAACTATACTTTTTAAAAAGTTTACATTCTCAAGGGAATTTTTCAGAAATTAAGAGTAAAGAAAAATCCAATTGGAAAAGGGCCACCTCTCACTTGAAAATAGTATTTTCTGTTTTTTTTTTAAATAGATCAGCTGACTTGAAAAAAATCATAGTAAAATAATGAAAAATGGAGACAACACAGAATATCATATAAGCTACCTCAAGTAATTGTAGTGTTTATTTTTTTATTACTTTGTACAAAAAAGTTCCAGAAAACTCAAGCCTTCATAGCTCCACATCTTACACTGTTTGCCTTTATGCTTACCTCTGTTTTAGTGTAGAACATATTTTCCAGTGGTAAATACTTCTTCTTTATGTCTTGAGACTCATTAATGTCTAACATCAATGTACGTCATCACAGATGAGAAAATGCAGAAGGCTCTGGTTTTAGGCCTTGCTCTGTCATGGTTTCTTGTTGCTAGGAATACACAGAAACACTGCTGGCTCCTGCAGATTCTCCTGTTCTTGTATTAACTAAATATGGATGAATTTCCTTAAGAGAAAAATATTACCTGGGTCGCCTGCATGGCTCAGTGGTTGAGCAACTGCCTTTGGCTCAGGTGGTGATCCCGGGATCCTGGGATGGAGCCCCACATTGGGCTCCCTGCAAGGAGCCTGATTCTCCCTCTGTCTGTGTCTCTGCCTCTCTCTCTCTCTGTGTGTCTCATGAATAAATAAATAAAATCTTTTACAAAAGAGAGAGAAATATTACCAATAAATGTTTATTTTTAAAAATTATCACCTGCTTGTCAAGTTACTAAAAGATTAACTGAATCAAATTATAAAACAGATGATCTTCAAACTTTGGCTCTGACAAGCTATGGATGTTTATCAAAGCCAAACATAATCCTGGAGCATGGTTTATGTCAAGAAACCAACTGCTGATTGAACCTGTCATTAAGTGGATTAACCCACACTTGTGGCAGTAACAAGTCTTATGGCTTTGACACCTTTTCAGGCTCGCTGAGGTTGGGAGATATTCTGTGGTCTAGTAAAATCAGGAAACATTAAGAAATACAACATTAAGTTAATTTCAAAAGTACAGAACTTTTCAGAGACTGTATTTAATGTTATTTTGAATTGTGAATCTACAAAAAGGGAATAAAGGCTACTTCTAAAAGTTAATTGGAGTAATTTATGATGACTACAGAAGACATAGATCAAAACACAAGTGTTGGGCAGCCCGGGTGGCTCAGCGGTTTAGGGCCGCCTTCAGCCCAGGTGTGATCCTGGAGACCTGGGATCGAGTCACAAGTCTGGTTCCTTGCATGGATCCTGCTTCTCCCTCTGCCTGTGTCTCTGCCTCTCTCTCTCTCTCTCTCTCTCTCTCTCTCTCTGTGTGTGTGTGTGTGTGTGTGTTTCTCGTGAATAAATAAATAAAATCTTAAAAAAAAACCACAAGTGTATTTGAATTTGAGAGTCAGTGTCATCATAACGTGGACTGTTACCTGTCAGTATTTAGCTGTGAGAACTCAGCAAGGCCTTTTGTCCTCATGCCTCAGTTTCCAATTTGTAAAACAGAGGTGAAAAATAAGGTTATTGGGGTATCTGGATGGCTCAGTCAGTCTGCCTTTGGCACAGATCATGATTTCTGGCTCTTGGGAAGAAGCCCCAAATCCAGCTCCCTGCTCAGCAGGCAGCCTGCTTTTCTCTCTACTCCCTGATCCTGCTTTCTCTCACTATCTGTCTCTCTTGCTCTCTCTCTCAAATACATAAATAAGTAAAATCTCTTTAAAAAAACCCAAAATAAGGTTTTGTGAAAAATTAACAAATTCACAGTAGAGAATTGTTATGTCATGTAGAAGTGTTGAATCATTATATTCTAATCAAATATAATACCTTATGTTAATTATACTTCAATGAATAAATAAATAAATTCATAGTGAAATTACCATATAAACTGAAAGCACTCTACAAATATGAATGGATATTCTATTTTTTTATAATATCCCACATATGTTTCCTTGAAGATTTATAATCTCTGCTTTCTCTAGTTAGAATGTTCTAGTCTCTGAGTCTACACTAGGACAAGATGAAGTAAGCTTCTATCTGATACAGCTGTGTAACTACAGAACCAGGCCATAAAACTAACAAGATGACTATTTGAAAGTCCTTCTAATTTTCAATTTCAAAGAAATGCTTTCAGATAAGGCAAACAAATATAAATTTACTTATGTAAAGACTTGTTACTGACACGATGGAAAGATAAAAGCAAAAACTGTTTTATGAGGGGGACGCTGGGTGGCTCAGCAGTTGAGCATCTGCCTTCAGCTCAGGGCATGATCCCAGGATCCAAGATCGAGTCCCACATCGGGCTCCCTGCATGGAGCCTGCTTCTCCCTCTGCCTGTCTCTGCCTCTCTCATTCTCCCTCTCTCTCTCTCTCTCTGTCTCTCATGAATAAATAAATAAAATCTTTAAAAAAAATGGTACTATGAGGAAAGAAATAGGAATAGAAATGGTATGTCTATATATATATTTACCCTGGAACCCTGTAAATGTCTTATGTAATAAAAAGAAAACATAATTTTCTGAAATACAAAGTTAAGCATTTTGTAAAAGTAATAAATTGGGGGGAAAAGGATCTAATTGTATATCAAATTCTTTTTTTTAATTTTTATTTATTTATGATAGTCACAGAGAGAGAGAGAGAGAGAGAGAGGCAGAGACACAGGCAGAGGGAGAAGCAGGCTCCATGCACCGGGAGCCCGATGTGGGATTCGATCCCGGGTCTCCAGTATCGTGCCCTGGGCCAAAGGCAGGCACCAAACCGCTGCGCCACCCAGGGATCCCTGTATATCAAATTCTTGACAAACACACAGAGAAGAATTATTTCAAGTGACTTAAAGTGCAATACTTGTACTGTCCATCAAGAGTGAGATATATGTTAGGGATAAAAAAAATTACCACAAATAAATCATAAGCTGCATTCAGTAGCCTTATTGTTAATGATAACATTGGTTATTACTATTTTGAAATCACAATGTTTATAGTATAGGATAAATCAAATAAGAATTTATGTACCCATCATGTCACCAAGATTTTTAGTATCAAAATATGAGAAAAGTATAAAACCAAGTAAAGTAACACATAGTAATCATACATTTGAAATGGAGATTTTATTATGGATTCATGATTTTCTCTAAAAAAAAATTATATTCTCATTGTTATGCACTAATATTTCCCTCCAAAATTCATATATTGAAGCCCAAATCCCCAATGTGATGGTAATTGGAGGTGGAACTTTGAGAGGTGATTAGATCATCAGAGTGGAGCCCTCATAAGAAGAGACAGGAGAGAGATGATCTCTTTCTCTTCCATGTGAGGACACAGTGAGACAGTAGCTCTCTACAAGCCAGGAGGCAGGCTCTTACCAGACACCAAATCCATTGGCACCTTGTTCTTATACTTCCCAGCCTCCAGAACTCTGAGAAATACATGTTGTTGCTTAAGCCATCAAGTCTGTGGTATTTGTTATAGTAGTCTGGGCTGACTAAGACACCTACATTTATTTATCTTTTTAAAAATGCATATTATATAAATACCTGTCCAGTGAAAAGTTCCAGAAGCAGAGACAAACCAGTAGCAATGACCTACCTCTGGGGCCCCAATTCTGGTCTCGGAGCTTTATTTTCCTCCTCAGGAAACTGACTGATTCCAGGTCTGAATGGAAAATCTGTCAAATAAATCTGCAACATCTTGCGCTGAAAAGCAAGAAAGTAATCAAACATTATAGAGGTCATAACAAAGAGGCAGAGGAAGCAATTAAAGTAGCTCCCACTGGCTAATTTAAGAAACAGTTTGAGGGAGAACAAAGGAAGGGGGGAAGAAAATCTTCAGAGCTCCAGGAAGTCAGGGGAAGACTATCTGGCTGGCCAATCCCAACCTGTATCAGAAGAAACCAAAGAGAAACAGCAGGCTTCGGGTCAACCAAAGTTACCAGGAACCTCAGCAAGTGGGACCAAACGGAAAAGATCTATGAGAGAAGGCGAAACTTCCTGTTCAGAAAGGACGGCACAAGGCAAGAGTACAAGAGTAAGAATTCAGAAGAAAATCCCAGTTCCTCCATTACCTTTGAAACTGCCACCAGCCAACTTGCTTCACCAAAACATCCTGCAGGCCTAGTGCCAAGAATTCAAGGTGAGCACCAAAGGCCAGAAATTAGACGTATGTCTCTCTATATATCTATTTATACACTTATTTCTCAGAGTTCTGGAGGCTGGGAAGTATAATATCAAGGGGCCAATGCATTTGGTGTCTGGTACGTAAGTGAATCTGCGAATATGCTTACCCAGATCAAAAGAAGAACATTCCTGTCACCGCAGAAGAGGCCAAGATCCTCACACAGACACAAAGAAGATTGATGATGGACAAAAGGAAAATGTCTCTGGAAAGTCCTGGAACAAAGATACCTCCTGATGGAACCTACTCTCCTGAAGTGGCTGCCCCCCTCTAAGGGTTCTGATGCTCTCCTGGAGGGGTCAATACTGTTGTTGTGACAGCTTTGGCCCCAGATGTCCTGTTTGCTTCCTGGTCCAGAACTGCAGCCGGGGCTGGGAAGATGGGCATCGCCACAGAAGGCCCACGGTGTCAAGTGGTGTGTGGTCCATGGGAGAAGTATGCCTGCAGACACAGAAGGGTGGGTGCACCTGCAATTTCGTGCAGGACAAGGCTGGATGCCTGAAAAGCAGAGGAGAGTATGCACCCCCTTCTTACTCCCCACTAGTAACGTCCCACCCCCACAGCTGGAGGACAATATGCTATGCCCCAAATGTGTTCGCAGGAATAAGGTGTTAATGAGAAGCCTCCAATGAGCTTTCAATAGCCAGAAAAGGGACACAGCTGTGATTATAATCAGTGGTACAAAGAGAACTACAATCAACTCCATGGTGACACTGATGGCCGGACTGTAGGCTACTCACACCCTCTATGCTTCCTGCTTACAGGGACACAGCATAGTGCATTGCAGATGTCACCCTCCAACCTCCACCGGGGCCTGTGGCTTCATGGGTTGGGATACAGGGGCTCTTAGGTTTTAAATTGGAAGAGCATTTCAGAAATTACCATCCATTCTACTTAATAAGAAGAAAAAGTCATTCATACTACCAAACGTTTACCTTCTGAAATAGAAGTGGCCTTAACTTCTTTTAAAGTGGGAACCTGAGCCTCACCTGGCAGAGGGTTTGGGGTGGGGAGTGGAGTGGAAAGCACACGTGTGCCTCCACGCTGGATTTCTCTGCAATTCTAGCTCCTCCAGAGACTGCTACCTTCTCAGGTTCATGAATTCAGGCTGTTGAGTATTTTAAACCAAAGGGAAAGCTTTTTTTCCCACTCCCCCAAAATACTCTTAATATACAAAACATTTTTTGATGTTTTCTTAATAACCTGAGACCTCTATGGTGTGTCTCTGGGATAATAATATAGAACACTTTACGGGTATTATTTCCACTTGTAACTATCATGTGTGTTTCTACTGCTTAAAAATATTTAAAATATTTAAGGGTACTTCTGAATCACAAATTCATAATGTATTGGATTTTAAATTGTATATAAAATCATCTATTATATATAGGAGGCCATATGCATTGTGGGAAAATTCTTTTTTTTTTTTTTTTGAAAATTCTTAACTCAGGATTAAGCCAAAAATCATGATTTTCTTTGGCATGATTCTTTTTAAAACCACTCAAATGAAGTATGAGTAACATTTTTTTTAAAAGCTAAACATTTAAGGTATATAATGTTTTTTTTTTTCACTTGTATTCTTATGGCAGTTTCCAACATTGTTTTATTCTGGAAAAAAAAAAAAACAGTTTGAGCATCAATAGAAATGACTGGAAAGACCAGATATTGATCTTATACATATACAAAATATGACTCAGTAATTATACCAGAAGAAAATTTTGTCAACAGTCATTGGTCATCTTCAATAGTTACTGAAAGTTTCCCCAGAAAATTGAATCTTGTAAAGATTTTATTTGTTTGTTCATGAGAGACACAGAGAGAGAGGCAAAGACAAAGGTAGAAGGAGGAGCAGGCTCCATGCAGGGAGCCCGATGCGGGACTCGATCCCGGGACTCCGGGATCATGCCCTGAACAGAAGATAGACACTCAACCACTGAGCCCAAGAGTCCCAAAAAATTGATTTTAAAAAAGGGGAAAGGATTATTCATGATCTATTCTGATTTTTTTGTGCATAGTTTATTTCTTGCTATACACATTCCCAGGGTAACTGTGGTATAAAGCCTGCTACTTCAACTTGAGACAACTTGCAAGGCCACCAGGCCTCCAAAACTCTCTAGAGCATCACTTGGAAACATGGTTGAGACTGCAGATTGGTTTCTCCCTCTTCACTCTTGCTCTTTATTCTCCCAGGAGCACTCACTAATATACCGTGGATGTTAATCTCCATCACATAGTTCCCTTCCCAAAACACCCAACCTGGTGGCAAACACTTATTGCCATGTGTGGTCTAAGAAAGCAAATACTAAGATAGGATTATACAGCTGAATGATTTGTTTCCATTTGGCACAAGAATTTGTTCTCTGATGATGGGTGGAACACAGACTCTGGCACAAGGCAGCAGTGGAACTGGTAGTATTTTCACTGGTTTGGTGTACCGATGGAAGGAAATACATTTGCTGCTGCCATGTGTCAGACACTTGAGAAACATGGGAAAAATAGTAATGGTAAGGAACAGAAGTAGGTGAACTCAAGTGACACTCTAGAAAAAAGGATTATAAAAGATAAAAGCTAGGAATCATGTTTTTTTTCCAAAAGTTGAGCCCGAATCTAATTAAATTTGTAAATTGCCAAATTACCGGAAATATGGGGAAAGAGGAACAAGTAAATATAATCAGCTATATCCAGAATATGAGAAATTCTTCAGGACAAATGAATCAGTATCTTCAACAAATATAAAACATTATAAAAGGGTGTTTAGAAGAATGTTAGCCAAAAACAAAGCATAGCTTTTGATTGGATCCTGATTCAAATAATAGTAAAAAGACTTTTTAGGGGCACCTGTGTGGCTCAGTGGTTGAGCATATGCCTTTGGTTCAGGGTGTGGTCCTGGGGTCCTGGGATTGAGTCTCACATCGCACTCCCTACAGGGAGCCTGCTTCTTCTTCTGCCTATATCTCTGCCTCTCTGTGTGTCTCTCGTGAATAAATACATAAAATCTTTTTTAAACAAAGACAGTTTTTAGGTAGGTGAAGAAAATAGGATGGATTAGTAGATGATACGACATTATTCATTATTTACAATATTATTTGCAATCAAATATTACTAAGTAATGTTTTTTAAAAGTTATCTATCAGAGATTTGTACTGAAATATTTACAGGCAAAATGATACAATATCTGGTATTTGCTTTATAATAATCTTGGGAAAAACCACGGAGGTTGGAGAAAAAATAGACAAACTAGAAGAGATAAATAAAATAAGAATGAGAAAATGTTGGTAAGTATTGAGCTGGGTAATGGATGGATAGGGATTTATTATGTTATTTCAATTTTAAAGTATGCTTAAAATTTTTCAAAATAAAAAGCTTAAAAAATCATTTATGTCTTTAATGTCAGTTTATTTTTTTTCAAAGATTTTATTTTTTTATTTATTCATGAGAGACACAGAGCGAGAGAGAGGCAGAGACACAGGCAGAGGGAGAAGCAGGCTCCATGCAGGGAGCCCGATGTGGGACTCGATCCTGGGTCTCCTGCCCCAGGCTGCAGGCGGCACTAAACCGCTGTGCCACCGGGGCTGCCCTTAATGTCAGTTTATATGTAATATCAAATCAATACATTCAATTAAGAACTCATACGGTAATAAAGTTTAATGTTGGTAATTTGTGAAATATTAATCATTTGATGATAAAGTATTTTTTAAAAATGAATTAATGTTTTTGAGAATTATAATAATCTTCATATTAAGTCTTTAACAAATGATTTATACATAATAATATATTAATAATTAGGAATTGTCAGTATAAATACGTATATAATTGATCATAAAATATCTGCTTTACCACTTTTAATTAAAATGACAAATTCCCCCAAAAAAGACTAACTTCCTTTAATAATGCAATGATATTGTTTCATTTTTTAAAAATGTCTGATAGAAATTTAGAATAATGGTTTACCAAAAGCAAGTTGATTAATTTGACATTCGATTATAATAGTTTGGTGAAAAGTTACCCCCAAAATTTGTGTTTCAAATGTTTTTAATGTTAGTTCATTATAGAAAGTTTTGTGACACTTTTTGTATACATGTTATTGATACTTTTTATTTTTTTTTAAATCTGAGTGATATGTTGTTAATAGATTGCAAGGAATTTAACCTATCAGTTTGGCATATCTCAATTTTTCTCGACTTTTGGCATTTCAGAGAGTGTAATAATATAAAAATGATTATAAAACAGAAATATTAAATACAATTTAAAAATTTACAAGAAGAATAAAATGTAAGAAAAATACTCAAAATTTTGCAAACCTACCCATTGGGCACTGTAGTTATCAATACCACCATATAATTTTGTAATCATCATCATTTCTACTTAATTGTTTTGTTGGACTTTAGGCCAAAATGCTTCTGGCTAAATTGCTATTAACCCAATTGTTTTCTGCTGGTCATACAACCATCTCATTTAGAAGATTAGTGATTTTTAAATGGATATCTAGAAAGTGTCATTGATTATGTGTTCGTCATGTGGATTATATAAAGATCAAATGTGTTCTTCATGTGGATTATATAAAAATCAAATTATTTCTAATGAATAGAGAAACTGTTGTTCCTGCTTGCAATGCCAAACTCTGGAAACGGGTTAATTGGTTTGTATATATGATGGAATATCTTTCTCTCCCCACCCCTCACTGACCAATCTCTGACACCCACCACTAGAATAACCAAGATTCATTTAGTCCCTGTTTCACTAAAGGAATGACTCATGAATATATTCCCAAGTCACGGATGCTAGAAGGTAAAACTATATTCAGCTCTTTACTGCAAGAATCGTGGAGTGATGCTGTCACATTCACTCTATGTTGTGCACTGTTTAAAAAAATTTCTAATACTATGCTATGATGTATAACTCATCTTTATAAATATGTGTATATAATTTTCAGGTACAAATAATTTGTACTCTTATGTTTGTTTTGTCAATGAACACATTTTCTAGTCCTTAAGATGCATGAAGATCAAAGCATTAGACAAGTCCTTGTTTCTCATCAAAGTTTCATTCTTTCATATTGACTGTAAACAATCCATGTTTGTAAAATACAGCTCTTATAATATCAGAGACAGTTTTGCTTTTCTTTCAGTTTAACACAAACATTCTAGGTTGCCTGAATTTAATTAACATGACAAGCTGCCTTACAAATCTGCTGTCCTCCTCATCCATATGTGAAAAATTATTTGGGGCAAAACACCACAACTATTTTTAAAAAAGCATTTATATATTTATATTCTATTTTTTTATATTCTATTTTTAATTTTGCTTAACACACATGCTAAAGGATGCTTTGGCAGGAAAATAATTAGTTTGAAAATGCATAACAGAGTATTATCTGTCATCTATATATAACAACTAAAATAGATCATGTTGTATAATTCTTAATATGATATCTACTTCGTTTTTAAAAATCTAGATAGTTCTGTATATAGACAATTTAAAAATATGAAAATGTATGTGCCATAAAGTTCACAGTGATCATCTTTATTATTATTTTTTTTTTTGAGAGACAGAGATAGAGTACAGAGGGGAGGAGCAGAGGGAGAGGGAGAGAAAATCTCAAGAAGACTGCCCACTGAGCTCAGAGCTTGAGGTGAGGCTCGATCTCAGGATCTTGAGATCATTATCTGAGTCAAAATCAAGAGTCCCATGCCTAATTGACTGGGCCACCCAGACAAGCCCCACAGTGATCATCTTTAAAGAGTAAGATTAGAGAAATATTCATTCTACTTTACATATTTTTGTCTTTTGATTTTTTATAATAAGCATGTATTACTATTAAATGAGATGTAGTATAAATATTCCTTTTAAAAGAAATTTAATGTGTATGTGTATATATATTTATGTGTATACATACATAGTTGAATATATATATTCTAATTTAAAGAGATAAAATATAAGTATTTCTTTCAGAAAAGGATACCTTCGATGGTTTTGTAAGTTTTGGCAATCTGTACTTCATCTTTTTCTATCAAAAAATATTTTTAATTCTATACCAAGCCGTAAGTTTTTCAAAAATATGTTCCCTGACCATAAATAACTTCTGTAAAATTAACCTTCATCTTTTAGGAATTTGTATAAAATATCCTTTACCTTAACTTCATTCATGTGAGAGTATTTATTAAATTATTTTGTAAGGAACATGAAATTGATTTGGGAAGCATGTAGAGAGTCAACGGAGACTGACCCACACCTATTGAGAATACATTTCACAAATTACAAAAATCATAGTTAAAAATAATCAGAGTTGAGGATGGAAAGAAAGCTCAAGGAACATGATCCAAAAAGTGATGAACCATTCCTAAGAAGAGAAGTAAACCAAATCTTCCTTCTTTCCAGAGGGAATGGTGAGGAAAGAGGAGGAATCTACCATAGATTAGCATAATAAGAAACTACTCAAACTCTTAATAACCTCTTTTCTTTTTAAGATCATATTTATTTATTTGACAGAGAGAGAGAGAGAGCACACAAACAGAGGAAGCTGCAAGCAGAGGGAGAAGTGGACTCCTTACTAAGCAGGGAGCCTGATGGGGGACTCAATCCCAGGACCCTGGGATCATGACCTGAGCTGAAGGCAGACGCTTAACCTACTGAGCCACCCAGGCACCTTCTTAATCACCTCTTAATGACCATCTGAATATTGGCAGGATGAATTAGAATCTCTTGGAGCCCTGATCCAGGAGCAAGTCTGCTCTGCTCATCACTTTCCCACAAATCTTTACCATATGCAAACTTAAATCTGAGGACAGAAGAGTTGAGAGACCCTCCTTGAGGCACAGAAGGCATTCCCTGAAAGAAGCAGCCTGCTGAAGACTGGGACAGGACCAGAAACATGCTTCCAAGACATTTCTGGCTCTCAGTGGATATAAGCAATTGCTTCAGAAGGCTGGTGATGAAGCAGGCAAGTGGAGAGCGATCTCCCAAAGGTCAGAGTGGAGAATGTGAATAAATAACAAAAAATACTGTGAGCAACTTAAAAAGCTGGCAACCAGACTCCAAAACAAAAAAAAGAACTCCAAAGCTGCAGAAAATAACAGTTGTCCATATTTGTTCCTGAGTCAACACTCCATATATTTATAGACAGAAACCCAAAAGGAGGATGAAGGACACGGGATTTTCTACTTATAAAAATTTAAAAAGTCATTTTTCTAAGTTCACGGAGGAGATGGGACCAGGTAGATCAGACCCAGGACCAGAGGAGTTCCTGTGTCTGCTAAGAACCCCACTTGAGCTGTGTAACCATTAGGGGGACCCCTCAGGTCACGCAGGCAGTAGGACACTCCCTCTCTTAGCCAACTTCAGTTTGGTGATCAATTCAGCATGATCAGGCTCATTACAACCAATACTTCTATAAAACAGGGAACTTTCACTGAAGTTAAAGTCATAATTGATCTCATCATTTTAAATATCAAATACAATTAAAGCTTAACACATCAATGATACCTGTCAATATATATCCAATCTTCTAACATCCATTGCTAACTAATTAGTTCACATAAACATCCATTTCTCAGTTAGATGATAAATTTCTCACAGGCTAAGATCACATTTTAATATTTTTTCTGCATCTCTCTAAAGACTTGAGACAGCCTAGATAAATATGATTTAATTAATGAGTAATTGGCTATTCTGTTTTGGTTTTGCCCAGGAAAAAGTGAATCCCTTCCATCCACCCAGAGGTAGCCCATCCATCAAACAGATCCATGAGTTTGATATCAGCCTCTAGAAGTATTTAATTCATTGTGATTTTTTTTTCCTAAGAAGAAAGGAAGAGTATTTATTTTAAAAATAAAATAAAATTAGGAATATATGGAGCAGGAACAAGACAGGGAAATGGTGGAGCAGGAAGAAGAAAATGAGAAGGCATCAGAGGAGTAGAAGGAGAAGGAAGAGAAGGAGGGAATGGAAAAGAAGAAATGTAGAGATGGCAATTACAAAATTAGGAATTAAAAAAAAAAGACTTTGGTTTCATCCTCTAAATTCTTAGGCATTTATTGAGTCTTTATATCAATAATTACCCCTAATTAAGAATTTTACTTTGTGTTCCTAAACAAAGTAAAAAAAAAAAAAGAAAGAAAGAAAGAAAAAAAGTAATTTTTTAAAGTACTATTTCATTTTCAATCCAATAAAGGCCTTTCCATATACTGAGTAAATTCCAATAACATAAGCATATACATAACATTCATCATACATTTGAAGTTTACATGAAATAATATCAATATACATAAGAAGAATTAAGCACCCAATGTTTATATGGGAGATGAAAATGAGCCAGGTGGGGACAGACTTCCACAAGTAAGGAAACTCCATCTGGATTCACACACAAAGAGACATGACAACCATGATGACTATCTGCAGTACTTCTAGTCCTGCACTTAATAATGTAATTTCTTTAAGTATTACATAAACATAGATTAAATATTTCTTGATTACCTTATCTGTTCTAGCAGGAAAAAATATGTATATAAATACGTAGTATATGGAAACAGGCAATAGATAAAAAGTATAAAAGTATATAATATGCTATATGTTGACAAATACCAAGGAGAAGCATAAGGCAGGGAAAGTAGATAGAAATTATGGGCAGGGGAGGCCGTTACGTTAAATGATGTGCCCAGAGAAAGCCTCACTGAATAGGATGGTTTATCTTGAGCTAAGATTTGAGCTAATATTTGATGAGGCAGGAAGCCATGTAAATATTTGAAGGAACAGCATTCTGTGTAGAAGGAACAATACGAGTGCAGTTCTGAAGGAGGAAGATGTCTAGTAAGTTTGTGAAATAGCCAGACGAGCAGGTGCCTGAAAGAGAGTGAGAGGAGATAGAAGAAAAAGAAAGAAAAAGTCATGGAGTTAAGCAGGCACAGGTGGATGGGGTCTTGCCAGTCCTTTGAATGACTTCCTTTACTCTTAGCAAAGTAAGAACATTGGGATTGTGGCCAGAAAAGTGAAGTTATCTGTTTATGGTGGAGTATTTTTGTGACTGGTGTGTTGCAGGATCCATACTGACACAGAGAGACTAGTTAGGAAGCTGTAATTCCAATTGGTGAGAGAGGGTCGGTGGTGTGGTGGCTTAGACTAGGGACCTAGGGTGATAGCGGTGACCATAGCAAGAAAATTTTGGATCCTTACTTTTTTTTTTTTTTTTTTAAGAATTTATTTATTTGAAAGAGGTGAAAAAGAGCAGGAGTGAGGGGAAGGGGCAGAGGGAGAAGGAGACGCAGACTCCCCACTGAGCAGGGAGCTGGATGCACACTTGGTCCCAGGACTCTGAGATTATGGGACCAAGGCAGATGCTTAACTGACTGAGCCACCCATGTGCTCCCAGCCTCCCCCCCACCCCCAAGAAATGCTTGGATTCTTGATTCTATCATCAAATTGTTTACTGTCCGATTAGGAGAAAGAGTCTGATAAACTTGAAAACTCAAAACGTGTTTGTCAAACAAAGAGAAGACAAATCATTTGTTCTCTTAAACTTCACCTTAGAATAATGTGAGAGCCTTTAGCATCTATTTCTTTAAAGTCATTAAGATTAAATCTCATTCACAGCCCTTGGTACTATGTTTGGAACAGAGAAGATGCTCAAAAATATATCTTGAATTGAAGTGAATCCAATCAAGAAATTATGGAGGAAGAAGAATGAATTCTAGCCTCATGCCTGTAGCCGGCAGAGCCTGAACACCAGAAAGATATCTTGCTCAATTTCCCAGCTAGACCTATTCCAAATGTGGTCCCTGGACCAGAGCATCAGCACAAATGAGAGCTTGTTGGCTACGCAAATCTCAGATACCATTTACAGACATTCTGGACCAGAATCTTGGGAGGTAACCCAAGAATCTGTGTTTTAACAACCTTGCATGTGATTCTTAGGAACACTTCAGTTTGAGAACTGCTTTCACTTACCCTCAAAATCAATTCAGTTGCTTAGTTACTACCCAGGATGGGATCCTAGACTTAGAACCAGAGTTTTTTATTAAGGTATTTTTAAATCCAAAAATCACTAAAAAAAAATTTTTGTAAATATAATTATGCAGTTCATAATTACACATATATGTATGTGTGTATATAATCACCCCAGGCATTCTTTCAAACTGGAAATCACCTGATAGCTCTACCTGTGACCCTTGTTATATTCCAGGACCTTTTGAACCTTTCCAGATACCCTTTAAGTCTAAGAATGCCTCCAAGAAGCAAAAGACAGAAGCAGCCTAATTGGGAAGGCTTAGCTTTTTTATCTCTTTCAAAGCAAGCGATGGGACGCCTGGGTGGCTCAGCAGTTGAGCTTCTGTCTTTGGCTCAGGGCGTGATCCTGGAGTCCCAGGATCGAGTCCCACATCGGGCTCCCTGCATGGAGCCTGCTTCTCCCTCTGCCTATGTCTCTGCCTCTGTGTGTGTGTGTGTCTCTCATGAATAAATAAAATCTTCAAAAAAAAAAAAAAAAACAAAACGCAACCTATTATACAAAGTGAAAAAGCATAAATAAGATTTGTTCATTTGCTTGCTTGATTTTTTAACCAGGAAAGATCATCATTTATAAAGGCTTTACTTTTCAGCTCTTTCTGCATCCCACTGGTCAGAATAATGAAGTGGAGAGGGCACAGGCTTTGGGAGCTGACAGGTATTGGTTTGAAACCTGACTCCACTTATTCTTGCTGTGAAACCTTGGATAAGTTGCCTAATCTGTCTGAGTCCCAGTACTCATCTGAAAAGTAAAGAAGACGCTATGATAATAGATTGGTGTTTGACACAAACCAAGTACTCAACAAATTTACTTTCCCTTCTTCCATCTTTAATTTGTCAATAGTATTTATTTCCACACCCCTTTCCTAAACCCTAGAACTGAAAGAGAAAATAGACCTCCCTCCACCCCATCCACAATGTGATGCATTGAGGAAATAGTAATTTGGGGAAGTGTAGAGTTAAAGTGTCTTTAATGCTGGATTTCCAGATGCACTTCCTTCAGAACCACCGATGGGGAAAAGGAAGAGAAACCACTTCCCACAGCTGGGGCTTTTGTCATTTCCAGAGCTGTAGAACAATCACAGTTCCAGAGGAAGCACTGCCAGGGTTGGAGGCTCTCATTTGTTACCAAAAGACCACTTAAATAGCTCTTTCAACATGATGAGGCTTCAGCCTTACTCCATATTAGTTGTCTGTACTCTAGTACTTTAAGGAAAATCTTATCTTTTGCAAAATAAAGAACATTAATTTTCTACAGTCCATATTTCTACTTTCTCAGCTTACATTTTGCTTGAAGGATAAGAATAGAGGAGATAGAATGGCTCTACTTCTTAATGGGGTTAGTCAACAAAGAGCCACTTGCAATAACATTCACTCTAAACAGAATTCATCAATGTGCTGTCTTAGGTCAGGATCAACTTTCTTATCTGAACTAAAGAAATCTGCTCTTAGAACACTTGCGAATGGCTAAGCTCACAATGGTTACACACTACCATGCAAGTGGGTATGTGGGAGGATGATGAATCCTACAATTAACTTTTGAAATTCTATGATTTATTTTTTATCTCTTTGGCACTGTTTACATTAAACTTCTAACATTCTCTACTTTGTGACTATATCAGGCTTAAAAAGTGAAGAACTGTAGAAATTATAGTACAAAAGAAATCAGTTCAAAAGCCTTGTGATACTCGTATTGTGTGAGAAACATTCTTGTTTGAAGAGTAAAATACTTTAGATCTCTAGTTCGGTCAACATACATATTTTTCAAAGGGAAAAAGAGGTCTGTGTGCTGGTGGGTGGATGGAGGGCAAGGGGATGGTTTTGCATAGATAATAGGGCTTCAATGGATTTTTTTTTTTAAAAAGAAGATAAGAAAGACATAGTTAACTTCATTTTACTTTCAAGCTAAAAAAAATACAAGAATAAAACATTTGCATTTCTCTCTAAGCATTAGTATATAGGCACACGGGTAAAGTAGCATCAAATTAGTTGATCTCTAATTTTTTGAAAATCCTTATTTATTGCATAATTGCTACACTCAACATGAGGCTCAAACTCATCACCCCAAGATCAAGAGTCCCATGCTCTACTGAGCCAATATGGTATCCTGATCCTACCTAATTTTAAATTATTTAAAGTTATAGAAAAAAACATTTCTTTGATGTTTGTGCCTTCTAAATTTTAAGAATTCTTCTTGTATTATAGGACAAAAAAATTGAAGCAGCAATGGCCATTACAAGGGGGCTTTTTTTTTTTTTTTTTTTTTTAATTTACTCTGCACAGACTCCTTTCAGTGTAAAGCAAGCAGCTGACTGGCACTCATCACACCACTGCTTTCCCAACATCCAAAGGCAGGTAGCCTGGCTCATGGGCTGGTTCAGACCCTTCTCAGTACAGAAGTAAGACCACACACTCAACATCAAACCAATTAAAATAATCTTTTCTACTAGCCTTTTCCTTCCAGAACCTATCATCAATTTAAGTTTATTCATTATTCTGAAACAGAAAACTTTTTTTTTTCTTTTTCTATTTCCCTTAATCACTAATAATTAATTCATGTTTCGGCTATATGCTTACCAGTGTGAAGTAAAATATATGTTTCATACTTCCCAAAATAAGCTAAGTGATAGAATTAGGGCTGGAGTTATTTGAGTTAATTCTATTTGACAATAGTTTGGGCTTGATCAGCTGACAGAGATTTTTTTTTCCCCCTCCAGGATTCCCGAAAACATTCCTAGTTTCCAAGAACAGAAAAGTTTATTATTTCAGTCTGTGTTAGCACCTTGGAAACAAAAGAGATTTGTTATATTGCCCTTTATAAATACATTTAGCAACCACTATGCCAAGATTTACTTACATTAGATTTTCTTTGTTACAGTAATTCCTGCTGATATACATATGAGCTGGTTTGATTCCTGTGGACAACTAGGAAATAGCAACTAGATTTACTTAAGTAAACTAGGCTTACAACTCAATTCAAAGGGGTATATGTGTATAGTTAGATTCTTGTAAAAACATACATATGGCTATGGGTGGATATTTTACTATCTATAAAGGAAAGAATTCCCATTTTATTGTTATTATCTTTTTCAATCGTTAAGTGTCCAATGTTATGAATTCACCCAATTATGCAAATGCAATGATATTTTATGAAGGCTATCGAAAAGGAATGAGATTTATATTTATTGTCTATTATGTACTTGGTTTCAAGCCAGGTGCTTTATATTTGTTATATCATTTTTTTAGATTTATTTATTTATTTATTTATTTATTTATTTATTTATTTATGGGGAGAGAGAGAGAGAATACTCATGAGTGCAGGGAGGGGCAGAAGGAGAAGCAGACTTCCTGCTAAGCAGAGAGCCTGATGTTGGACTCGATTCCACGACCCTGGGATTATGACCTGAGCTGAAGGCAGATGCTTAACCGAATGAGCCACCCAGGAGCCATTGTTATATCACTTAAAATTTCACAGTATTCTAAATCTAACTCTGTAGTTCGGAGTTGATGTAAAGCTATTATATCACCAATCTTATTTTCTAAGAAGAAAAGTCACCGAAATCAACAGGGCCAGTTGGAAGCATCCTAAGTTTAAGATCAAAAAAACCAGAACACACTTTGGGCCTCTACAGTGTGTTCTTTAGCTCCAAATCCTTGTTTTCGCCCACAAACTGGGGGATATTACAAATACCTCATGATGTATTGGTGAGGATGAAAAGAGATAATGCAAAAAAAGTAGCTAGGAAATAGGGACTCAATGTCAGTTTGCTTCCTGTATGCAAACCTCTCCTTCTTCTCTCTCCCCACAGCTTTCTTTCCTGCCTTATACTCTACTTCCTTTGGATAGTTAACTTAAGAATCAGAAAATGGTAAAACCTAAAGCAGCCTTAGTGACCATCAAGTGACTTCATTTAACAAATGAAGTGAATAAGTTCCAGAATGTGTAAAGATATAAACACAGCTAAGCAGTGGCAAATGCAGTTTAAAAAACAACTCCAAATTCAATGTCTTTTCCATTATATCTCCCCAAAAGTAGATATAGCTTATTTAAAAATTAATGTTACTCTCCAATTCTGAACTTAATCAAGAATTCTAAACAACCCATGTTGTAATGCAAACTATGATTGTATAATTTTATGTGCTTTAAATACATACAGCAACAGCCTGCAATAGTGCCTGTGTGCCCTGTTTAACAGTTGAGGCTGTTCAGTTTCAGACAAGTACTGCTGTGCAGAAACCCCAACCCACTGTTGCTAGATATTTTTGAAGAACAGATATATGTCTCAATACTGATGTAAAATGTTTGTTTTTTTAAAAACATTAAGAAGGCTAAACAAACACTTGTTTGTGCTTTCTACAATAATGGGTAAAGTGAAGAAATGAGCATTCATAGTATCTTCCATACAGCTTAGTAGGTCTGCACTTAGTGAAGGAATTAGGGGAGAATAAACAATTCCTTTCCTCTTATTTTCTCTTTCCACTTGTTTTCATCTTAAACCGGGTAAAAAAGTGAGCTTTAATGAGGCTATCCTTTCATATTTCCCTTTGTACTCTGAAGTTCACAGCTCACAAACAGGAGCCTGGCAAACATTTGGCAATTGATTCATTGATTGTGGGACTGCTGCCAATTTCCTCCACATTCCCCATACACTAACTCTATCCCTTTATTTCTTCTTCAGACATTTATCCAATAAACATTCACTGAACACCTCCAGTCTTTCAGGCCCTGTGCTGGAGATGATAAAGAAATAAGTAAGAAATGGTTTCCGACTTCCAAGAACTCCCAAGTCTTAAGAAAGGGCATAGGTATTTAACAAAATAACTCTTTTTGGGGACAAATATAACTCTCTTTGATGGCATATAAAAGTTGTTTGGAGATGATTCTCTTTAAAGTGGCATTCTCTTTACTTCATACCCACCACATTTCACATCACCAAAAAAGTGCAGCTGTCAGTAATGATTAACACAACGGCGAGACATGGTGTCTGAGAACGGATATAGGTGGTTTTATAAGGACTATGTGGTTGTGTGGGACACGCATGTTGAACAGAGACTACAGACACTGCCCAAAGCTTCCTTTTGCAGGGTGCGGATGTAAATGAGCCTTGCGTGGAAGTCTCTGCTTCCGGAATAGGAAGATTGACTAACCAGTGGAGCTCTGTATTACTCATTTCAGCAATCATTTGCTTTTCTTGATGCAACATACAAAACTTGTACAAGAGGCGGCAAAGGAACTTAGGTCACCCACATTAATTTAGGACACGTTTCAATTGACCTCTTATGCCAATTCTATCTATTAAAGTTTAGAACAAAGTCAAAGATGCTGAGCTTAAACAAACAGAATCTCAGATCAAAAATTACAATCATATGGCAGTTGGGGGAAAATGATTCAGCAATTTTTATTTAAATTAGACTCCCAAAAGGATTCCAGATAAAATTATATTCTGATTGCCTGCTATTTGTGTAGTACTCTTGTAGATGCTGGAGAGACAAAATGACATGTAAAATATGCTACTGTTTCTCAAGGAATTTGCAATCCAGTTGGGGGAGGAAGCTTTAATCATGTTAACAAAAGAACAGCAAAATGAAGTGGCACACAACGTCTTGCCAAATGACTAATGCTGATAGTCAGAGATACACATATAGTTAGATAACAGTAGCTATGAGCTAAAGCAATCTAGAAAAAAAATTGTACTTAATGTGAGCTTTGGGAAAGATAAAATGAAGAATGAGGTGCTATAAGGGAACAAGGGGAGTGGAACAAAGGCACAGGTGTAAGAAAGTTTTAGGGAAGTTTAAAAACAGGGATTGCATTCGTTTGGCTGTGTAGGGGTACGCTGGGAGAAGAGGAGAGCCAGTGTTGAGAATGCAGGTTGAAATCAGACTAGGAAGAGCATGAATGCACCCCAAGGAGTTCAGAACTCCTTACATAGATAATGTTGAGCCATTGAATGTTGTTCATCATCCCAGTGATTTAATAAACCTGGAGCTTATGTGCAGGGTACAGACCAGGAGTCAGAGCAAGGACCAGGTATATTGGAAGAGGTGTGAGAACCCCATTTGGCTCATAACATGGCATTTCTTCAAATGAATATATTCTTTAAATCGTTAGTTCCATGTATATTTAGTAAACTGTGAAGAAACTTCCTATGAGTTTAGATTATACGCCACTCAATATTAAAAATAAATCTGTTACATTCACAGACCAGAACATCTTCACTGTTTTGGAATTTTCTGGTTCTCAAGTTAAAAATTGTTCCCCACATTTCAGAATTCATGTTTTACTTTGTTTCCCTCTGCGATTCCTTGTAACATTCAAATTCTTGGCACGGATTTAAAAACGTAGATAAAAAACCCCATCTAGTACCCAGTAAATAGTGCTCTATGATATGTTATGTTCAGAATTTCAGTGCACTGAACTACCTACCCAGAGTGACTCTCCACTGAGTGGCTTCAGAGCTGGTGGGGTGGCCTATTTTTGCACTGGGTCATTTCCTATGTACATCCTAAACCAAAATGGATCAATGTAAGCGAGGACTATTATGTCCAATATCCATTCTTGGAATTGGTTCTTTTGGCAAGGATAAAACAAAGGTTCATTTTGCCTAGTATAAAAATTAGAGAACTCAGTGACCTGACACTTCATTTTTGAATTATTACATAGATATTGCAACATTACATAGGTAACCAGATAGCTGCCTGACTAGCTCAACTCTTCACCTGAATATGATTAGGATCAACCAAACTTTTCCTCTTAACTGTTTAATTTAATGAGGTCAATTTTATAGTTCTGAAAGGATTGCCAGACATCCAGTCAGAAATCAGTGGGGCCAGGCACCGGAGTTCCTATTTGCATGACCAGAGACCCTAGTGCACCTAAGAAGAAGGTTAAATTTGAGTATGTCATCTTTTCTGATCTGGTCAGAACTTAGTAAGTTTGTTCCGGGATAATTTATTTAATTCTTATTCTTATCCACTAAAAAAAAACAAAAAAAGGTAGGCATCAGAATACTCTTTCTTGGATTTAATGTTAAATCACATGAATTTAGCATATAACCTTGTTAGACTATAAAATTCAACATGGAACCATCTGAAGAGAAATGAAATCCATACTTAACAAAGTACTGTAGCCTATAATATTGATTTGCAATATTATTTTTAATGTAGACTACTGTAGTAGATCAAAGACTCCTACTCATTTTCTGATGACCATGCCAAAATTTTTTTTCTAAAAAATAAAATTTATAAAACAAAACTCAAAACAGAAAGCTTACTATAGGCTTTAGTAACATTGTGTTTTATTAAATATTTTAATCAAGAATTCTTTATTTAAGATTTATTTATTTGAGAAAAAGAGAGACCACAAGCAAAAAGAGGGGCAGAGGGAGAGGGAGAGAATCTCAAGAAGACTCCCTGCTGAGCACAGAGCCTGATGTGGGGCTCAATCCCATTACCCTGAAATCATGACCTGAGCCAAAATCAAAAGTCCAAAGCATAACTAAACCACCCAGGCACCCCTTAATCAAGAATCCTTAGTTGGGGCCATAAAATATGCTGAAATTATCGTAATTAGAAATTTTAGTTCTCTAAGAGACCTTCTTAAACAACCTATAAAACTATTCTGTTTCAAAACTAATCATAGTGCATGTGTTAGAATAATTTGATAAATGAGTTGACAGAGGTTAACATGCTATCTGAATGCTGATTCTTTCAGTTGTGAAGAAGGAATTGGTCATTATGCTCATACACACATCAGAGATGAATATGAGAAAACCCACATCACCACCGAAAGTATGTACCTAGCCAATAGCCTTAGGGAAATGTCAGTAGGAAATATTTCCTACAGCCTGCAAGCAAACAGAAATATTAATTCACTCTGAGCTTGTCCTCTCATTCTGTTATACTTTTCCATCCAAAGATTAAACTCTGTCCACATAATTCTAGGTACATAGGAGAAAGGAAGGAATTTTCTTTTCCTAAAAAGAGTCTCCTATAACTGCTTTATCTGAGGGTCAACAGAAGCACTACTCAGGGCAGCCTAATGTCAGCAGCGCCAAAATGCAGTCTTAAATAAACAAGAAAAAAATATGTATTATAAATCTTCCAGAAACATAGTTCCATAAATGTGGGGTTTGTGAAGTAATCAATCATGAGCTCCTTTCCTTGATTCTAAAGAAGCATAGACTATCCTGCTATAGCAAGATTGGTTACCTTGTATGTACAACATACCATAAAAAAATTCACGCAGAACTTGGAGAGAGAAGATGTGCAGACGCTGCCACTTGCTACCTGTGATATTCAGGAATAGTTTTCCAGATCTCAACCTTTTCATCTTTTCATAAGGGATAATTATAGCTACCTTTCCAATAGAGTAACCAAATGAAAGAACATGATTCAACAAACTAAAAAACAACATGAATTTTCAAGAGCGTTGTTGTTTTTTCCATAATCAGTATTTTTTAAAAATGAATCAATATAACATATGGATGTCCAAGTGGATCTGTCATTCATTCCTTTATTTATTTATTAAATGTTGCCAAACCTTACAAGATGCTAAGAATGGTGTTAGACATTGGATGCGGGTTACTGATTAAATGGAGTCAGACAGACAATAATATAAGTGGATACATGCACACACCACATATATTTGTGTGTCTTGTGTTTTTGTGTGTGTATTTGTGCGTCTATTACAATTGAAATAGGTGTACAATAATGCAAGGGCTGAGAGAAGGACAGGTCTCCTAAAGTCCTTAAAGAAGTTAGGGAAAGTCTCTGAGGAAGTGATATTTTAGCCAAAATTTGAAAGATAGGAAAGAGTGAATCAAGCAAATGGGGGTGAGAGTGAAGAGGTGTGTTAACTATGTGAATGAGTGACTTTGTACTGAGGAACATTTCAAACTTTACCACGTATAACAGCACGTATAACTAAAAGAACCAGTAATTTTTACAGGAAACAAAATTAAGTCACACTTCTCAAGTTTCTTTGCTCTTTCATCTCTCTACTCCCTGGGCATCAATGATCACTCCATATTGTGTCTTTTGAGCTCTTCCTGACGACTCTAGTGTTTTCCAAAGTGTAACCATTATCCCCAGAGATAATTGGTTTTAAAAAAGATATATTCTGAGGCTTCCTTCCTGGAATCACTAAATTACAATATCTTAGGGAGGGGCCTTGGAATATGCAGTTGTAACAATTACCTCAGGTGACTTTGATGGGCAGTAGAATGTGAAAATTGCTGGACCAGGCATGAAGCTAGGTATTGCATAAGATATCAAAACAGACATTTGGGTCTTCTGACACAAAGATCTCACAACACAGTCTGGGTGATAAGACTTATATACTTGAAAGATAATTAACACAATATTTTATTAGGATACACTCCAGAAGAGATGTCACCCAAAATGGCTGAGGAGCTCAGGCACTGGTGATCAAGGGAAATGCCAGCCTCTCAGCCACAGTAAGTGGATGGATGCCTTCCTATGATATGCCCTGAAAGTGGAACTATATGAGATTCAGGAAACAAGGCTAGGACATTTAGCTCAAGGGCCAAGTGACATTTTAGAAGTTCTAATCAGTATTTGGGGAATATTTGTGGAACAGAGCCTTGCCAAACATCTTTAACAGACAGCCTGCAAAATAGAGGAGTGTAGAGAAAAACCCAAATGGACAGAGCACCGGGGTGCTAGGACTGCATCTCAAATCCCACAGGAAAAACTGATCCAGGAAAGGGGATCTGAATCACTGTGAACTCATCATCTAAAAATTCTGCCTATCTCTTAAAACCTATTCTCCAATTTCCACCAAACATAAATAAAACTTCACTTTTGAAGTCAGAATTGTTTACCCTTGAGGCAGTTATAGCCTTGGAAAGGAGATATGCTAAATTTGTACCAGAGAAGCCTGTGGCTCAGTAGGTGTTTTTTGTTTGTTTGTTTGTTTTGTTTTGTTTTGTTTTTGTTTTTGTAATCTCTACACCCAATGTGGGACTCAAACTAAGGATCCTGAGATCAAGAGTTGTATGCTCTTCTGACTGAGCTAGCTGGGTACCTCTTTGGTTCAGTATTTTTTTTTAAGATTTGATTTATTTATTCATGAGAGATAGAAAGAGAGAGAGACAGAGAGAGAGGCAGAGACATAGGCAGGGAGAGAAGCAGGCTACATGCAGGGAGCCTGATGCGGGACTCTATCCCCTGAATCCAGGATCACGCCCTGAGCCAAATGCAGATGCTTAACCGCTGAACCACCCAGGCATCCCCCTTTGGTTCAGTATTAAACAACATTACTGAAATACCATTATCTATCCCTGTTTCCCAAATTGAAGCTTAGACTGAGATACTTTACTAAGGAGCCCCCCCCCCCCCCAACGTTTCTTTCTCATTTTAATCTCCGAGGTCAGTTTGGACTTGGTTTGGAGTGGATTTTATGATCTCCAAGAACCGCAACGCTCTTACTCTTTCCTATGTTAATTAATCTTGCTGATTTGACCTCAAGTCTCAAATAATATCACCTTTTAGATGTTATATTATAAAATCAATCAATAGTGACAAAACAGATGTTGACAAACAAGTGTAGAATTGATTAGAAGACAACCTGCCCCACTGTCTTCCCTCTTTCTCCATATTCTACTCTTGGTCCTCTAAGTAACTTAATACTCCAGGATTTTGAGGCAGCTCTTAGGCATGTCTCCAACTGCTTTTCTGCTGCTGATTGTCCCAGTAAGCCTCTAGGTAGGTGTGCCACTACCAATTTCCATCATTACCAACATATTTCCAATTCCAAAGAGTATGAATCGTTTATTTAATTACAGAGACTTGATATTCTACTTTGGAATGGTTTTCAATAGTTGGCTTATTACATACAACAACAAAAGTCATCATTTTTGTGATTTTATGCCTTTTCTCACGTTTCTCCAAAAGTCAGAAATGCCATTATCTCCTGTTAAGACTCAGCAGAAAATATACTCCTGTGGCCTTTTCAAAAAGTCTTTACCTGTTCCTCCCACTGGTTCAAAACAATAGGCTCAGAGCCATATTTATCAGACTGTACAGTGGTTGGCTGTGTATGTTTATCTATATATCTAGCACTTATGTCATCAGAATGTTAGACAGAGGCTTTGAATTCAGAAAGTTTGGGACTCCATCATTAACTTCTTGTGTGTCTTTAATAAAATCACTTAAACATGCTTGGTACTAGAACTTTCCTCTATCTAATGTTTTTAGTAATATCTACTTAATGGACTTGTTAGGAAAATTAAGTGAGAAAATTAATAAAGAAGGTCTCACACAGTGCTAAGTACAGATTAAGTGTTCAAAATATCAGCTGAGCTGGTTAAATCAGAATGACCAATGTGCCACTGGCATTGTCACTTCTGGTAGAATTCATGCTCATAGCAATGGCTGGGTTTTTTTCTTTTTCATCATATACCGAAAAGAATTCTCATTTCTCAAAAATTCCAGCCAAGAAAAAAATGAATATCTTTGTTCTGATTTCAGTGTCCCAAAAGTTCCCAGACAGAAATACAACATGAGCTATAAATCCCCCAATCCTCAAAGTTCTACCAACTATAAACCAAAATACAGAATTTTCCGAATTCTTCCTCCTTCTATATGCCAGGCAGTTAGTGAGAAGGTGCTTGTAAAAATAGTAGTTTCCCCTTACTCAAACTCATTGACCTTTTGCCCTTTCTAAATGTGTTTCCCTCTTCAACATTTGAAGAACTACGATGTTTCATCTTTCCCACTGAATAACCAGTGATTACGTAGGCAAGGTGCTATCTGAAACACTGGGAAAGAAGAGGAGGGCAGAGAAACTTTCCCTAGGAAATAATATTCACATCACAGATTTAGCTGGAACACTGCTGATACACTAAGGGATTTATCTACTACTAGAGAAATCAGTACTTCTGAAACATTAAGATTCCAAGTAACAAGTGCATAGTTGGAACAATACTGGCAAGTGGTCATAATAAGAAATTCGAAGTAGAATACTTAGGACATTGCTATGGAAAGACAAACCAAATTTGCTTTGCAAAAGTTATCTACAATTTTTAACACATGGACCACAGAAGATGAACAGTAAAAAAAATGTTTGAAAGTGTGTGTGGGGGGGGGGTGCCTTGGTGGCGCAGCTGGTTAAGCGTCTGACTCTTGGTTTCAGCTCAGGTTATGATGTCAGAGTCCTGGGATTGAACCCCATTTTGGGCTATCTGCTCAGCATGGAAACTCCTTGAGATTCCCTCTCTCCCTCTCCCTTTGCCCCTCCTGCTTGTGTGCTCTCTATCTCTCTCTCTCAAATAAATAAGTAAAATCTTTAAAAAAATGTTTGAAAGTGTGACCATGGATAAACTGCCTAAAATCTGAATTTTGAGCAATGACATGAGAGCCAGAAGCCCTAACATTTAGTTAGGAAATAAAAAAAATAATGATTGCAACTTTGATGAACATAGGATTTTGACTGCTGGGAAAGATAGGAAAATATTAGCAGACAATAGAGAATCACGATGAAAAAGAAAAGGAATCTTTCAGAAACTTAAACATGTTACCACACCCTGCTAGTGATCTAAGGATCTTCATATTTCAAGTTCCAGTGGTTAATTATCATTCCTTCTCATACGTGATCTATCAGCTGCATTTAACTCATACAGACCTCCTTATGAAAATACTTATATTTTCACTTGGTTCTAAGAGATTCCACTCCCCACTCCTGTCCCTTGCTTCTTTACTGGATCATCTCCTTTCCAATTTCTCATACTGAGGTTCTTCTCAATCTCTACTTTGTAGGTGTTCTAATCAAGTCCCATTTATGTGCTATTGTCCTCCAAGTTTATATCTCCAGCTCTCACTTCTCTCCTGCATCCAACTCTATTCAGTCTTTTCTCTTAGATACCTAACAGGGCTTTTATTTTTTAATTTTTTTAAATTTTATTTGAGAGAAAGAGGGAAGGAGGGATGGAGGGGGTGAGAGAGAGAATCTTAAGCAGGCTTCATGCTCAGTGTGGAGCCCAATGCAGAGCTCAATCTCATGAACTAAGCTGAAATTAAGAGTCAGATGCTTAACTGACTGACCCAGCCAGCATGGAGCCCAACTCGGGGCTCGAACTCATAACCATGAGATCATGACCTGAGCTAAAATCAAGAGTTGATGCTTAACTGACTGAACCACCCAGTCATCCCTGTCCTATACTTTTTTATAACTCTTGGCTTGGGGCATCCCAGTGGCTCAGTGGTTTAGCACTGCCTTCAACCCAGGGCGTGATCCTCGAGTCCTGGGATCAAGTCCCATGTCGGGCTCCCTGCATGGAGCCTGCTTCTCCCTCTGCCTGTATCTCTGCCTCTCTCTCTGTCTCTCGTGAATAAATAAATAAAATCTTTTATTTTTTTTTTTTAATTTTTATTTATTTATGATAGTCACAGAGAGAGAGAGAGGCAGAGACACAGGCAGAGGGAGAAGCAGGCTCCATGCAGGGAGCCCGATGTGGGATTCGATCCCGGGTCTCCAGGATCACGCCCTGGGCCAAAGGCAGGCGCCAAACCGCTGCGCCACCCAGGGATCCCCATAAAATCTTTTTAAAAAATTAAAAATAAATAAAACTCTTGACTCATAAGTCACTATTAGGCATTATATTATTTATTTTTCTATGTGTCTGCCCCACCATCTCCCCTTGAATATAGGCTCCATGAGGGCAGGAACTTGTCTGTTTTGTTTTCTGCTATACTTTCAGTGTCTAGAACAATTTCCAAAACATGATGGGAACTAGTAAATATTTTTGAATAAAATAAATTACTAATTGAATGTGGGTGAATCATTTATTTAGTAAATTATGAGTGACTTATAATATAGATGTTGTCAATCTCAGTGAATCCTCTTGATTTTATAAAATCCTCAGCAGAATTCCTACACACCTGGCTAGTGATAATAGAAGGTTCTGGAGTCTACTTCTATGGACTTCTATATGACTTACATACAAATGCAAGTGTAACTTCCATCAATAGTAACTAAACACCAACACTAAGTAGCACCTTTTGACCTATAAATTAATAAAATATTATCAATAAATCTGAAGGCACGAAGAGTCAAAGAGCCTAAGAAACCAAACACATATAAAGAAGCCACACACACAAAAAAAGCAAATGATTAGTATTCACAAATGTGGTAGTCAGCCTGGGATCACAAAACCAAGGTAGGAAAAGATCAAGGCCAAATCACTTGATTTATCTCCACATGACCAATATACACAGTTTCTGCAGAAAACTGAGAACTTACTGGGGCCATTTATTGTCTTTCCTCTAGAGTTTTCAGAAGATACTATGAGTATGAGGTTTGCTCAGTAAAATTTTGGAGGACTCACTGAATGACAACATAATGAATCCAGGTTTCCTCACATACCTTAAAAGGAGTATAGATGTTCTTTAAAAAAAAAAAAAAAAAAAGGTCATCCAAAAATATCAGGTTAATTGTCCTTAAAAAAAAAAATCCAGGAACTAAAAGATTCTCACCATTAGTCACTTGCACAAGACCTCTGTGCCATTTACTTCTGGCCAAGGTTCAGGAGAATCATGAGATGACAGAGGCAGATGCTCAGCTTCAAAGACAAATACTGGGGATTTCTCAAGGACAATCCCCTTCTCTTGAGCAGCTTCAAGTGTATTTAAAAACTGGACATATGCACAGAAATACACACACACACATACACACAAATGTGTAGAATCATGCTAACTCAGATATACCACAGGAGATTACAGGAGACATATGGATCAGTCATGAATTCCTCTAAGTTTTGTTTTTGGGTTTTTTTTCTTCTGATTTATCATTTTCATGTTTGGAAAGGATAATTAGACTAATATATCTGAAAATTTGGGTATTTGCACATTTGGGAAAATTCAATCTTAGAAAAGAAGGTTGTTAAATAACACCAAGGATTTTTCTACCTTTTTATCTTTCATTCATATTTCAAATGCTGAGTGAGAGCAGAATCAGAATGTCTCTCTCTTCAGCCTGGGCCTTTGGGTGCCCAATACTGAAGAGTTGCTACTGGCCTATACAAACTCTTGAGCTAAAGGGACACCAGGTTGTTTTAGTCGATAAAGCATGTGACTCTTGATCTCAGGGCTATGAGTTTGAGCCCCACATTGGGTGTAGAGATTGCTCAAACTCTTGAACTAAAAATAACTGTCATAAAAATTTTATTAAATATGTCACATAATATGGTTAACCCCAGAGAGAAACAAAGAAAAGACAAGAACAAAATTAGATAAAAGAGTAGTAGGAAAATGCTATGCAGGACTGAATAAGTGGTTGACATATATTCTAAAGTAGTTTCTCATTTTAAAAAAGAAACTAAAAATAATTTTATCCCACTTTGTTTAGTCTCCTCTTCTCTCAGTTACCTAAGATAGGAACTGTAACTTCTTCCCTTTACTTGTCAAAGACTGTAATTATACATATATAATCAAATAGGTACAAAATATATTCATTTATTTATTAAACAAATATATATTGAACAGCTACTATGTGATAAGCTCCTTCTAGGCACCAGGGAAATGGCAGTGGACAGACAAAATAACCTGCTCTCATGGAAATTATACTCTAGTGTAAGCAAACAATTTTTTTAAAGTAAGAAGTAAAAATAAAGAATGTTAGATGATTATAATTGCTGTTGGTGAGAATATGGCAGGGAAGGAAAATAAAGTGTTTTGAAGGGTTGCAATATAAACATGATAGTCAAGGAAAACTTCACTGAAAGCCATGAGACAAACAAAATCTAAAAGAAAGGACCAAGTCATCCAGATATTAAAGAAATATTCTTTTAACCAGGGGAAATAATTTGTGCAAAGAGAATGTGCAAGAGGTATAGTCAAGGAAGAAGTGTCAGTGGCATGAAGTACTCAAGAAAGACATAAAGTTGGAGAGATTATACATGGTCAGGCTGCTTAAAGCCTTGCAGGGCATCCTAGAGACTTTCGCTTTGCTCTGAGTAAAATAAAAAGTCAATGAAGGATTTTGAACAGAGGAGTAAATGATCAACTTTTTTTTAAAGGCTCACTCTGGCTGCTATACTGAGAATAGACTAAAGGTGAAGGATGAGATGAAGGATAAAGAAAAGAAAGGTTTGTTAAGAGATTATTGTTTTAACCCAAACACAGGATAATGATGGCTTAGAGCAGGTTGGTGTCAGTGGAAATGATAAGAAGGAACCAGATTCTGAATATTTTCAAGACAAAGTTAACAGGATGTAGTACAGACTAGATGTGAGAGGCATCAAGATTGATTCCAAAGATTATGGTCTGAGCATCTACAAAATGGAATTTTTATGTGTCCATGGAGTTCAGAAAGAATTTGACAAGAGCAAGTTAAGAGTGATGGGAAATATGGAAATCCTAATTTTGAGATACTTACTAAACATTCAAGTTAAAGGGAAGAAAGAACCAAGAGAAAGAGAAATTAGGGAATTTATAGCAAATGAATGGCATTAAAACCATAAGGATGAATGATTAGTATTAATCAGGAATTAAATCAGAACAAAAGAGAGATTTGAGGACTGAGATTTGGATCACTCCAAAATTAAGTCAGGAGTTAAAGAGGAACCAGCAATAGAAAATGAAAAGAAATGGTCTACAAAGTGAAAGGAAAACCAGACTTGTCCTGGAAGACAAGTGAAAAAATATTTCAAGGAGGAAGTGATAATCAACTATGTCTGATTTTACTCATAGTTCAGGTAAGAAGAGGATTGAGCATAGATCTTGGTTTCGATGACAGAAGATCTTAGCGACATAGACAAGGGCAGTTTCTGTGGACTATTGGAAGCAAAGGTTGACTCTGAATAAAATGGAAATAGAGAAAGTAGAGAGGAATTAGAAAAGAGAAAAATTTGGACAGTGTTTGAAAGGGGGTAATGAGATGAAGAGACGCGATGTTTTTTAAAGGGAAAAGAACATTCACTTAATCCATATGTACATACAGATTAGAAAGGTCATGTTAAAAGAGAGGAAATTACAGAGAGAAGAGAATTTCTGAAGGAATATCCTTCTGGAATGGGGAGAGTTAGCCCTGGCCATCCCCAAGGGCAATTCCTCCATGGTAACAGCAGAGAAAGTAGAATATTTGGGTATAGAGGCCAGGGGTTGAGTAGATGAGAAATTCTCCTCTACTTGCCTCTATTTTCTCAGTAAAATGGGAAACAAGATCATCACCTAATAGTAAAGATTCAAAGAGTAAAACTCATAACATAATTCAAGGGAAAAACAAATAACATCCAGAGAGAAAGATCTGAGACCTGCTGTCTGTTTAAAGACAAACATCTCTATCATAAATAAATAAAAATTTAAAAAAAAAAGGGATCCCTGGGAGCCGCAGCGGTTTGGCGCCTGCCTTTGGCCCAGGGTGTGATCCTGGAGACCCGGGATCGAATCCCGCATCGGGCTCCCAGTGCCTGGAGCCTGCTTCTCCCTCTGCCTGTGTCTCTGCCTCAATCTCTCTCTCTCTCTCTCTCTCTCTGTGACTATCATAAGTAAATAAAAATTAAAAAAAAAATAAAGACAAACATCTGTGCAAGAGCTCAACACAGGACAAGATGTGTCGATGTACTACCTGCAACACAGCCTGTGAAGAGACAGGGATGAAGAGAGCCACAGTTTTAAGGCCACACTTCAGGGAAATGAAACTCAGTAAAGCTAAGTCAGATCTGGCTGTCATTTCTGCCTCCAGTTCTGTCCAGACTCAACCATTACCACCAAGAGGTTTCAGTTTTACCACCAAGTAGTTCTTGTATACTTACACATATCTATTTGGTGGTGGGAGAGGCATGTGAGAAACAGAGGAGCATTGATTTATTTCTTTGTTTTTAATGAGCAATCCCAATTTACCAAGATTTTATATTTCTGTTACAAAGTCATCACTGCACCTTTGCACAAAATATGTTGCATTTCAAAACTGGCCTAAAGTTGACTGCTTTTACATAAACTGGAATTTTCTCACATTTAAGTGGAGAAAACGGGCATGTTCCTCTTTGAATTAGAGCAAAACAGGTTACGTGTAGACACCACAAAAAGATTTGTGAATGAAATGAGTCACATTCTGTAATGAAAACTATATATATGAAGCTTATTATTCCATATTCTACATATTTACCTGCAAAGATTATGTCTTTAACTCTAATAATCCTCAGTGCTTATTCATTCATTCGGCAAATATTTATTAAGTAACTATTGTGTATCAGGCACATAGTACACAACAGTGAAGAAACAAAGATCCTTGCCTTCATGAAGCTGATTATATTTGAGAAGAAATAGAGATAATAGACAATTAACATAACAAAATGTTAGAGATGTAAGGAGGTCCTAAGTATAATGAGAAAAAATCCATCCGAGCTGAGAAAAATGAGGACAGTTTGGTGTGGTCAGAGTAAGTCGCGCTAAAAAACCAACATTAGCACAAAGACTTGTTGCAGTTGAAGGCAAAGTCATAGAAGCCCTTTGGGGAAAAGAGAGCCAAGCAGAGGGAACAAAAAATGCAAAGGCTCTGAGGAGAGAGGGCATGGAATGTTCACAGCAGTGTGTTGGAGCAGCTTGAGGGATGCAAGTGAGAAGAGGAGGAGAGAAGAGAAAGAAGGAAAGAAGAGAAAAGGAGAGGAGAGGAGAGGAGAGGAGAGGAGAGGAGAGGAGAGGAGAGGAAGATCTAAGATGCAGAGGCGATGGGCATCGGAGAAAGGGGAGAGGAGGCATCGGCATTCTGGAAGGATTGCGGATTTTAGAGGAGAGGGAGGAGCAGGAGTAGAGAGGAGAGGAGAGGGAGAGGGAGGAGAGGAGAGGAGAGGGGGGGGATAGGACTTCGTGGAGAGGGAGAGGAGAGGAGCTTGCTTTCTTTCCTCGGAGAGGAGAGGAGAGATGCAGAAGAGAGAGAAGAGCGAGAGGAGTTCTTCGGCTCTGGCCTTCTGAGGGTCTCTCTCTCTGGAGAGGAGAGAGAAGAGAAGAGAAGAGAAGAGAAGAGAAGAGAAGAGAAGAGAAGAGAAGAGAAGAGAAGAGAAGAGAAGAGAAGAGAAGAGAAGAGAAGGACCGGTTACATTTATTGTGGGGCCCCATGCGACATGAAAATGTGGAGCTCTTTGTTCAAAATTATTAAGAATTTCAAAATAGCTGTAGCACAGACTTAAACCGTGCACCCACACCTTCTGAGCACAGGACCTTGTGTGATTACACAGGTCACACAATCATGAAGCTAACTTTGGCAGGAGACAAGGTCAGGTCAAATAGGAAAGTAGGGGAACATATTCTGGAGGGTTTTCTAGTCCTAAGAACTTTGAGAACTTTGAGAACCTAAGAACTTTGAGAGAAGTAGCACATCACTGGAGGGTTTTAAGCAATCTAACTTATAGCATCCCTGCTGGAATTAGTTTGGGACCCAAAATGAAAGCAATAGGCTGGCTAGCAGGCTATTCCAATAATCCAGGTGAGAGGTGAGATGGTGGTTTGGTCCAAGGACAGTGTTTGCGGAGGTGGTGAGAAGTTCCAGACTCTGGATGCACCTTAAAGATGAAATTAGACAAGATTAGTGATGGATTTTATGGAGGGAGAAAGAAAGACTTCAAGAGGAATGAAGAATGGTTCCAAGATTTGTGGCCTGAGGAACAGAAAATCGGAGTTGCTGTGAACTTAGACAAGGAAGTGTGAGAGAGACAGACGAGGTGGTGGTGGAGACACACATCAAGAGTTCAGTTCTCAACACGGAACTTTGAGATTCCTCTTAGACGTTTCAGTAGTGGAGACAGTGAGTTGGCCATTGGACACGTGAGTGTGCTATTTAGGAGAGTGGTCATGCTGGAGATATAAATGTGGAAGTAATCAGAAAAGCTTGAATTCTGCAGTGCAACCTAAAGTAAAAGTCTCAACTGATCTAAATTCTCCAAAAGTTCTAGGTTAATCAAAATTCTTTGTTGCTACATTAATCTTGGCTAATGATATCATGTCCTATTTACTTTTTACTCCTTTTCATTTTTTTTAAGATTTTTTATTTATTCATGAGAGACACAGAGAGAGAGAGAGGCAGAGAACACAGGCAGTGAGAGAAGCAGGCTCCATGCAAGGAGCCTGACGTGGGACTCAATCCCGGGTCTCCAGGATCACACCCTGGGCCAAAGGCAGGTGCTAAACTGCTGAGCCACCCAGGGATCCCCCCCATTTCCTTTTTATTAAAAAAGTTTTTTGCCCCCTCATTTAACAGCATGAGTTGGCTGAAACTGAATGTCAAGGAGTTGGGGAAAACTGTTTCTAAATATCACAATTAGTTTTCTGTACCAGCCATTGACTTTTCTATGGTTTGGAACACACTATTTTTTTTTTTTTTTAATTTCTAGAATAGCCCTTCTGTTTCTCCAGAATAGCCCTTCAGTTACAGAAATGTACAGAAAATATTCATCTATTCGATCAATACTGTCATCATTAATTTAAGTGCAGAAAATAAATATTCTGGCTTAGGAATGTTACCTAGTAGGTTAAGCAAGGGCTGCATATTATTCTTTTGAGCCAGTGAGAAAAGGGAATTGTCCAGTGATGAGTGGGACTAGTCCAGTGATGAGTGGGACTAGCAATGCACGGCGTCTGGACTTTTGCTTGTACCCAGTGAAAAAGTTGGGGCTTTGTTAGTTTTAGGAGTTTCTTGTAGTAAATTCAGAATAGCAGAAGCTGTTTTTACAAAGAAAGGGCATCATAAATCTCTATGTTCAAACAATATTTTGTAAGGGCCTGGGTGTCAAAATGATGCAAGAAATTGGAGAGAGGGGCATTTTCTGTAAGCCTGCTCAGAACCAAATCCACAATTCCAGCACATCTGGAAGAGGCAGTTTTAAGAGAATCTAGAGACAACCCCCTTAGCAGTATCCCTGTCAAACTCTTGAGAAGTGCCCTCAAGAGAGAGGCTGCCTGGGATGGGTGAAGACAGGAAATACCAACAAGGAAGAGAAAGACAGGATGGAGGAGGAAATGAGGGGCCATACGGTGGTTGTATGCAAGTGCCTCTCTGAAGAGCTCAGAAATAATTTGAGAATGAGTTGTAGGAGAGAACTGGTATTCAATAATTGTGGTGAAGGAGGGTCAGAATCACTGTAGTTTATTTACTTCACTGTTTATTGATGCATGATGTCATCTCTACACCCAGCTTGGTAAAAGATGCATGTACATATATATTCTAGTTTCAAATGGAGACCAAGGGACTGTGTATTTATTAGCTGAATTCTTTGAAATTGGTTTCCTAGTATTATGTGCTGTGGGCTCAGGAATGTAGGACCACATCACATCTCTAACCTGGGTGAATTGCATTCTTCTTTCCAGTCTTCTGCTAATTCTCCTTTTTCCTGTTCTCTGTCTCAGTGGGAGGAATGGATGGAAAGAGAATTTTCAAAATTGGAATACAAAAGAAATAGAGATTTCCATTGCTTGCATGATACTTTATACCCCACTCTCTTCTTGTATGCCAAAAAGATGAAGGAAACCTAGCGGTGTTACTATTTATTTTAATTTTTTTAAGATTTTATTTATTTACTCGTGAGAGACACAGAGAAAGAGGCGGAGACATAGGCAGAGGGAGAAGCAGGAGCCCTGTGGGGAGCCTGAAACAGGACTTGATCCCAGGACCCCAGGATCACAGACCTGAGCCAAAGACAGATGCTCAGCACTGAGCCACCCAGGTGCCCCAAGAGGTGCTACTATTTAATAACTCAATATAATATGGATTATAATAATGTCGACAGTGGGGATAATTTCAATGTAAAATAGAACTTATTTTTTACTGAAATTTGCATTAAACTTATTCTCAGGTTTGAAGATGGCCTCTATTTTGGGGTTTTTGAATGAGTAGTAAAAGGTAAATTGCTCTAACACATAAGCAGAAGAAGAAATATGTCTCTTTCATGTCTTTAAAAATATAATTATATCCTCCAGGTTCAAACTGGGTATAGCATGAGTAATTGTTTTATGTGTTTGATAACAAAACTCTAAAAATATGTATAAAAACATTGTAGTAAAATCTATACTGTGAATGGAAAAAATACTTTAGGATTATATCATGTGCATGTTAGGTAATTTGTTCACTCCGGTAATTCATGTAAAATAAAGTCTCTCAATCTCAGCACTGTAGACACAGGAGCTGGATAATGTTTTGTTGTGGGAGGCTGTCCTATGCATTGTAGCATGTTGACCATATCCCTGACCTCTCACTACCCCCTGCTCAGTCATGACAATCAAAAATGTCTCCTGAAGGTGTAAAATGTCTCCCAGGTGACAAAAACCACCCTTGGTTCAGAACCAGTAACTCTATTGCTTTACAGGCTACAATGGAAAACTAAATTCATTTTCATAATATATTTTCATTTCTTTCATTTTGAGCAACTACTTTGAAGTCATCAATCAAGGAAGACAACAAAACTTTGTCAAAAAGATAATGTAAAGCATTTTATCTCCTAAAATTATTAAATGACACTATGCACACTGTCATTTGATGAAGCATACAAATTATCAGTTGTCAGTGTCATAGTCTTGCCACTCACAGATGACACAGTTGACTAATCTACTTCCTCCTTCAGAAACTCAACAGCCTAGAAACAGTAAGTATCAGGCGACTTTTTTGTTCACTCAGTAGGATCTATGTCTCACTAAGCTGGGCAATAGGCAGGAAGACCACAGAATTATACTATAGATTTGTTTTTTAATCTGTTTTATCTGTTACAGATAAGAGCTTAATTTTGAACACACTTTACCACCGACGTCTTTTTAATACAATTACTTTCATGTCAGAATTTTGAAAAGATTTATGTCACTTATTTACATTTACATTTCATATGGGAAATGCAACAGTTAGAAACTTCTAACTGGATCATAGATAAGTCCAACTATTTCCATACATTCTCATCTCTTGTTTTATGATCAAAGGAAAGCTACCATTGGACAGAACTCATGTGCATAAAGCATTTCTTATGAGGAATATAATGAGAATCTCTGCAGCAAAGCCAGTTTTCAAGACAAGCCTCTTATTTTGAACAATATTTGGTAGAAGATAATACCAATAATTGTCACACATTTTGATTAATTCTTACAATTCCTAAGTTTATTCTTGTTGTAGTTGAACTTTGATCCTGTTTTGCTGACTTTCTTCCATTGTATATGAATGGTCTAAGAAAAACTGAATATTAGACAATTTGGAAATAATTCTGAGACAATATTTCATTCAACAGATGTTTTTTAACTTCCTCTACTAATTACACATTTTTTTTCTAGACCATCCACACTTTTTAAGGCATATTCCAGACAAGAATATCCAGGTGGTGGCATTTCTGAGAATACTGATATAAATAGAAAATATCTTTTTTTAATTTTTTTTCATGTTGTTTTAATGAGGAACAAAGAAAAAAGAGGGAAAGAATTCTTCCTCTCCTCATAAGGCAGGGCAGATGAGAAAATAGAGAAGCAGTAAGAATTAAATACTTTCTACTGTGAGGGAAACTTTTTCAGACATTGAGACAAATGGATTTTCCTGTGCTCTGAAAAGAGAAACTTCATTCTTTTGAAAGTTTTCAGCTTTTTAAAAATTTTTATGTATTTATTGAGAGGAGGGGGAAAAATGAGTGGTGGGGAGGGACAGAGGGAGAGAGAGAGAGAGAAAGAGAGAGAGAGAGAAGCAGACTCCCCACTGAGCAGAAAGCCCAATGCTGGACTGATCCAAGGACTCTGGGATCATGACCTGAGCCTAAGGCATAGGTTTAACCACCTAAGCCACTCAGGCACCCCTGTTTTCAACTTTTTTTTAAAGGACTTTACTTATTCATGAGAGACATAGAGAGGCACAGACATAGGCAGAGGGAGAAGCAAGCTCCCCATAAGAAGCCTAATGCAGGACTCGATCCCAGGATCCCAAAATCATGACCTGAGCCAAAGGCAGATGCTCAACCACTGAGCCACCCAGGCATGCCTGCTTTCAACTTTTTAATTTGATTTTTTTTTTTTTTTTTTTTTTTTGGTTCAAAGCAAAAGGATTTGTTAAAAAAAAAAAAATTCCTCTTTAAAAAAAAAAATAAAAAACTGTATTCAATAGCAAAAGTCTGAAGAGGAGAAAAAAGGAAAGAAAACCAGAAAAGCCACAAAGCGCCAGCTGCACTTAGTTCCTGTTCACTCAGGGCAGCTGGTGACGTAGGCTTGTTGTATTTTGAATTCACGTGTTAGAACTGTTCATTTAGAGAGGAAACTGGCTTTAGCATAATCTGCAGAAGAAAAGAGCATTCACAGAACTGTTATTTTAAAAGGTGCACAGAAAACTGTAGTTCTTACTTAAATTTAAATGAATTTCACCTCAGCTAAAACAGGGGGGAACAATAGATGTATTTTATGGTAAGTAACTTCTGATTTTAAAGTTGAACAGTTTCATAAACAATTATTGGAACCTGAGAAACCTGAGTCAAACATCAAAACTTGAGCAGTTGAGAGTTTGGGTCTCACTGAGGAAGGATGCTTGGAAGAAAAGCAGGCAGGGACCAAGGACCCCACCCTCGAGGGAAACCACCCTTAAAAGGATTTCACACCACTCTGGAAGGAACCCTCCACCCTTTCCCATGTGATAGATAGATGACAAAAACCTGATTGGGTGACAGGTACAGGGAGAGTCAATCAGATTAAAACAGCTCAAAACAAGCCCATAAAAACCCCTAGACTTAGAAACTCTGATAGTAACTGTTTCTGGTCCCCTCCCTCTTTGGGAACTTAGTACCATCACTTTGTTATCGATCAATAAATTTTGCTTTGCTGCCCACCACTCTTTGGTCTACCTCTTCATTCTTTGAAGTGGCTTGACTAAGAACCGTGGACACCAAATGAAAAAACCCTGTAACGTCACTACTCGAAACAGGGGAGCTGGAAGGAGCAGCCTTGCTTTGCCTTCACCTTGCTTTGACATCCCTGAGCTGGGGGTCCAGCAATCTTGTTTACCTTCAACCACACCTCTGGGGTGAGACTTGAGGACCTCTACTTGTAACATGGATCTTATGAGATCCCTGAGGCTAATGTTGAGGAGAAGAAAATTTTCACCCAACCTTGATTCTTTGGTTGGTAAATTGATATATGGAAAAGTAACAGGACAAAAACAAATTTAATTATGTATATATAGAAGCTCCATAAGAACATGAGACCCAAGGACAATTTGGGTCATTGAGCTGTATAAGCCATCCAGAGCTAAGGAATGGGATAGCAGCCTGGGGTTTCAAAGGGGAGGAAGGTAAGTCATAGAACAAAAAGAGATGTTTGGAATTAGATGTTTGTCCTGCCTGGAATTAGATGTTTGTTCTGCCATACAGAAAGGTCATTCCAATAAGAAATGGAATATTATCCAATACTATCTTTTGTAATAGCTTTCTTTTTGGGCTAGGACCCCTATATAAATTCATTCAGGTAGTTAAGGAAGAGGTAAAAAAAATTTTTTTTTAATCTGCTGGGTCTTTTTTTTTTTTTTAAAGATTTTATTTATTTATATGAGAAAGAGAGAGCAGGAGGAGGAGGAGAAGGAGAGAGGGAGAAGCAGACTGCTCACTGAGCAGGGAGCCCACATGGGACTCCATCCCAGAACCCAGAGATCATGACCTTAGCCGTAGGCAGTTGCTTAAATGACTACCACTCAGGTGCCCCAAGTCTGCTGGGCCTTGAGTGCCTTCAGCTCAAAATAATCCTCATGCCAAAGTGGCCTATTTTGGGGTCAAGTATTTTGCTCTTCATTAGTCACACCTTTGAAACTTCCGCATAAAGATTGCTTCATCTCATCTCAGTCTCCTAGTCCTAATAACAGGTCAGTTCAGTTAAACAGGGTGTCTCATTTCTGGAGGTGGTGATGCAGGTGCATTTCCAAAGTGAGACCTATGGTGCAAGCAATCAGGTATTTAATAAGAGGCATTTCTATGGAAACAAAAGAAACATAGTTGGTTAATGACTGAAGCAGACTATCGTCCTCAAAGTTGGTTAATAATAGAAGAAGACTATTGTCCTTGTTTCTGACTTCTGAAGACAGTCAGTTGAGAAGATTGCTGTCTGGCTTGAAGCATCTCAGTTGGAGTGGAGGCCAGCATTGGCGGTCCGACAGATTTTCCTAGTTTGCAGTTTGAATGTCTCTGGTGATCTTTCTGAGTGGCCACACAGCAACAGGAATAAGACTGTCCATGCATGAGCTACTGTGGTGATTTCTCTTAAGTTTCTGTCAAGTTGTTCACATTTAGTTTTAAAGGGAAAAGGCAGCTTTTGCATTTAGTGATTCCAAGACCAAAAGATGGTAGAAAATTGCATATGTTAGTTCGGAGACTTGTCACCAGCTATGAGGTAACTGGAAGGATTCAGGATCCAGTCCAAAACCCCAAAGACAATGAACAGCACTAGAATCTAATATCTAAAAGTGGCTATAATGATAGGACGGGAGCCTGGGTGGCTCAGTCGGTTAAGCACCTGCCTTCGGCTAAGGTCATGATCCCAGGGTCCTGGGATGAGTAAGCCCCAAATTGGGCTTCCTCCTCAGTGGGGAGTCTGCTTCTCCTTCTCCTTCCACCTCTGCTTGTTCTCTCTCTCTCTCTCAAATAAATAAAATATATTTTTTTACATAGTGATGAGGGGGGCAGCCAGGGTGGCTCAGCGGTTTAGTGCCGTCTTCAGCCCAGGGCATGATCCTGGAGACCCGGGATCGAGTCCCACATCGGGCTCCCTGCATGGAGCCTGCTTCTCCCTCTGCCTGTGTCTCTGCCTCTCTTTCTGTGTGTGTCTCTCATGAATAAATAAATAACGTCTGTATAAATAAATAGATAGATGGATAGATGATAGATAGATGGATAGATAGATAGATAGATAGATAGATAGATAGTGATGAGGGTAGTTGGAAGGCAGGCAAGGACAAGGGGTCTCTGCCCTAAGAGGAAATCACCCTTAAAAGGTTTTACACCACCCTAGAAGGAACCCTCCACCCTTTCCCACGTGATAGATGACAAAAACCTGATTGGGTGACAGGCACATGGAGGGTTAATCAGATTAAAACAGCTGCCAACAAACCCATAAAACCCCTAGACTTAATAACTCCGGTGGCAAACCTCTCAGGTTCCCTCCTTCCTCAGGAGTTTTGTACTATCACTTCACTATTGCTCAGTAAACCTTGCTTTGTTGCTCACCACCTTGTCTGAACTACTGCTTCATCCTTTGAAGCTACTGACCAAGAACCTTGGGCACTGATGGAGAAAAAAATCCTGTAACAATAGTTTCTATGGAAACAATTTTTTTTCTCTCAATCATCCTCATTTCTATCAAAGATAGCCAACTTAAGACCAATGTGTTTGCACATTAAGTCTAGTTTCAAGAAACTTGGCATGATTATTTACATAAATGCAGCAAGAATAGTGATTGATCACATACATAGGCTTTGTTTGTTAAATTTTCCTCGATGGAATTTTTTTACAAGAAACTTTAGACTGAGCTTTTAAAAGCCTCTCAAGACTAAGAAGCCATGCCAAGAACTCACCATCAGACTTTGCCTTCAATGTCTATAAATTTGGGTGAATTCCTCTCTTCTTGAGGTGCCCCAAATATCTTGAGGTTCCAGAGCCTGTCAGGCCTTACTCACCTGATAAGGCTGCTAGGAACACTGTAAGCCAGGTACCAGGTCAATTTTTCCAAGGAGCTGTATTGGCTCCAAAAAGTCCACCTTAATTCGTTAAAGCTATCTGGTCGTTGACTATGTCTCTCAAATATGACATTTCAGTCAAAGACTATGTGATATAACCAATGCTTCCAATTGTGTCCTGTTACAAGAACAATAGATTCTTACTAAAGTTACGTAAAACTGTATTACCATGAAAATAATCCTCACCATGTTTCCAAATTCTGGAGGGATCAGATCTGCTTAATTGTTACACCTTTGTTCACAAAGATATTAAAAAAATTGTTGATAGCTTATGAGCAAAAGAGAAGATTTCTTTAAATCTAGAAAAACAAAAAAGAACCGGCAATGTTTCAAACAAAAGTCATAATAATTACAGTCATCCTCATCAGTTTATTCAGGTCCATGTAATTAACACTTGTTCTGCTTGAATCCAGTTTTCCCCCTGTTCTGGAAATTCTTAGTCAACTAAGTTTCATAATCTTAAAGTTATCAGAAACCTGAACTTGTCAAAAGGCCTTTTTTTGAATCTCCTTAAAGGCAAAGTACTTCTGCAGGAATACTTTCACAAAGCAACAGTATAAAGCAATAATTATCTGTACATGACCAAAACACTTTAAATGCCCATTCTTTTTTTTTTTATTTAATTTCAATTTTGCCAACATATGTACATCATTAATTTCAGATGTAGTTTTCAATAATTTATCAGTTATGTACAGCATCCAGTACTCATCACATCATATGTCCTCCTTAGCCCATCACCCTGTTATCCCATCCTCCTACCAACCTCCCCTTCAGCACCTCTCAGTTTGTCTCCCAGAGTTAAGTCTCTCATGGTTTGTCTTCCTCTCTGATTTTTCCCCATTCAGTTTCCCCTCCTTCCCTTATGGTCCCTTGCACTATTTCTTATATTCCACATGTGAGTGAAACCATTTAATTGTCTTTCTCCAATTGATTTATTTCACTCAGCATAATACCCTCCAGTTCCATCCATATTGATGTAAATGGTCGGTATTCATTCTTTCTGATGGCTGAGTAATATTCTATTGTGTGTATAGACCACATCTTCTTTATCCATTCATTGACTGAAGGATATCTCAGCTCATTCTTAAAGATCTAATGAGTTCATTGTAATGGAACTGACAACAAAATTTGGTTATTTCTGTGACATACAACATATTAAGGTAATAGCTAGAATTGTGATAACTTTATACCAGAACATATCAGATTTTTAGGAATTTTATGCAATTTCCAATATTCTTATGTTAATGACATTTATCTACATAATACAACCCAAAAGCTTTATCATCACTTCCCATGTAGCTTAACATACCAAATAAGCCTAAGTAGTGTAATATCTCTCTTTTTAAATGGAGAGAGAACAAATATTTTCAAATGTTTCAGGGACCATCTGGAAATTCTCAAATTTAATTTGAGGTCAAAAAAGACTACTTAGAATTTGATTTTGAGAAGTTTTTCAAAAAAATATTAAAAGAGAGACTTGACTAAATATAATCATAGCTCATTGTGAAATAATGCTTAATTATTTAATGAAAGTGACAAAAGATTTTAAGGGCAGATACAAGAGATTACATAGTTATGAACAAAACCAATAAAATACCTGATAAAACACAGAAAATTATTTTGATAAAACAGAATTTTTGCTTCTAGACAGATTACTTAACAGGTAAAGAAACTTTCAAAATCTGTTATCAAAAGCAGACTAAAGTCCAAGAAAATGTTATCTTTTTGAAAGAGGGAAAACCAATTCTAACTTTACACCAGCATACTTTTGACATTAAAATGTATTTAACTTAAATTTATTATAACCTTAGCCAGCTTGACTACACATTAAAAATCCTTTCCAGGGCAGCCTGGGTGGCTCAGCAGTTTAGCGCCACCTTCGGCCGAGGGCCTGATCCTGGAGACCAAGGATCGAGTCCCATGTCAGGCTCCATGCACGGAACCTGCTTCTTCCTCTGCCTGTGTCTCTGCCTCTCTCTCATTCTGTGTCTCTCGTGAATAAATAAATAAAATCTTAAAAAAAAAAAAAATCCTTTCCAAAGATTCCTTCTCCCCAAACCTTCTACAACTTTTTTCTTCAACAAAAAATACATTTCCGTTCCTCATAACTTCTTTTCCTAAAAATACACATAGTACTTCCCTAGCATAGGGAGATTTTTCCCTTATTATTTCTAGTAACTTTAACTACACATATTAATTAGAATTCTTAATACCTAAAAATCTTACTTTTTAAAAGATTTTATTTATTTATTTGACAGAGAGAGGGAGAAAGCACAAGCAGGGGGAGCTACAGAGAGGGAAAAGCAGCTCCCTGACAAGCAGGGGAGCCCGATGCAGGCTTCATTATGATCTGAGTGAAAGGCTGAAGCTTAACTGAGCCACCTGCCCTTAGAAATCTCAATTTCCAAAGAAAACTAAGGATTATGCAATTGTGAACTGTTACATCAACATTCTTTAGATTGGCAAATTTATTAACATATTTCAGAATTTCTAGAGACATATACTTCCTCATAGTACACATTTTTTTAATGTAGCACAAAAGCATGTTTACTAATAGACTCAAATACCTTTTAGTTCCTCTGTAAAGGGAAGCCAAAAAATGAATAAATCTATATATAGCAGTAGTTTCAGTATTTTATCTTATTTGGAAATGATCTGAATGTTTAATGACTAGCCATCATTTAATTTAGCAATACTTAAATGTTCCAGATTACCAAAGATTTGGGGAAGCTATTTCAAAAGCTTATCTAAAAATTCTCATCACACATCCATTTAATTTATCTGATCTTAACAATCATACTCATGGTCCTGAAGATTTTGTTACAGGGTTTCTTTTCCTTCCGTGCCAGTGGTTCTTGGTCATGCCACTTACAAGAAAGAAGTAGACCAGAGCACCAGAGCAAAACTCATTGAGCAACAGTAAAGTAACAGTACAAAGCTCCCAAAGACAGAGGGGACCCGAGGGAGTTGCCACTGGAGTTTCTAAGTCTAGAGAATTTTATGGACTTGTCGGTGGGCTGTTTTAATTGATTAATCCTCCCTGTGCCTGTCATCCAATCAGGCTTTTGTCATCTATCACATGGGAAAGGATGGAGGGTTCCTTCCAGAGTGGTGTAAAATCCTTTTAAGGGTGGTTTCCTTTTAGGGAGTGGGGGGAGGAAGTGTTTGGTCCCTGCCTGCTTTTCTTCCAACTATCCTTCATTAATTTCATGAGCCATTAAAACAGTTAGCCATCATCTTAAATTATTTTTCTTGCTGACAAATTCTATAACATAGATAACATGAGCTTATATGACTAATAACCCCAGTAGAATAAATGTATTCTTAATGCTAATAATTAAGGACGTGTCTGTATTAATTAAACCAACAAATTTAAACTTGTTTGAACACCAAATAGTTTCCTAAGTCACGTGATCTTGAAAAGCATTTAGATTAGTTTCTATTGTATTTTTTGAATATTTTTATGAATAATAAATGATTGGTTAAGCCAATCAAATAGCAATATTTTGGGATCCCTGGGTGGCGCAGTGGTTTGGCGCCTGCCTTTGGCCCAGGGCGCGATCCTGGAGACCCGGGATCAAATCCCACATCGGGCTCCCGGTGCATGGAGCCTGCTTCCCCCTCTGCCTATGTCTCTGCCTCTCTCTCTCTCTCTCTCTCTCTCTCTGTGACTATCATAAATAAATAAAAATTTAAAAAAAAATAGCAATATTTTAAAAATTAAGTTTGACAATCCATCCAGAGGTAAGAAAAAAAATACCGCACATCTGCAATATACATATATAGACAAGCAGAATCATACAGACAGACACAGAGACCTTATAGTTACCAGTATTTGTAGAAAAGATTTTTCATTTGCCTGATTTCCAAATAATGTCTCTCTGTTATTTTTTTCTTTCCTGTAAGAAACCTCCCCCTAAAGTTTGCATTAGAAAAAAAAATGGTTCTCGAGTCTAGAGAAGATGAGGGTAGAAAGTATCCAGGTTTCTCCAAGAAGGACTTTTGTTTCCCAAGGACAATGCTTATAAGCCATTTAAGATAGAGAAGAGAGGGTTTTGGTTTGGTTAAAAGGATAAGTTGACTTTGAATTGCTTCTAGAGCCACATTTCTGACTTTGTAGAGATTGGCAAGACAAAGACAATTTCCCCAATTCCCCTAAAATACTGGATTCCAGCCTGAAAGTCAAGGGACTGACCTACCCATCCAACTATCATATCTCCAATTTGCTTCTTTCTCTGTGGGCACAGTTTTATTTTAATTTAAGGGAGAAGCCTACCTGCCCCCAAAAGAAAATTCCTATTAGGCTCTGAACATCAGCTGTGGTCTCAAGTTCAATCAGACCAGTAGCCTCCTATCTTGTTTTCTAATCTCAGGAGGTAGTTCATTTACAAAAATTTGAGAACTAATCTCACTAATCTCAGGAGGTAGTTCATTTAGGAAAACTTGAGAACTGTCTCCGGGTTTAAGAAAATCTTTAACTATGGCCTTTAGCTCAGCTCTGACCAAAGAGTAAAGCATACCTGAAAGAAAAAAAAAAAATTGCCTGTAGCCTCAGGTGGTTTTATTTTAAAAGGTAATTGTTTAATACTCTTCAGAGTGGAAAGGCAATTCAAACAAAGGATTACTAGAAGGAACACTCAGGAGAACATAGAGAGAAGCCATAGGAGTTACATCAATCTTGGTCTCTTGTTTGAGGTACCTCTTAGACCTCTAATTTTTTATTAGCCTTTTACAACAAGTTTTTCAGTGAAACCATTTTGGAATTTTGAAGACTTTTGGAGGATTCTGCATACCAATTATAATGATATTCCAATATGTTTGTTTGACTTGGAAGCCCTTGTTTTTAAGTGTACTTCTCTAATGAGCTTATCTAACTGGAAAGTTCCTCATGCTGGCCTTTGTAATTCTAGGTGGTAATTCCCCCAAGGGCTGACAGCGGTTTGGTAGGGCCCTAGCCACAAGTGGGGTTTACCCTAAATTCTCTATCCAGCTATGTCTAGCTACAAATGGAACATAATCCACATTTCTGTCTGGTCATATTTTGGGTCTTCAACCTGAGTTACCCTAAATTCTCTATCCAGCTATGTCTAGCTACAAATGGAACATAATCCACATTTCTGTCTGGTCATATTTTGGGTCTTCAACCTGAGTTACCAAGCTAAGTTCTCAGAACACAAAACAAGCTTAGTAAGATTTTGCCATTTTTGTAGATACCTATGGCTTCCTGGACCACAGTGCTTAGACATAAAATAAGCAGGTGATGGGCTTAACTCTGGATTTTAAGTGTGTGTGTGGGGCGGGGTGGGGGGATGATTTACACTGGATATGGAGTTTAATTTTTGGTCTTTCACTTTGTTAAGGGAGTCCCTAAAGCTAGCCACTATATTTCTTTGTTCTCACTTTTTAATCTGGTCTTTTCCTAGGTGCCAGTGAGACAATTGTTTAGAATGACAGCTCTCTAAAAATTATTTTTTCAAATATAACCAATGCAAAGGATCCATCCTCTAGCCATTGATGAGCAGGATCTTATTAATCTCAATAGAAACTCCAACCAATAAGCCTTTCCAGGGCTTAACAAAAGGTACAAAAAGCATTTTCGAAGGAGCTTGCATTAGCTGCAGCCCTCACAAGATCCAGAAAGCTCATGCCTAAAGATAGTCTAAGAAAAACTATCTTGTTGTTACAGGTGATAAGCACGGTGTAATGAAAATGGTATCTCTGGTTTCCCGGGAGACCATGACTCTTCCCGTCACAGATCCACTAATCTATGACACCAGGCAGACACTACCTGGAATGGGATTTTTCCAGGACTAACTAAGGAAGAGAGTAGAGACAACAAAAGCCTCTAATAGATCAGGACCCCTTGTGACATCTTTCCTGAGAGCTGGCATCATCAGCCACAGAGAGTGCTGCCTGTGATTTTCTCTTTGGAAGCGCAATTAGACTGGTCACCAAGATGCGCACTGGTATGGGCGCCTTCTGGCTGGGAGCCCAGAAAGAATGTTCTCACTGGTCACAAGACCAAGCTCTGAAGACACAGAACAAGACAAAAGAAAAACCTCATCCAGTTTTTCTTCTATGTACATAAGTATCTTTAGTTAAGGCTCAGGTCTCTTGGAGCCACACTAATACCTAAGAGGGATATGCTGCCAAATTGAGAATTGTGTGTTGTTTCAGGGTGTATCTCATTACACAGATTTTTTTTTTTTTTTTTGAGGTTGGCAGGTGACCTGCTGTCAATCTAACCCACTCTGTGACCAACTTATTCTAATCTGGGAGTCTTTTGAGCTAGGTGGCGAGTGCTTCACCACCTCTCAAGTACTGAATCCATGCCCACCAAGTTTTGTGGATTTGGCTTCCAAGTTATCCTTCAGCAACAGCCCTAACCTCATGTACATGTTTAACCCACAACAAAGTTTGTATAAACAGATGCTGTTCTGGTAAGAATCACAACCTTACCAGTCTGTGAGGCTGAACTGAACAGCAGGCTTATAGGACCTATGCCTGCCTCTGCCCCATGGTTTCCCCCCTTAAGGCAAATGGCATGACAGGCAGAGACCAAGAAAAACAGTGACCATTCCTGGAAGGAAAAGGATCAATAAAAATCAACAGTACTTACAATAACAAATCTTTACCAGAGTCACTACATCCAAGAAACTAGCTCCACAAATATTTCTGCCAATTTTAAAATTAGGAAAAAAAAATTATTTTCAGCCCTCTCGTTTCCACCAGACCCTGTAGGCAGAGATCCAAGAGACTGGCATGGTAAGAAATTTGACCTTCTGCCCACACTTGTCAAAAGTCCCAAAATCTCTCTACTGTAGCAGCTCCAAAGTGAGCAGTGGTGAAGTATCCTGCCAACTATGCCAGCTGCTGGAAAGGAAAGCTTTTTTCTCTATACTTTTATGGTTCTTTTGCTAGTAAATAGATATGAGACAGGTTAATAGGAAAAAAAAAAACAAATTTTATTATGTATGTATGGGGAGTCCATAAGAACATGAGACCCAAGGACGATTTAGGCAATTGAGATTTATATGCCATCCTGAGCTAAAGAATGAGATGGAGACCCGAGGCCCCAAAGGGGAAGAGGATAACTCACAGGACAATAACAAGAGCAGGTGTATTGGTAATTAGATGTTTGTCTTCCCATACAGGTAGGTCACTCAGATAAAAAGTTTATCTCAAGTAATATCTTTCTGGTCCAAGCCCCTATTTAAATTATTTTAAGTAGGGGGATCCCTGGGTGGCTCAGCGGTTTAGCACTGCCTTTGGCCCAGGGTGTGAACCTAGAGTCCTGGGATCAAGTCCCACATCAGGCTCCCTGCATGGAGCCTGCTTCACCCTCTGCCTGTGTCTCTGCCTCTCTCTCTCTCTGTGTCTCTCATGAATAAAAAAATAAAATCTTTAAAAAAAATAATTATTTTAAGTAGTTACGGGAGAGGAAAAAGTTTGTCTTGAGTCTGCTGGGTCTTGATTGCCTTCTGATCAAAAAATCTCACGTGCCAAAGTGGCATATTTTGGGGTCACGTATTCTTCTACCCCTCACTACCAAGTCTTTACTCAACCTGCCTTCACTAGGCCTTCCCTGGCCTGCTGGTGCATTTCCTTGTTAGGGTCTGCACAACTCTCCCTGGACAAAAACCTCTTTGAAGTCTGAGACTTTATATCTCTACCTAAGGTCTAATTTAGTACATAAAGGATAATTCATTTATTAAAGGCACTCATGCCATTCTTTTAATCTAGAAGCTTACATTTCAGAGATATGAAAATGATTTCTAGTTGCCATAATTTCATGGCATTAGGCCATCGTATGCCAAATACTATTGCTCTGTTCATAATATTTGGACGGTCCCATAGCAACACATAAAATATGACCTCCAGAGGCCTGCATTCTTCCAGCCATGTATTAAGAATTGGAGGAATTCTTGAGAAGAGAAACCATGTTACAAAGCACTACATCCAAAATGCTCCCTTTATGGTAGCAATTGTGAAAATGTGGAACAGGAATGTACCCTAGGATTTTATATTCAGGACTCACTACTGTTTCTAGCAGTGTGCCCTTTGCCCTTATACTTCTTTGGCTTTATTTACAGGGCATGAAGAAGTCCTCCTCTTCAATTCAGGAAAGAGCTGATAAAATGTGACCACTTTATAATTTATCTCTTTTATTCCAGGGTAGAAAAATAGATTATCACCTTTTTATCATCTAAAATATTTGTGTATGGGATACCTGGAGGGCTCAGTAGGTTAAGCGTCCAACTCTTGGTTTTGGCTCAGATCATGATCTCAGGGTGGTGAGACTAGGCCCCAAGATGGGCTCTCTGATTAGCACAGCATCAGCTTGGGACTCTCTCTCCTCCCTCTGTCTCTTCCCCCCTTTGCACATTCTCTGTCTCATAAATAAATAAATAAATAATAAGATTTTTAAATGTTGAAAATATTCACACAGATTACAGAAATGCATGTATCTTTCTAAAATCTTGTTTTCTTTCCATACACTTGAAATGCAGAAATGAGTTCCTCATTTTGGCTTGATTCTGAATCTGAGAACAAAAACTTATACTTTTATGTATACTATTCATTTGCATTAAAATACATTTTCTGCAGTGTCGAGCACAGAGATTTTGTTTTATTTTATCTTATATTTGTTTTTAGCAGCTTAAAACAACAAATATTTACTTTTTCAGAGTTTCTCCAGAAGTAGCTTAGCTGAATGGTTCAGGCTTGGTGTCTCTCATGAGACTACAGCTAACCTGTCAGCTGGGACTATGGTCATCACTTTTCATACTTGTGGCTTCATCACATAATGTTCAATGTTTAATTTAAGAAACAAAACAGAATCATAGAGGGGGGAGAGCAAAAAATAAAACAAGATGAAATCAGGGAGGCCAACCATAAGAGACTCAATCATAGGAAACAAATTGAGGGTTGCTGGAAGGGAGGGAAGTGAGGGGATGGGTAACTGGGTGGTGGACATTAAAGAGGGCATGTGATGTAATGAGCACCGGGTATTATATAAGACTGATGAACCACTGACCTCTACCTCTGAAACTAATAATACAGTATATGTTAACTAATTAAATTTAAATTAAAAATAAATAAACCCAGTTTTTTAAAAAGGGTCTTTTATGGTTTGCCTCCCTCTCATTTTTATCTTTTTGTCTTATAGTTTTGCCTTCCCTTCCCCTATGTTCACCTATTTCATTTCTTAAATTACACACACAACTGAAATCACATGTCTTTCTCTAATTTAACTTGCTTAGCATAATATCCTCTAGTTCCATCCACATCATGGTAAATGGCAAGATTCCATTCTTTTTTGATGGCTGAGTAACATTCCATTATGTGTGTCTGTATGTGTGTGTGTATCTATATCTATATCTACCATATCTTCATACTATACACACACACACACACACATATACACCATATATTCTTTATCCATTAATCTGTCAATGGACATCTGGGCTCTTCCCATATTTTGGCTGGATACTGCTGTTATAAACATTGGGGTGCATATGCCCCTTCAAATCACTCCTTTTGTATCTTTTGGATAAATAGCTAGTAGAACAATTACTCGGTTGTAAAGTAGTTCTACTTTTAACTTTTGAAGAACCTCCGTACTATTTTCCAGAGTGGCTGCACCAGTTTGTGTTCTCACCAATAGTATATGAGGGTTCCCCTTTCTCTGCATCATCGCCAACATCTTTTGTTTCCTGAGTTTTTAATTTTAGCCATTCTGACTGGTGTGAGGTGGTATCTCGTTGTGATTTGGATTTGTATTTCCCTGGTGCCAAGTGATATTGAGAATTTTCTTCATTGTTAGCCATTTGTATGTCTTCTTTGGAGAAATGTCTTTTTACATCTTCTGCCCATTTCTTTTTTTTTTTTTTTTAAAGATTGTATTTATTTATTCATGACAGACAGAGAGAGAGAGAGAGAGAGAGAGAGAGAGAGAGAGAGGCAGAGACACAGGCAGAGGGAGAAGCAGGCTCCATGCAGGGAACCTGATGTGGGACTCAATCCCAGGTCTCCAGGATCACACCCCGGGCCGAAAGCTGCGCTAAACCGCTGAGTCACCAGGGCTGCCCTTGTGCCCACTTCTTAATTAGATTTTTGGGGTTTTGGGTGTTGAGTTTGATAAATTCATTATCAATTTTGGATACTAGCCCTTTATCTGATATGCCATTTGCAAATATCTTCTCCCATTCTGTTCATTGCCTTCTAGTTTTGTTGATTGTTTCCTCTGCTGTACAAAAGCTTTTTATCCTAATGAAGTCCCAATAGTTCATTTTTTATTTTGTTTCCCTTGCCTCCAGAGATGTGTCTAGGAAGAAGTTGTTGTGCCTGAGGCCAAAGAGGTTTCTGCCTGTGTTCTTTAGGATTTTGAGATTCCTATTTCACATTTAGGTCTTACATTTTGAATTTGTTGTTGTATATTGTGCAAGAAAGTGGTCCAGTTTCGTTCTTCTGCATGTTACTGTCCAATTTTCCCAATACAATTTGTCTTTTTTACATTAGATATTCTTTCCTGGTTTTTCGAAGATTAGTTGACCATAAAGTTGAAGATTCATTTCTGAATTTTCTCTTCTGTCCCATTAATTGATGCATTGGTTTTTGTGGCAGTACCATACTGTCTTGATGATTACAGCCTTGTAATACAGCTTAAAGTGCAAAATTGTGTTACCTCTAGCTTTGGTTTTCTTTTTCAACCTTACTTTGGCTATTTGGGGTCTTTTCTGGTTCCATATAAATTTTAGAATTGTTTTCTTTCCAGCTCTGTGTAAAGTGCTGATGGTATTTTGATAAGGATTACATTGAATGTATAGATTGCACTGAGTAGCTTAGATATTTTAACAATATTTGTTCTTCCAATTCATGAACATGGAATGTTTTTCCATTTCTTTGTGTCTTCCTCAATTTCTTCTTAAGTTTCATAAGATACCTAGGAATAAACCTAACCAATGAGGTAAAAGATATGTACTCTGAAAACTATAGAAGTCATTAGCTTCTATCTACATTCCCTTCAAAATATCTTTGTATACATTTGTTACTCTATCTATATGGCATTATTTAAGTTGCGATCATATCTCCTCACACAGGATTACCATAATGGTCTACTACTTTACCTCTTTTAAAATGTTTCCTGTAACACTTTATAGAATACACAATATTTCGGGATGCCTGAGTGGCTTAGTGGCTGAGCGTCTGCCTTTGGCTCAGGGCTGATCCCGTTGTCTGCAGACAAGTCCCACATTGGGCTCCCCACAGGGAGTCTGCATCTTCCTCTACCTGTGTCTCTGCCTCTCTCTGTGTGTGCATGTGTGTGTGTGTCTCATGGATAGATTGATAGAATCTTAAAAAATAATAATAATACACAACATTTTATATATTCAGCACATTTGATCCTCAAAACAGCCTTAGTAGTAAGGAAGGCAAACCTTATCCCAGCTTTACAAATAAGGAAATAGACTTGGGAAAATGCATTGCTTTCTCCAGGTCATAAAACTAGTAATTGCAGAGCTGAAATACCAGCTCCCCAAATTTAATTTTACCTTCTTAAGGCCAAATAACAATAGCACCACAATAAAACCCACTAGAAATTTTGACATATCTTAAAGCCATGTAGCAATTTAGAACTGGAAATAGCCTTACAGATTGTGAAATTTCACCTTGTGTGCCATGTCCAACATTACAGGAGTGATTATAGACATGACAAGTACTCGAATCTATGGGCTTCCAGATACAATATTTTCTGCAATACTCTTCTTACTCCTTTAAATGCACTTTGGCATTTTTAGCTTTCCATAATGTGTACCAGTTACATGTCCAAAATTGATTTCTGCCAGTCTCAATGATGTGCCTCTGCTAAAGCCAGGCTCTATTTCCTGCTCTCCAATAGTTGGACCCCACTAATATTATTTGTAGAGAATAGTTCACATCACTGGCCAAATCTGGAGCAAGGTTCCTTCAGTCCTTCCAAATCAAATTCTACTCCCTTCACAAAGCCCATGCTGCCTTCCCTAGGTCTCGGGAAAGCTCTCCTCTCTAGAAGCTCGTGGTACTTGCAGCTTTTACTACACAATTTCTGCTATACCCTTGAGAGAAGTGTTTGATCTATGTCTCTGCATATCCTCATGGTGCCATCCCAATCCCATAGTGGCCTTCCCCACTAGCCAGTGTTATTCTCACCGAGGAAGGTTGATATATGAAAAGCTAGTTGATATATGAAAAGCTAGAACATCCTTCCACCTCCACATATTAATCCATCTAGAAAGTTCCTACTCAGTCTTTACTTCTCAGTTAAAATACTGCTTCTGTCATAAAGCCTCTGTTGATGTCTTCAACTGACTTAGGAGAGCCCTCATCGGGATTCCTGGAACATTCTGTACATTATACTTCAGAGCAATCATCCTATTGTATAGCTAATCTACATGTCTGTTTCCTCACTAAAGATGTTTTGTCACAGATAGAATCATCTGTTTTTCTTCTGTACTATGTTCCACAGCACAACATTGGCACTTAATATTTGTTAAATGAATCAGAAAATTAAATGTGTATGCCCATAATAATGAGACATTCTGTGTTCTTTTAAGCTTACAAAATAAATAAATAAATAAAGCTTAGAGCTGAAATACTTATTCATCAAAGAAGTAGGTCTTGGGTATCATAACCCTAGACCTAATTCTTATACCAACTACAAAGCAATATTGGAAAAGGCCAAGTGGTATTTATTTAGATATTGTTGTGCTTTTAGGAGTGTAGCTTCATGCTTACAGGTAAGGTCTTGTCTCCAACTATTCTTTTCTAGAGTTAGAGCCACTACCTTTACATCAGGACTATATCAAACAACTTGTTATTCCATTAGCTCACCAGACTTCCTTAAATCTATACTTTCCGATTTATTCTTCCCTCTAAAAGGATTCCCCCCCTCCAAAAAAAATCACACAGCTTGTAGGCATCTTTCCATAGACAATATTAGGTTCATTTTTGTAACAACATCTCTGTTTCCATTTAGAGATAACCTCTCTAACATTTCCAGAGCCCCCTCCACAATTTTACTCCAGCACTTACCTGTGGCACAGTAACTCCTCATCTATCTCCCTGGCAGACTATGAACTATATAAAAGCATGAGATTCATTTATTATGTGTAATTTTCATAGCTCAGCAATGTTTATTACTTTTGGTGCGGTAAGTACACATGCATACATTTAAAAGATGGGGGTAGGGAGAAAAAAGTGGAAAAATGAAAAGAAACAAAGACACTTTGTACTTAGTGTTCTGGATGCAAATTAGTTTCTGCTGATAGAAGATTTAGATGCACAGCAAAGTCAAAGCTATCTTTTTGTTCTGCTTGCAAACAACGTTGTGAAAACATGAGGTGTTTCTGCAGCCAACTTCCAGCATACTCTACAGCTTCTTGGCTGTCAAGAGTCAATACCTAGGTTCTAGCTTTGGGAATCCACTTTCTAGTGTCCTCAGTGTTGCAAGGCAGACACAGTGGCTGCAGTGACAGTTTCTTAATTTTAGTATTCCAACACTTGCATTACAGCTTCAGGAATTACTCTTAAATTTACAGCTCCAGTAAAGACCTCAGATGTAGTAACTTCCCAGTAAGGTCAATCTAGGGTCAGTACTGGAGGCCCAGCCTAGAATCTTTTTAAAATCATTTCCAATATTTGTGTAAGCACATAATTTCCTGTATTAAAACCCTTCTTGCTTAAAATACCTACAGTGGTAGTTTCTGTTTTCTATAGTTCATCCTGTCAGATAACAGTGAGAGGGAATAAAAGATTGGGGCAGTGGAGTGGGAGGAGAGAGAGAGAGAGAGAAAGAGAGAGAGAAAGAGAGGCAGGGGAGAGAGAAAGAAAGAGAGAGAAGTACTCTTGTCTGGAAAAGTTCAGAGCTGTCAAAAGATTTTGCTACTAGTTCTAGGCAACACTTGATGATAAACCTCTGACCTCCCTTCCTTAGAACATTTATTAAAAAAGGGCTTACAACTGTGAATCCTTCCTCTGTCCGTTTGTCCTACAAGTCAGGAGTGTCTTTCTCAAGCCATTACCTGAAATGCAATCATCAGGAAGAATAGGGCCTCTGTCTCCTAGACTCTATGAGAGGACAGAATCCTAACTTCCATAATTGTAGCTAGCAGACCCAAGTGACTAATCATTTACACTGACCAACCTTTTATAAGTTTCCATTCCCCTGGCTCCACTTGAGCCTCCCTATAGTTTCACCTCCCTATTCCCTGATTCTCCCTTTGAAATGCCACAGTATCTCTGTGCAAATTGTAAATGGATCTCTCAGCTCCTTCTCCTACTGTCAGTAGGTACTGAATAAAATCCTTTTTTTTTTTATCACTTTAATGTCTCTCTTTAAAAAGACAACCTTTTTTCTTTTTTCTTCTCTTGTTAAATCCACTTGCCAGCCAATTAAATCATAAGAATATAATTTACTTTTTCTATAAAAACCTCATAATGGTTTATTTTGAATTATAAAGATTGTGAAATGTCATAATTTGTTATGGATGGTTATGAAAGCACATTTTTTTTCATATTTTTTAAAGATTTATTTATTTGTTTGTTTGTTTGTTTCAGAGAGAGAGAGCATGAGTGGGGAAGGAGCAGAGGGAGAAGAAAGAGAGTCTCAAGCAGACTACCTGCTCAGCATGGAGCTGAAAGTAAAAGCACCATCAGCCAAGTGAACCACCCAGGTGTCCCTCTATATCTTTTAACAAAGGAGATGTTTTCCAGAATTCCAGATGAATTTTAGATTCTCTCTAGAATATACTTTTTTTCTGTGATTTTACCTAAAGTTTCCTGGGTTAGGGTAATACCTCAAGTACCACTTATCATTATGAACCAATCCCATAAATGTTTATAGTTTCAGGCTAACCAGTAACGAATAATGTTACTTGAAATTTTATCTGTGCAATTATGATTTAGTGCAGGAACTATAAACTACAAAATAAACTAACATGAATAGGGTCATTTTTACCAATTGGTGGCAAAAAGAAATTCCCATTGGTGGTCTGCAAGAAAAATTTATTTCAGTAGAGACAGGCTCTTCTCTTTCTTTGGCCTTTTATTAAACAGAAATATTTCAAAAGAGCTTGAATTCTTTGAAACAATTTATAATACATAACCTGTTGCTATCCTCATTTCATGTTAACTGTTAGGTTTTACATTTGCAGGAAATGAGTAATTAGTCAGAAATGCAGAGTCCCATTATTTGGCTTTTCTTCTCTTGAAGGGATGAAAACAGTTGTTTAAGAGGGAGTTGTAGATGCTTCACATTTAGGCTCTACTTGTAAATGTTTCTGACCTGGAAGACAGACACTGCTGACAGATGCTGTTCTGGGTTGAGCTTTAAGAATGTTTGAGAAATTCCCCTGTTGACTAAGAATCAATTCATTGTAGACCCAGAGAGCTATCCTCTGGACATCCCCTTTGAACTTTTTCTTTCTTTCTTTCTTTTTTTTTTCTTCAAAGTGGTTTATGCAAGGAACTATGATTCATCAAATATTCTTTCCAAAAAAAAAAAAAAAAACACCTCCATGGACAACTTGAAAATTCCCAGGAACAATAATTTTATTACCATTTTTCTCATTTCTCCTAGTCATTTCTAATGAGGAACCTGAAGAAAAATGAGAACAATGCATGAGCTGAGAATCAGTAAGTTTCATTTCATCCACACCTCATTAACTCTTGGTGAAGCTTAAAAAATTCCTGCAGTTCTAAAAGAAAATAACTTTCTTTCACTTCTAACCCCATAAGAATAGCACAAATAGGAAAAAAGAATTTGTACCAAACTATGCAAAGTCTTTGAGAGATTAATATTTATGGCTACAATAATATTAGGATCATAATGGAAATTATTAAGAATAATAAGACACTTAATAATTTATAGTTTTTGTGGTAAGGAAAGGAAGGTAAACTTTTGGAACTATAGATATTATTTCCAATGGTGCAAACTTTTTTTGATGTAAATATTTCTTTCATTTCTATAAGAACTCAAGTTAGTGTCAACAAAACAACAGAGTTGGCAGCAGTTAAGATTTTATAAATCTATAAAAATAGATTTTATATGGGAGTATTATGAAACAGGAAAAGAGATCTCAGTGTAGAATGGGGCTCATCTCTGAATACAACATGAGCACTTGGGAATTTATAACCAAGGATCAGGATGGGGGTTAGTGAATGAAAAATTATAAGAGTTAGAACACAAGAAGTAGGGGCAATTCTGGTCAAACTCATCTAACAAGATTCTTGCCAAAGAAAGGCCAGGATGATCAGACATTACTGGGGGACTGATGGGAGATGAGGATCATGATTAGATATTGAAAATGACCAGATAGGGAGAATGGGAGGTTTTGCTAAACCATTTTAGCAGGGATCTTGCTGAAACTATGCACTGTTGGATATGAAGTACACAGATGAGCCTAGAAGGTTTAGGAGCATGACCAAAGTTGGCCAAGCAAACCCTCTTTATCATTAGAAACTCAATTACTGAGGAGATTTTCTATACCAAGAAATGTAGCTAAAATGACACTGATGGGATTGTCCCCACTTTTTAGGAATGTTTCACTAAGAATGCTATCTCTACCTCACACCTTCATTTCCTCTTTTTTATAGTGGTGGCAATAGAAGAAAACATATATTTACAAAAAATATGATATTATGGTCAAAAACATAAGGGACATGGGATGGGCTGAAGCTGTCTTTCTGGATGCAATCCTTCTTGAAAACCACACTTTGGGTTTGCATCAAAATTATGACCTGAGATGGTAGCCAAGGCAAAAATGTGTTCAGACAGAGGCAGATGGCCAACTTGGGAAGGCCTTTGTCTGAGGATTGCCTAAAGGGCTCAGAGTTACTGGCTCACTGAGTAGGTACATTGGATGAACTTTAAACCACCCTCCAGTCAGCATGTAACATGATTTTAGTATTTCAAGTTGACTTCTGATAGATCTAGCACTATCTGGTTGCCAGGCTTCATTTAACTAAGATCACAGAGATTTTCATTAATATCTCACATGCTGATATTCATAATCTCTGTGCACAATTTTCATGAAATAATTACTCACAAAGTACATGCTGATGCTTTAGTACAATTGTGTCTTCCGTTTTTCATGTGGTCAATGATAGCACTGCAGCCCCCACCGTAGATGGAAAATGTTGACAAATGTTTTGAGCAAGTTCACTTCCATTATCAATCTTGAGTAACCAAAACAATTCAGTTTTTCATTAGGTATAAACCTCAGTTTATTGCTGCTGAAAGGGTATTTGTTGCGAAATAATGATGTTTATCCCCATGTGATGAATAAAGAATAAAAAAATTTTGCAAAAGTATCCAGACAGCTTTCTATTTGTTCTTTGCAGGAGTGCTCAGCTTCTATCTCCTGGCCATGCTTCCTGTACAACTGACTTTCCAGTTCCCATATTTCCTAATGATTTCATCAATGTGAGTTTTTTTCTCCCAATTATGATAAAGGCTAGAGCAGGGCACAAATGTCTGGTACAAAAGACACCAGTTAGGAAAAAGTCTTCAAATATTTTTCCTATTGCTATACAAAACCAGAGAAATGTGGTTATCTCTAGGTGCTGTGTAGGTCCCATTACTTTGAAAAGGTGTAGGAAAATGACAGAGAGATTATCACTTATTGATTTTCAGATTTAAGCATGTGTTGAATATGAAGTCTCTTCATTGCTATATGATTTACACATTATTAGATAAAATTATGACAGATACTGGAAATATAAATCAAAAGGTCACCAAGTCCACTCCATTTTATTTTAATGCAATAATTAATGAGTATTTTGTTAAAAAATGAAAAATCAGGGGATGCCTGGGTGGCTCACTTGGTTAAACATCTTGGTTTCAGCTCAAGTCATGATCTCAGGGTTCTGATTGAGCCCTGTGTTGGGCTCCACACTCTGCAGGGAGTTCCTTAAGATTCTTTTCCTCTGACCCTTGCCTCACTCTTACACTCACTGCGTCTCTCTCAAATAAATAAATAAATCTTTTTAAAAAATAAAAAATCTGGGAAGACAAATGCTAAACTGGAAGGTGTACATAAACATAAATATGAATCATAAATCAGAGCTATTTAAGTAAACCAATAATGAATGCAGAAAAAATATCAAAGAATTACTATCAGCTTGAAATCACAAATAAAGTAACATAAAACTGGGCTACTAGTACTATAACTTTACTTTTCTCTTTTTTAATTCATATACTTTATGTTTTAGAGCAGTTTTAGGTTCACAGCAACAGGTACAGAAATTTCCCATATACCCTTTGTCCCTATACATGTTTGGCCTCCCCCTCCCATTATCAGCATCCCCCACCAGAGTGATACATTTGTTTCAACTGATGAACCTACATTGACACATCATAATCAGATTCTTTCACTTAGTAATATTCATTTAAGTTTCCTCCATATCTTTTTATGTTTTGATAACTCATTTCTTTTAAGACTGAATAATATTCCATGGGTGGGTATACCGTGTTTAGTTTTACTTTTTAAGACATTTTATCTTTTAAAAAAGTACTAAGAAATTTCAAATATATAGACATAATATTGAATTCTGAATATTGATAAATATATGGCTGATGTAATTCAGCCATATATTTATCATCCCAATCTAACAAATGTTAATTTTTTTTAATATTTATAAGAGACAATATTAACAGAAAAAAGATTTAAGTACAAAATATTTATGTTTTTTTCATCTCAGATGAAAAGAATTATACTACTGCTGGTTTGAATCTCTTCTATCAGTTAGCTATTGCCATAAAAAAAAAAAAAAAAAGCTGTGTAACAAATGACACAAAAATTGTATGGCTTAAAACTATAATTTTCTACATGGACCTGAAGAAAAGCTGAGGATTTAACAAATTTAGCCTGGGCTCCAGTGCGTATCTTGCAGATCTCAAACCCATTCATACCTTGTATAATTTAATACCTCTTTTAACCACTTAGTTTGAAATAATTATCTATACTGATCAGTAAATGTAGATTATTCCTTACTACTGAAAATTTTCTACTATAATAATATAATTTTTTATGTATTCTATTGACAAACATGTAAATTGTTTCTAACTTCATATTGTTTCAAAATTAATACAATGCAAGTCTTACACATATCCCTTCATTATAAAGTATGAGAACTTCTCTAGTATGAGAACTTTTCTAGTAGGAGAACTTCTCTAAAATATCTGAATCCTAAACACTTCTCTTACATTCAAGATCAGTGTGTTCCATAAAAATATGTAATCCCCATATGTGATTTAAAATTTTCTAGCTCCCATTTTCAAAAAAGTTAAAAGAAACAATATTAATACTATAGTTTAATTCAAAACATTTAATAATATATTCCATTTAATACAAAATATTATATCAAAATATAACCAATATAAAAATCATTGATATTTCTTTTTTTGTACTAATTCTTTGAAATCCAATATATATTTTACACTTATAGCTCAGCTTAGCTTACCACATTTCAAGTGGTCAACAGCCACATGTAGCTGGTGGCTCCTCCATGGCACAGTGAAGTCCTACATATTACTAAATTATTTGCCCAAGTGTTGGTACCAATATGTGATAATGCCAATTATTGTGTATCCTTATCAACAGTTGGTATTATCAACTATTTTCAATCTTTTTCCATGTAATGGCTACCCATGAAAAGGATATTCATGGAAAACTGGGAAAATCTTATTTTAAAGTCTGTAGTTTAACTATAGAATTGGGCCAATGTTAATTTCTTAGGTTTTTGTGTTTTTTTTTTCAAGCCCCAATATGGGGCTTGAACTCATGACCTGAGATCAAGACCTGAACTTGATGTTAAGCAACATCAGATGCTTAACCAACTGAGCCATCCAGGTGCCCCTCTTAGTTTTGCTGATTGAAAAATGGTAACATAAAATGTTAAAATTAAGGGAAGTGGGTGAAAATTATACATGAACTTTGTACTATCTTTCCAAGTCTTCTGTAAGTCTAAAAATCATATCAAAATGGGAAATATTTTAAATTAACCTCTTTGATAAGTCAGAGAAAGACAAATACCATATGATTTCACTTATATGTAATTTAAGAAAAAAAATAGGTGACGTGGGAAGGAAAAAAAGAGAGAGGGAAGCGAACCTAAGAGACTTGTAACTAGAGAACAAACCGAGGGTTGATGGAGAACTAGGTGCGGAATGAGCTAGATGGGTGATGGGTATTAAGGAGGGTACTTCTTGGGGATCGCTGGGTGGCTCAGTGGTTTGGCGCCTGCCTTTGGCCCAGGGAGCGATCCTGGAGTCCTGGGATCGAGTCCCACATCGGGCTCCCTGCATGGAGCCTGCTTCTCCCTCTGCCTGTGTCTCTGTGTCTCTCTCTCTCTCTCTCTATCTCTTTCTATGTCTATCATAAAAAATAAATAAAAATAAAAACTTGTTTTGATGAGTACTGGGTGTTATATGTAAGTGATAAAAGTCACTAAATTCTACTCCTAAAACCAATATTATGCTATAAGTTAACTAAAATTTAAATAAAAATTTGAAGCAATAAATAAATAAATAAATAAATAAAATTACCCCTCCATTGAACTTGAATTTCATTTTTTCCTGCAGACCATCAGGTATACCACTTAATAAAGCCTTCCAAAGTTTTTGATATGCTAATTAAAAGCATTTTTTTGTTTAACTACAATAGATGAAAATGCTTACTATCCTATCAACAGTTAACTCCACCTATAATTAAAGATTGGTCAGATAATCTCCTGTCTGCGAACACCAGAGGCAAGGTTCATGAGGAAGTAAGCAACCTCTGGGAACTGAACTTGATACCTATGCTGTAAGTTCTTCACTTTCTCAATGTCATTTCACTTTTTTGTACTTCTCTAATAATACTGATTTTATCCTGCCCTGAATTAAATGTAACTGTGCAATTAGCATGTATCTCCTTCTCTACTGGGTACAAAACAATTGGGCATTCCCTTCAATAGTATGCACTATGCACTAATTAAATTTCTTAAATAGAGTAGAAGATGACAGTAACATTCCGACCCTTAAAGATTTTCAAGAGAAGTCAAACAACATTCTTCCTTTCCCTTGAACTCATCTTTTACCATAAAATGTTTTATTTACCCCACAGTATTCCTCAGAAGTCCTCAGACTTGCTTTTAATAACCATAATTGCTTCTAGTAACCAAACTTTTTGGTTTTTTTTCATAAAGAAAAAACAAGCAAATAAAGTAAAAAGCTTCAAGTCTGCTCCTGCTGCTGCCCTACTTATAGTTACTTAGAAATTATGAGCCTCCTTCGAGCCAACTGAAGGTAGCTCTGAGGCCATGAAGAGGACACTCTATGAGGAAGTTGTGGTTTTTTTCTTGAACTCTCTGGGCATGAATCCCCACATCTGTGCCACTTTCAGACTGAGCTTTACCTACAATGCATATAGGGCTCTTTTTCCCTCATGCTTTACAATTCCTCTAGCCAGCCTTTAAAGGGCACTTATAATTCATACAATTTAGCTCCCACTTAACAGATAATCAGTTTAAACTCACTCTATAACAAATAGCCAAGTAAATCCCCTTTAAGATGAGCTTCAAAAGTTCCAAAGTTGGAGTCTGTTCAGACTAAACATTACATACAGCTCAGAACTAATAAACTTGCTCTAAAGTGTCTTCCCTTTGCCCATCACAGTAACTGATTAAGATAAAAAGAATAAATGTTTTCTTTATGAAACTACTTTAAGAGACCCATTGAAGACAGCACAGTGAAAAGAGCTGGAAAAGGTATCCAGAAAGAGATGGCAGGGGATTAGACACCAATCTGCATTCGTTCATAATTGTAACCATGACTTACGTTGGATTTTTCAGTCTGAGTTTTTAGAGTTAAAGTGTTCAGTAGCATTTCCTCCCCAGCTAAAAGGCATAGCCCCCAAGCATTAATTCACACACTAGAACATCTGTCTGCAGCCACAGCTTTTATTTCAAGAACTGTGTGTACCCTGGCTTGAACTAACTGCTTCAGCATGCGGCCAAGATTTACCCTGAATCCCCAACACTGAATAAAGAATGTTCAGAAGGAGGTAAAATAGCAAGAATCTTTCTCGATCAATGCAGCCTATGACTAATTGTGGTCACCAGTTTTCACGCTGGCATTTTCCGAAGTATTGGAGCCATTTCTTTAGTCAGAGATAGAAGGTTCTACATTGCTATCATCCTGGAAGGGAACTTGACACACTGTCAACGGGAACACTTCCCTCATATCAGATGTCACGGAGGAAGTTCAATAGTGAGACTGAGGAGGACTGACCTCAGAGGACAGATCAGTGGATTGACTAGATACATGTCCTCATACGTGCAGTTCTGAAGTTGACTGCAGGGAAATTTGACCTCTGTTTGTGGGACAGGAAGGCCAGGATAGGACTCCAGAATAAGCCTACCTCCACTCCTCTCACAGGGTTTTCTTGGCTTTGACAAGGATGTAGGGTATAGATTTTAAACAGATTAAATAGATTTTAAACAGTTACCTTGGAGAGATTTTATTTTAATCATATATATATAATATGTACATATATTATATATATATTTTTTTTTAAATTTTTATTTATTTATTCATGAGAGACACACACAGAGAGAGGTGGTGACATAGGCAGAGGGAGAAGCAGGCTCCCTGCAAGGAGCCTGATACAGGACTTTATCCCAGGGACCCAGGACCCCGGGATCATGCCCTGAACCAAAGGCAGATGCTCAACTGCTGAGCCACCCAGGCATCCCTATTTTAATTATATTTAATACTTATTTATAATCATAGTAGTGATCGGTCAGTCTTGAGGAAATCCTTTTAGATAAGATGCTATTTCGGATGTTCACTCCTAAGCAGCTAAAACATCTTCTATCAGTCTTAGTCAAGGATATATCTTAGGGGCAGATGATTCTGCAGTTTTTTACTCTCGAGAGTAATAAGTCATGTAAAAAAAATAATTCCAGACATGGGTATTATTGCTACCTCTAATCACCAATTTGTTGAAATTTCCACACCAATTAAATTCTTGCACTTATAAAACGAACATGCCTTAAGGTGGATACTCCATGGACAATGGAATCAGAGGCCATGGGTGTGTGTCCTTGCACTGTTTTTGTGGAGTCAATGGACCAGGGAAAGAAATATGGTAGAATAGACAGCCATTTGAAGCCGTCATAATTTGACGTCATAATTTGACACCAAAGACTGTAAATTCTACCCCTAAAATTTGCCAATTGTATAAACTTACGCTCATGACTTAACCTTCCAAAGCTAAGTTGCCCCATCTGTTGAATGGAAATTAAGTCGTTTCTTCCTCCTAGGGTCATTGTGAAGATTGATAAATATATAGAAAACATAGTACAGGGATCCCTGGGTGGCGCAGCGGTTTGGCGCCTGCCTTTGGCCCAGGGCACGATCCTGGAGACCCGGGATCGAATCCCACGTCGGGCTCCCGGTGCATGGAGCCTGCTTCTCCCTCTGCCTGTGTCTCTGCCTCTCTCTCTCTCTCTGTGTGTGACTATCATAAATAAATAAAAATTGAAAAAAAATTAAAAAAAAAGAAAACATAGTACATAGTGAGATGTGTGTGTGTGTGTGTGTGTGTGTGTATTTAAGCAAGTTTAAAAAAATCTCTGAGATTAGATTTTCCATTGTAAAATATAAGAATAATAATACTTCTCTCATTATTGTAGTAAAGATGAATTAATATATGTGGGGATGTTCAAGAGATATATGTGAGCTGTTAGTTACATTTTTAAACCAGTGTGTTTTTCTAGTAAAGAACTTTTGAGATTCTTTAAGAGAAGCTTAATACATCAAAAGTCAAAGTCTTCACTGTTAAGTGAAGTGAATTATTTTAAAATGTTTCTTGAATTACATAAAAAGTGACACATGAAAAAGCATATAGAACCTTCAGATGCATGTCTACATGTCAGTGTTAATGATAAATTTAAGAACATGTGATTGCACCAGCAAAGATGCTTGAGAATTTGATTGGATGTGGATACGTTCTCATCAGTATACTTTAAGTATATCACGTGAAAAATAATCAACCACTGATTCCTGGAAATGGCCACATTAGTACGAACTAGTATGCAGGGCATTCTGCATAGCAATTGTACATCTTTCTCATATCTTTTCTCATATCTTTTTTTTTTTTTGAACCTATTTCCTGCAGTGCAAAGAAACTGACACAGGATGCTCATGAAATGAGATTTAATTTTTCAGTCCAGATGTGCTGCAGCTGAACAGCAGAAAGCCCCTAGATTTCACAGAACTAAATGTTAGTATTTTTCTAATGGAAACCCCCATGGTTTGTAGGGTTCTCACAAACTGCTTTGGAATCATATTATTAAAGTTGGTCTCATGCATTTTCCCTACCTTATTGCCATCACTGTTTTTTCACATTTACATTTTGGGAAAAATGTTGTCCTAAGTGATCTTGAAACATTACTTTAATAAACAATACACTCTCTAAAGAACCCTCACACTAAAATTTGCAAAATACACTCAAAGGCATTATATAGTTGATGGATTTAAAATCCTAAAGTAGAATGATTTTTGTCAAGGATGTTCAGTGAGGCATACAACTCACAAGCCAAATCTTAAAATCTAATAAGATAATATATTGTCATTCTAATTTTGAAGATAAAGAGCTAACTTTTCTGAATCATACTTGAAAGTTAGGTAAAGGTCTTAACATGCTGTAGAAAACTACACTCTTCATACGTGTGAACATTTCTGGAAGAGAACTGCCTCAGAAAAGAAAGCAAGTGGTAGAGTTGATGGAGGTAGGGAAGCCATGGAAGAAGGTAAGTTGCCAGGAAAGAGTCTTGATTATGAGGTCTACACTTCACATATATGAGACAAGCCTCAAACCAAGCTCTGAAGACAAGATAAGCCCAAAACCAGATTCCAACTCAGGGGAAAAAATAGATGCAAAAAGGGAACTACAGCATACCCCTCAGGACTACTTAAGTGGTGGAAAAGGTTGATCTGGATAGGAAAGTTTATATAGTGCTGAGAAAGTGTTCAGGGTGTACTGTGTTCATACACTTAAGGGAAGTGATGCCTTGAAGAGCTGACAGCTTTAGTCATACAAAGCAGTGATTTTGAGAATGAGCTTAGAACAATGGAACAAGCATGAACTTTTTAAAAAGATTTATTTATTTATTTATTTGAAAGAAAGAGAGTGGAGGAGGGCCAAAGAGAAAGAATCTTCAAGCAGACTCCCTGCTGAGTGCAGAGCCTGATTCGGGTTGGGGGCTCTATCTCAAGATCCTGAGATGATGACCTGAGCCTAGACAAGAGTCTGACACTTCACCAACTGAGCCACCCGGTGCCCCAAGAACAAGCATGAACTTTGAAGTCAGGCCTCTGTTGTATTCCAAGTTTTGACACATTTAGTCAGAAAAAATAATCTCTTTGAAATTCGGTTGTCTAATTTGTTAAATGAGAATAATGACATTTTTCCCAAAGAATAATAATAAAGATGAGATCAAGTAATCAAAAATGTCTAAGTTGGTTTTCATTCTTTTATCTAGTTTTATTATTAACTATCATTACTTTTATGAGTATTGTAAAATTACTTCTATAGCAAGTCTGAAAGAAAACATAAGCATGAATGTTGCTTAGAGTAATCTTTCTTTGTACTAACTGGTGTATATAACGAGTGAAACATTGGCACAGAGGGTTGTGCCAGAGTGAGCATGGCATGACGTCCTATTAATCGGCCTATTCTACATCACTTTGCTTCCCCGAGTTTATACCCCTCTCCAGACCACATTATAGGATAACTACGTGAAATCAAATGTCTTGAATATGATGCTTATTTTCAAATTCCTGTACTATGGCAAAGTTTCTTTTATTGGTCAGACTGTTGCAAATATAATGTGTTACTCCCCAAATTGATAAGAAAGGAAATGAGTGTGTATTCATCATATGAATGAATTTCTAGATCTACCTGTGACACATTTAAACATGAGAATTACCATTTGACCTAAGTATTCTAACAATGTAAGCAATACTTCCTTAAGCATCTTCAGGGTTTTGAATAATGAAAAGTGTGGTCTAGAGGTGATGACGAGTGGTTGGAAGTTATGATCCCAAGGGCCATCCCTGGGTCTGACAGTGACGCAGTAGTTGACTTTAGTCATTTGACCAGCGTGAGCCAATTTGTCTATTTATATTCCTTCTTTTAAACCTCAAATGTCATCCCTCTAGAGAGAAAGTCTAACATTTCAATTTTAAAAACTGTAGAAATCCAGGTCATTTGATAATCTGTATGATTATTGTATTTATCAATAAATGCAATAAGGTCAGCATGATAGTATTCTGAAGGTGAAAAGAACAATCAAATGAGGGGACGCCTGGGTGGCTCAGGGGTTGTGTCTGCCTTCAGCTCAGGGCATGACCCCAGTCTAGGGATCGAGTCCCACATCGGGTTCCTTGTGGAGAGCCTGCTTCTCCCTCTGCCTATGTCTCTGCCTCTCTCTGTGTCTCTCATGAATAAATAAATAAAATCTTTAAAAAAAAAGAACAATCAAAAGACTATGGAAAAAGAATAAAATTTTTATATGAATGTGTTGCTATCAACACATAATGTCATAGCAAGAAGGAGTTAGGGCTAGGTAATAATGATATCAACATAAAAATGACACAAAAACTGTAATCACCGCATTTAAGGGTGTCACCAAGCTGGGGATTTCTTAATTCAAACATTTACTATTCTTGGGAGCTCAAGACATCAGATAATAAAGGACAGTGATCCCTGAGAGATGGGAAACAAATGCGTACCTTATGTTCACAGTTTACTACCTGGAGAGAGTGGCCTGGCTATGGTGGAGGGTGAGGGACCTGAGGCAGAGCCCTGTAATCTCCTTGGAGAGGAGACAATGCTGGCAGTTCAGAGACCCAAGCAGTTAAACTCAGCAGGAAAAAATACCAGAAAAGAATGAGCTACACAGAGAAAAGACTCCACAAAGTTTGCAAAGGGTTCCACTTCAGTGTTTGTTGAATACTCATTAGCGCTTATCTGTGATAAACTACTTGAGAGAACCACTTGAAAACGTAAGAGGGAATCATACTCAGAAATTACAAAAGGCAGAATTAGTCCCAAAAGCCGGAGTGGAAGACCTAATATTTCAAAGATACTGGGTAGAACACTAAAAGGGGCCTTGCTTCAAAAACAGGGAAAACCAACCCACACTAAAACATGGCATTGATCCCACCTAACCAAGCCTAACCTGGAAAATTAAACTGTTCTCAGGCAACCTAACCATCTAAGAATACTTATAGCATTGGAAAAAAAAAAAAAAAAGTAGCACCTGAAAAAAGTAAAATCATAACTTCTGGTATCCAATAAAAAATTACCAGGCATTCAAAGAAGTCTGGAAATTACAACCTATATTGAGGGTGAAGATCAATTGAAAGACTTCTGCAGAAATGATACAGATAGTACCACACACAGCAATAGTACAAACACCACTGGTACAAGAACCTCAGAACAGTTCTTACAACTGCTTCCCATGTGTTCAAAACATTAGAAGATTGAAGATGTTAAGTAAAGACACGGAAGACATAAGAAGACACAAATTAAACTCTAGAAACAGAACCCACAATACATAGAATGAAAAAATGCACTGGATGGGGTAATGTCATATTAGACAATGATAACTGAACCTCAAAGGAGAAAACAGAATGTGCGTCCATCTGTCCCATTTACCACAATTCCTGAAGAGAAAGGTAGAGGCAGAGCCTCAAGATATGAAAGCCTAAACTCTTATGGATGAACAGAAAAGTCTTAACCAGGATGTAAAATGTGTTATCACTAAGACCAAAAAAGAAGAAAAAGAAGAAGGGGAAAATCACTTTAGATGGGAGATTTTAATTTTAATTTTTTCAGAAGCACTAATGATGTGCGCATGTATGTGTTTTCTCTTCTTTCAAAAGGGGAAGGAATAGAAAATGAAAGTGGAGTTTAGGGGAATGAAAAGGTCTTCCCCAATAAGACAAGGCCTGCTGGACCTCCTGACCTCTGGAAGGATGAAGCAAGCTACAGGCAGACTCCACTGAATAGACCACTAGCCAAGTGAAGAAAGACAGTTGCTAGAGAGAGCTGTTCCTTGGTGCAGAGAACAGAAGCAGACAGGGCCTGAGCATGGGATGGGGACATTCTCTGTCCTTTTCTATTAACTACCATGATTAGTTGTGTGATCTTGAGTATGTTACACAGCCCCCTGAGCCTACCTTTCCTTATCTAAAAAAGGAGTAATTATATACATATATCTCATAAATTGCTTTAAAGGATAAAGATACAATTTACCTAATCTTACTGCTCAATGTGATCTATTTTCTCGGGAACTAGGGGTGAAGGTGTGGTGGAAAAGTGAGTTTTAATAACCAGACACATCTGACTTGGGTCCTTATCATGTGTATAGAACAGGAAGCTCAGTACAATACTGAAGCAACTTTCCTATAAACTAGTTGCCTCCTTTTTTTTTTTTTTACAATTGTTATTTAAGCTTGACAATATATTCTGTTCTCATTTTTGAAGACACTGCAAGTGGTATGATAGCAATAAGGAGTGCTTCTTTCAAAACAATAGTACAATATGAAAGGTATTGGCTATTAATGCTGTAAAATAGCAGGGCCTGCATATCTTCCTTCCTGAGGCTGGAAAGAAAAGTCAATTCTGTTTGGAATCCCAGTACCTATCTATTGTTTCACTAAATCTGTAAGAGTTCAGAACATTGTTTCTGAGAAGAACATAGTAGGCAGTGGCAGGATATTGCTCCTGATAAAAGAACTAGGAAAATAAAAACAAAAAACACCAAAAGCATTCCTTTTTTTTTTTTTTCTATAAGCACTTACTAAAAGTTTTACTATTTAAATATTTGATGTCTTATTTTTCCAGCTTTATTGAGGTATAATTGATATATAGCATTGTATTAGTTTGGGTGCAATTTCGTGATTTGATAAATGTATATATTGCAAAAGGATTATATACACCACCTCCCATAGTTAGAATTTTTTTCTTGTGATAGGAACCCTTAAGATCTACTGTTAGTAACTTTTAAATATACAACAGAGTATTATTAACTATAGCCATCATGCTGTAACTTGCCTCACCAGGACTTACTTATCTTATAACTGGAAGTTTGTACCTTTGTATGGCTTCACCCATTTCTCCCATTCCCCAGCCCCCACCTCTGGCAATCACCAATCTATTCTCTGTATCGATGGGTTTGGTTTTTTAGGTTCTACATGTAAGTGAGATCACACCGCATTTGTCTTTCTCTATCTGACTTATTTGACTTAGCACAATGCCTTCAAGTTTCATTCATATTGTCATAAATGGCAGGATTCTTTCATTTTTATGGCTTAATAATCTTCCACTGTTTGTGTGTATGTGTGTATATGTACAATGGAATATTTATTTATTTATTCACACCTCCACCCTCTTTCCCTTTCCAATGCTCAATGAACACTTAAGTTGTTTCTGTGTCTTGTCTATTGTAAATAATGCTGCAATAAACATAGAAGCGAAGAATTTCTTTCAACATAATAATTTTGGGAAAATGTCATATATGTAAAGGGAACAGATTGTTGTAGAAGCAAAGAGGACTAGAAGAATTAAAATTCGGGGAGGGAAGAGCCCTTAACAAGCGGGCTGCAACATCAACCATTTTCCTTGCCACCCCCAGGCACATGTGGAGGGCTGGGGTTTAGACTAGGCAGAGAAAACTCCACAGTGGAAAAGATGTGAGAGAACTTTTAATGCCCTCATGGACTGATATAGTGGATTAGAATCTAGAGAAGTCCCAAATACATAGCCAGTTTCCTACATAAGACATCTTGTTTTGTGCTGCTGCTCAGGTGCTTGGGGACCTCGTCTTGAAAAGCTGAAGGTAATCTCCAATAGTCTGCTATAAGATAGCCCTTCTGGCTTTGGGGGTGTGGGGAATATGACTTGCTAAAGAAAGCAATGTGAAAAAAAATGGGAGACACTTTTTATTGCCTCATCTCTATCTGAAGCATGAACTCCTTCCAGAAAGGTTGGAACCCACATTACTTCAGCACTTCCTCATGTCTCAATCACTCAGGAACTGCTGTTCTAGCTACAGATGTTGGAAAGGGAAAGAGGGTGTAGGCAACTAAGAATGTGCTCATTTCCTTCTCCTTTATTGCTGGATGTCAAATGATATTTCTTAAGGAAAGTCAAGTTATACTGGTAAAAGTACTTGAGAGTATTGAGTCAAGCTACGAAACCTGATATAGCAAAATTGCATTGGAGAGGGAAAGAAGAGAAGTGGGAAAAGTAGAATATACTGATGGATTATAATTTGTAGTCAGTTACAGACACCATTTAAAGCAATAAAGGTTAAAGTGTATAATATAAAGTCACAGCTATAAAGATAACCTCCAGGACAAAAATGCAAATCTTCAAATTAATAAGGACAAATTCAAAAAACCAAAACAACAATAGCAAAAATCACATGGACTATATATTTTAGAATAATACAAATTAATAGCAGAACATAATGTGATGAGACAATAAAGTCTGATTGTCCTCTTTTTGTCATGTACAAGAGACCTGGAGGTCTCCTTACCAGGCTGGAACTGTGACTTTGTGATCACATCAGGTCTTCAGATCCTTCTATATTTCTGCTCAGGCATCCTTAGCATCTGGCTTTCATCCTTTTAAAACCACATGATAGCAACATAACTGCTCAGGCAGATGTCAGAAAGGAAAAGGGTGAAGGGCAAAATGCATATGCCACTTGAGTCAGTTCTCTTTTAAAGTGCTTGGAAAAGTAACTGGCACATAATGAGTATTATTTGTTGAATGAATACATTTTTCTTTACCCCACTGATGCTGAATTAGATACCACCTTATGTCCTCCCGAATACCCTCCATTTTATGCCTAACCTTACATTGTACAATTAACACGTTTTAAAATTTCCCATTTATTTGTCTCTCCCCAGAATACAATTCACCTCTAGATTCCCGAATACATAGCCGAGTGACTAGCATACAAAACGCATAATAGTTGAAGAAATTAATGTCAGCCTCAGCCCTTAACCCCCTTTTTAGCCAACTTCTTTTAGTACCTCATATGTGCCAAACATTGTTCTGGACATTTGAGCAAAACAGACTCATTCTTATCCATTTAAAATCACATAAAAGTTTATGTAGAAGAAATTTGCTTCACTTGTAGAGTTTTACTGAAAGATTATAGATTCTATCGGAGCTCAGGAGACAGAACCATCAGAAGCTTTCAACTCCACATTGACTTGCTTTGTTATTTTTCTAATTTCACAAAGGAAAACAGTTAGTAAAGGTAAAGTTTTCATGGCGAAATCCAGTAGCCATTGTCCATCTGCACATTCAGAAGCCAATGAAGATAGTGACGAATAAAAAGAAGGGAAAGGAAGGGAAGGGAAAGGAAGGGAAGGGTAGGGAAGGGGAGGGGAGGGGAGGGGAGGGGAGGGAAGGGAAGGGAAGGGAAGGGAAGGGAAGGGAAGGGAAGGGAAGGGAAGGGAAGGGAAGGGAAGGGAAAAGAGAAAGGGAAAGAGAAAGAGAAAGGGAAAGTGGAGTGGGGGCCAAAAAATGTTGGCACAAAAACGCAAGTGGTTTAGCTGGAAAGGAAAGATAAAGGGATAGGAAAAGGAGACTGAAGAGTGATTCTGAGAAAGGATAAGCAAATTTGGATAATGGCCTGCCAACTGCATAAAGTGGAGTATAGTTTTATTCAATGATTAATATCAATTATGGCCACCAAGTTGGGCTGTGGTTAAGATAGACCTTAACTTGATGTAATCATGGGTGATTTAAAGACTTTTGTGAGATCACAGACACCTGAGTCAGTATCCTCTTCTTACAATTATTCTACAACTGTCTGTTATTCTGGTTTTGGAGACATCCACTGCCCAGATCTTCCTTCTCTGGATTGACTGGTGTTTGATTTAATAGTTGGATATGGATTCTACTAGGAAAAAACCCCACACATACAACTCAAAATTTGAAACTTCCTTCATAGTTCTGAAGTGATTCACGTTTTAAATCCATTTTTTTAGTGAAACAAAAGTGAAATGGTGACATTCTCCCTGGTGTTTGGCCTCCATTGTCTTTGGGAGTGTCCCCAGTCAGGAGGAAATATATAGAAAGGAAACAAAATCCTAATGTATTGATCATTTTTAGGTCATCTCAGAAGCTTTTGATTTTCTTTACATGGTGAATGATGATTCACTTAAAGATGCAAAGCATTAATTATAATATGCAACTATCTACAAGATATTTGTTCCATATTTTAATTTTTTATTATTTTTAAAGTTTATTTATTTCAGTCATCTCTACACCAACATGGGACTTGAACTCATGACCCCAAAATCAAGAGTCACATGCTTTTCTGACTGAGCCAGTCAGGCGCTCCAAGAGACTTGTAAAAGATGTGATTCCCAGGATTAAGTAGGATCATGTAAGTCATGATGCAACTACCATATTCTAAAGAGGTTTCAGTTTTCTTGGGAATCAATTGCTGTTGCATAGTAAACAGGGAAGCAAGAAGAGAGACAAATCAGTTTCAGAGTTGGTCATGCACATTGCCAGTCCCACTGTGACATTTCCACTCCTTTCCCATTCTGACCTTGCTTCCCTGCTTTCTTGCTTATGTCCAACCTCTTGCTATAATTTAGTCTAATCATTGCTAATAATTTCACTTTTTCTTCCATTGCCCATTCACGCTTTCATATGCAGAAGGCAAATATATCTCAATCTTGCTTAAACAAAATGTGAAAAAAAAGAAACCCCACACTAGAAAAATGGAACAAATTCCCACACAAACCAGGCTGCTTTTAATATTTCTGTGCTGTTTTTAGTGTGTTAATATCTTACTATCTCAGCTAAGAACCTGGTCGAAACAGACTCAACAAGAGGAAAAAGCTAAAGAATCATAAACAAGACATCAAATCCAGATAAAATAGAACTTAAAACTTATAATGACAAAACAGAGAAGACAAAAATTTCTCAAGGTAAAAGTTACCTGGTTTTTTACAAAGAAAATAACAGAAACATATAGCAAATTGTATCTCCTGATCTTCCTTAATATCTGAGGCAAAAGATAGAACAAGGTTATGAGCTTTGTTCCCACAAAATATATTGCCCTGGTTTTCTGTTTCTACAAACCCAAGACAAAACAAAGCACATAGAAGAAAACAGAGATAAGAAGCCAGAAGAACTTTTAGGAATCTGCTACCTTTAGAACTATGGGATATAAGTTTCATAGTTGGTGGCAGCCATGTTTCTCCAGTTTGTAGCTTTTCCTGGCCAATATTACTTAAGGTACTTCTACAATACATCCCATCATCTTACTGTTTGTCTAAGTTAACTTAATACTCAAAATGGGGTTGTTGAAATTTGTAACCTTGAAAATCCCATCCTAAAAATGGACTCCAGAGCAGGAACTTTTTACCAGTTCAAATTCAAACTGAAATAACTTTACTCTTTCTAGCCTCATTATGGATTGGCTCAGAAACTGCATTTGGGAGTGATCAATATTTCCAGCTATGAGTATCTGTAGAAGGCAGATGCCAAGAAAATTAGATTAGGGCTATCAGAAGTAGTCTGTAATATTTCTATATCATTAACATCTGAAGATACATTTAAACACTGTTTAGCATCTTAGTTTCCAGAAATACCTTAGCTACGAGAAAAGGAGATTTGTGACAAATATCTTTTAGATTTTTAAAATTATTTTTAAGTAATCTCTATACCCAACGTGAAGCTATAATCTACATCCCCTAGATCCAGAATCTCATGCTCCACTGACCAAGCCAGCCAGGTGCCCCCAAACAAAAATTGATAGAAAAAGAAATAGTCTGGAAGATTGGCCTAGCCAATGCAGAGCCACAATCCCTGGAGGAGCCCCGAGGACCGACAGCAGTTGGGCTGCCAAATTTACTAAGTTTTAGGAAGGAGAAGTCTAGACAGAGGGCTTTACATAAAATAAAAATGGAAAACATGCTACCTATCACAAATGCTATCTAAATCCTGATTTTCCTGAGTCTAATTTTTTGATCCCTACAGAATCTCAAAAGGAGCAAAAATGTCTCAACAGCACTGCCAACACTGCAAGTTGCTTCATGACCACCTTTGACTTCTATACAAAGGAAACTGACAAGAAGTTAGCTGATTTGATCAAACTCACAAAAAAAAAAAAAAAACAGGCCAAAGTTATAGCTTGGTATTGCACCCACAGCCTTTTGAAAAGCAGCAAGATTAACACGTCATTAGGATTCAATGGGCTCAAAGCCTTTCATTTAATTAAGAATTAAAAAAAGAAAAACAAATGAATAAATCAAGCCTATTTGTAAAAAACTGGGCAAACACAGGAAGTGTGGAACACCACAGACCGTGTATACCTACAGTAAGAGTAGAATCATGCTAAGAGTTACTATCTATTGACTTCAACATGCTAACTCAAGTAGGAAGAGCATGGCTTATGTTGAATATAACATTTGTTATAAAATCAATGCCCACTATATTTGACACCAATACTTGGTAAAACTAAACAAACACAAAAGCAAAACATTAGAGAATACATGAAGAAAGTGTAGTTAGTGGAGTCATGAGAAATAAGTGCCACAGCTTTGGAAAGAACAAAGCAGGTCAAGAAAATGTGATAGGTTTTTCTAGGGAAATTACATAATGAATGGAGAAAAACAAAGCGAATAAATTACTGTTGTTAACCACTTCAGTGTGTGGTAAAAGCAAAGGCAAATCACTGAAATAGTGTTACGTGAGGTTTGAGAAATTAATACAACCATTTATCAAAGTTGTCCCCTAGTAATTAAAAAATACTTTATTTTTACAAATTGCCTCTCTTTGTTGACCTTTGAGTATCTCTGCTTTTGCATTTATGTCCTGTGTTGTATAACATATCATTCCAGTCCAACTGCAAATAATGTATCAGTGTTCTTATAGCATTTAGTTTTCCATTTCTTTCAACTTGGGAACAAGACACTTGCTTCAGTGCTTGCAAATTTTTTTGCAAAGCATAGTCAAATAGAGTCAGACATGACTACTCTCCCTTGTTGAAATGGTTATTAATCATAGAGTGATAATAAATGAAATGAGTCTTTTATGAAGGAAGTATATCAGAGATAACATTGATCAAAGATGTCTTCAGTACATTCAAGAATGAAGGAAAAATAGGCCTATTAATGAGAACTTCATTGGCAAAATGAGTTCTAAGGTGAATAAAGTAAATTTCTAGAATCACATGAGCCCAGTTCACTGAAGGGCTCACATCTGATTTTCTTATAATCACTTAAATTATAGAAAAGAGGTGTTTGGTGTTGACTATAAGTAGATTAGAACAGAGCGAGAAAAAGAAACTAGATTCTTATCTTGCTCAATTTGCGTTTACTGAGATCACTGAATTGCACCAAGTTGCAAATATCTTCTGTTACTAAAACTTCTCAGCTGACTTCTTCATTTAGAAAAAAAAAACTCATAAGCAAGCCTAAAATGTTTAATTCTTTCCCTCTACCTAGACATAGAGGAAGATCCTTCCAAATTTACCTTTGTTGAAGCTTTTCAAATAAACTCTACGAAATGTAGCTGAAACATTCTTGGTAGCCCTACCTATAAATCTGGAGGTTGCAAGAGCCCAAAAAGCAGTGAGCCTTTGTCTTCACTCAACCCTTGAGTGATTATGCTAATTCAACAAAGTCTTCCAGAGCCACTTTTAAATTCTGCAAAGCTTTGTGTTTGCATATAGCATCCATTCCTCCATGACCTGTATACATAGAAGAGGTGTCAACTTGCTGAAGATCAGTTTCTCCATTGCAGTCCTTTTGTACTTTCCAATGGGTGTTGATCTGGAATGCAGAAGCAGGCAGAGAATAGATACATCCTGATTTTGTAATAAATGGCAACAGCATTTTCTTTTCTGTCCTGCACATCCAGACTCAATTATTTTTCCTACACATTCCTCTTTGATGACACTTTTCACTTTGACTACTTGCTTAAATACACACTTACTATACTGTAAACTCCTTAGGACAGAGATCCATTCATCTTTCTATTTGCAGTGCTGATATCTGATACCCTGTAGGACTGCAGCTATAGTTTGTTAAACCCAGATCTTTTTAAAACTTAATTTAATTTAAAAAATTTTTAAGATAGAGTGAGTTTGTGGGGTGGGCCAGGGCAGGGGAAGGTGGTGCAGAGGGAGAAAGAGAGAGAGAAATTTTTTTTTTTTTAAGCAGGCTCTAGGCTTAACAAATGTAGGGCTCAATCCCCTCACCCTAAGATCATGACCTAAACCAAAATGAAGAGTTGGAGCTTCACCGACTGAGCCATCCCAGGGACCCCTGAAGACATTTTGTCTTAATGAATCAAAATTTCTGTTCATGTCACTGACTTTTTATTTTTAAGATACAACCTCAGACTCATTATGTCCTTTTCCCCATAATTCCTAACGTCCACAACAAAATTTCAGCAATATTATAAAGGTTCAAAATCAGTTTAGTCAATACCAAGTTTGAAAAAGTCATATAGCAAAGCATTCCCTAAGATTCAGGTGGCTGGAGTGATTGGAACCAAAATGTAAAATCAACTCAGCAAAAATAATTAAAATTCTCCTCATGACAATTGATATCCATAATCAGAACTGTCTTATTGAACCAATCTCCTAGATATTTTAAAATATAACACTGGGATTTTTAAGGCAGGGAAACTATTCTGTTTGATACTATGATGGTGGATACGTGTCATTATACATTTGTCAAAACCCGTACAATGCACACCATCAGAGGAAACCATAATGTCTACTAAGGACTTTGGGTGATAACGATGTGTCAGTGCAGGTTCATTAACAAATATACCACACTGATGCGGGATGTTGATGGTGGGGAAGGCTGTGGGAAGTGGAGAGAGTATATAGAAACTCTCTGTACTTTCCTCTCAGCTTTCCTGTAAACCTAAATTGCTCTAAAACTAGTCTGCTAATTTCTTTTAAATAACACTAAGACCACAAGCAATATTCCTTTCCTTAAGACTCCAGATCAGTTACTTATGCACAATTTCACATAGGAAGTATACAAACCAGCCTGTGTTTATGAAAGCCACTGTTTCTTCTATTGGCTTTTAATCAAATCCTCCAGTTTCAACCAAAGTGATGGGTTCAGTAAAGTTACTATTTTATGATTTGTCTTTTTTTTAAGCTTTTATTTATTTATTTGACAGAGAGAGAGGGGTGCACAAGCTGGGGGAGTGGCAGAGGGAGAGGAAGAAGCAAGGTCTCTGCTGAGCAGGGAACCCCATGTGGGGCTGGACCCTGGAACCAGGATCCAAGCTAAAGGTGGATGCTTAACCAACTGAGCCACTCTGGGCCCCTAATATTTGTCTTTTCTTAATGAATTTCACAAAGAGGGGCCAGACAGTGATACTATAAGATTCATAGAGAATTTTCAATGCCCTGCCATGGACTTATCAGTCCTTGCTGATCCAGCCCCATCAAATTTGCCTAGCTCTGGCATGTGTACATGCTTTGCATATGCTAGCAAGCAGCCTTGGAGAGACCAGCTACATTATCTTGCCCTGGAGTTGACTTCAACACTCATTTGTGACATTGGAATTTTAGGAGGACGCCCTCTGTCAGGAGTTTCTCTATTTGGGCTTGGAAGTATGCAATTATATGCAAGTACTTGCTTGCAAATGCCTGAACTGAAAGTCAGTATGTAGGTAGCAAAAAATCAGTATAAAAGAATTATTAATAGGGAGGCCTGGGTGGCTCAGTAGTTGAGCATCTCTCGTCAGCTCAGGTCGTGATCCCACAGTCCTGGGATCGAGTTCTGCGTCAGGTCCCCACAGGAGCCTGCTTCTCCCTCTGCCTATATCTCTGCCTCTCTCTGTGTGTCTCTCATGAATAAATAAATAACATTAAAAAAAGAATTATTAATAGATGAAGTGAAAATTTACTTCTATCTCAGACCAGAGTTTTCCTAATTTATTCAGAAAATATTATTTCTGCAGACTATATTCCCGACCTAATGAGGATTCTGTTCTCAAAAATGTAAGGAAACTGCTGCATATTTTACACTCCTTTTAGAGACCGACAGATGTCCATTAACATTTTAAAGGCTCTCCGAAAATCTGCCTTAACCAATTTAAGAACTTTATTTAATCTTAATTTCCCAAACCTATGTTGCCCCCTAACCTTTGCTGCCATTGCTGCTGCTGTTGTCCTGATACTTGATACTGTTAATTCACATCCGAAGAATTATAGTTGCAGAAACATACTCTGTACGTTGTCAGTATATTTGGATAACAATAATAACGGGCCATTAAAAATAAATGTTAATTTTTTTCTTTTTTCTCCCCTGCAGGGATCCCAATGCGGGACTCAATCCCAGGACCCTGGGACCATGCCCTGAACCAAAGGCTCAACCACTGAGCCACCGAGGTGCCCATAAATTTTGTTTTTCTAACATAATGTACCTACATTATCTAGAGAAATGAAAGGTTACCAGATAAACCAATGTGAGCAATGTTGAAGATGTTAACAGAAAAGTAAATATAGACTGAACCACAAGAAATGTACAAATGCCTTTCTGTCAGCAGTCTTGAAGCCCCATCAGTTTTGTTTGGGTCACTTTCAGAGTGGCTGGCTCATCTCACTGGCTCTCTGTCTGCATCATGTTATCTTTCAAACATCAAATGATGCTTGCACACACAACATAATATACATATTTGTGAGCATGTAGTAAGCAAATTTTCAAATATTTTAAATGTGATTTCTTCACTTATTTTTTATCTTGATGATAGAACCAAGATAGGAAAAGTAGTACTCTCTTCTTTATCAACTGTACATCATACCACCAGAAGCCTCTCTGTATAAAATTCGTTTGGTCTTTTCAGTGACAAAAACCAGAGGAGGTTTACGTTAAACTGGACACCATAAATATGCACACTCTATAGATAAACTCTATAAAAGCTTACATTGCATTCACCTCTCTTTGTTGATCAGTGAGTAGTCAGTCACCTAATTCATTGGATTTAAATTCTCAGAGTTTTTTTTTGGGGGGGCGGGGTTGTTTGTTTTTTAATCTTTAATCTTAAATTTAAGCTAGACTAGCTGTCTCCAGAGATACTGCCAAAATTTGGAAGATCATCATAACCTAAGAAGTAGACTTTATTGGCCTGTCCAAATATACTCTCATTTTACCTTAAGTGGTTCTCTTTTGATACTGTGTCATTTTTTTGGTATCATTATATTTATATATTATGTTAGTGTGTTAACTATACTTTTATGTATTTATAGTTTTGTTTAATTTTCCTTTATTCTTATCCTAAGCAGTAATATACAAAAAAAATCACAGATTGATATATTAATTATATTCCTGGTAAATATTAATATTCATGAACCCCTTAAAGTTATCTTGTATATCACCAGCAGACTCTGTAGCACACACTTTGGAAAACACAAATAGAAATTTCTTGCAACAGAAATAAGAGATGGGAGGTGGAGTGGGGAAAAGTTAAGATAACCTCTCATAACTCTCCTTCCTACCAGATATATACACAAATAGTCAAACAGAAAGATATTTATTTACACTACTTTCTGGGAAAAAAAAAAGAATTCTTTAAAATACTGTGATCAGAGGAATTTTATAATCAAGGAATATTCAAAACATTGAGGGGATACATCTCTAATATTGAGTTTCTGTGTGATACAATAAATACACTAAAAGAAATATTTTACTGAAATATGCAATTTTTATGAAGAAACAGACATCCCCTAGAACCAAAGACTGATCCTGCTAATACTTTAGGCATGTGGTATATGTGTGTGTGCCTCTGTGTGCTTACTTTTCTTTCTTTCTTTTTAATCAAGTGACCTATACTCATTTGGTTAAGTTTCTACCACAAGACATCACTGTATGCTTCTTTTTTTTCAAGATACACGTCATAACACACCAAGAAAGAGGGAACTTCCAGTGCCTGTGGTAACATCACTTGATAAACAGACTCATTTGAACAGCAAGAGCCTGTTTGCCTTTACTATATAAAGCAGCAGAGACGTTGACGAGCAGATATTTGCCGAGTGAGGACTATGCGAGCAGCAGGCATCTCCACACCAAGGTTAGACAAAATGCCAGGAATGTTCTTCTCTGCTAATCCAAAGGAATTGAAAGAAACTGATCATTCACTTCTAGATGATAAAACGCATAAAAAGAGGCCAAAGACTTTGTAAGTTCACTTGATGTCTCATTTTGTGAATGTTTGACTTAGATTATCTTTAATGGCAGAAGGATTGAGAATGAACGGGAAAAAAATATGAGCATTTAGTTAACTAAATCAGAGAAATTAGCTGATGTGTATATATAATATATGTATTATACATTTAGTTGTATTTAAAAAAATTTTTAAATGATTCGTGACAGGGTGTTAGATTATGTGGAAATATTTGCAGACTTTGGCTTGTAAAAATTAGCTCAAGCTTAACATAGGAAAATGTTGTAACAACTATTTTTATTATTGCCTTGTTCCTTGGAGAAGTTTATTTCATGTTCCTTGTGCAAATGAAATGTATTCTACTGAGTAAATATGAATATTCATGTTTGTATCTTTTGTAGTGGAATGGATGTGAAAGCATACCTGAGATCTATGATCCCACATCTGGAATCTGGAATTAAACCTTCTAAATCCAAAGACATGTATGTATACTAATATGCTGAACTATCATTTTAAGAGCAGCCTGTGTATTAGCTCTATATTCTAGCAAGTGATTAATACTGCACATGCTAGAGTTTGTTTATTTTAAGTAACAAGCCAAATGAAAGTAGACTACATTAGTACCAACGTAAATTAAGTACCAACGTGTGTGTACATAATTTGCTATTTATTATACTGCTACAGTATATGTATTTAGATTTCTTCACGTTCTACTGACAGATATTTTCATAACGATAGTCATTCTAAAGGAAGTTTTGTTTTCTTACAGATAAATTTTAAGAAAACTTATAGAACTAGAATCTTAGTTCCTGGAGTTATCAAAATATAGCAGCCATTCTGATATCATTTGTGATTACACACACAAAAAATATCTGACTAATTTATGTGAATTTTGTCCCAGCAGACTCTCTGTTAATGAAGTAATGCAGTGGTCTCAATCTCTGGAAAAACTACTTGCAAACCAAAGTAAGTATGATTAACTTACTAAATGTTTTTAGGTTTACCTCAGTACACTATTAGACCGAATGACTTCATTAAAACGTAGTGTTCTGGATAGAAGAGTATATAAAAAGTTGTATTCCAGTTTTTCTGTAGTCACTAATAGCTTCAGCATATTATTCCTCATTGTAGTGTGATGTTGACCTCGCACACAGTCCGCCACTGTCCTTCAGACAAATTTGCTGAGACAATTAGGTATTTCCATGGATCATTATAGGAGCAAAATTTAAAGCTATGCTGGGGTCCTGAAGTTTCAAGTTTTTAAAAGTAAACCAAACATCTCAACTTATGACCATTCTGAAAGCTACCTCTAGAATGTATTTTTGTAATTGTTGGATGTAAGAAGTAAGATACATTAGGTCAATTGACTATTTTATTATTTTCATTCTCTCCTTCATTCATTCATTGACTCATTTAGCCTACTTTTATGTGGTAGGCAGTTTAGAAGCACTAAGGATTCAAAACCAAGGACACGTGCCTTGCTGCTTTGAAGGAAGTTGAGAAACACAGTATTTAATTGCATTATATATAACATGATACATGATAACACATATATGATAAAAAGAATTTTTAAACAGTCTTGTGGGGAGTTTCTGATAAGAGAAGGTGGAGTGAAATCAGCTTGCCTTTCCCTCATCGTGGGCATTGCAATTCTCTTGGGATTAGGATCTCACTCAGAAGTTTGAATAAGCAGTGTGGTCTTTATCTAGAGGAAGAATTTAATCCTCTTTTCCCCACAAACACTCTTAATCCCTATTTAGGGTGTCAAGTAGTTCAATGTGGTTCATCCCTCTTATCATCTGACTTAGTTTACAATCCAACCAAACAAATAAATGGTAGAAATGGCCCATCAAAAAGCCTCAGTAACACCAGCAAATAGAATCAGCATATCAGCACATTTCCTGACTGATAGGGATTGGATGGGGAATTTATATTTGTTTTTTGTTTTGTTTTGGAATTTATATTTGTTAATAATAAACATGATGTAAATGACCTTCGTCAATGTTTGCTTCCCTAAAATAATCTACAGTCTGGCTAGGAGTTGGTATTTATAAGAAAAGAGATTGTTTTGTTATCACAAGAGCAGAATTTCAACTTAATTAATAGATGGAAGCAAAGCACAGTTCTGTAGCCATTGCTAGCAGCTGTGTGACGGTGGACGGGTTTGTCTGGCCCCAGATAAACTATCAGTGAAGGAATCTCTGAGATTGTCTCATCTTTATGAATTACGCACAGCTGTTTCTTCAGCATTAGCCGTATCTTACCTTTGAGCCTAGACAACTCAGTAGTATTTTTCTTACAAATTTCTTCTTTAAGGTATTCGTTTATTGGCTCAAATAATTTAATTATCTCACCTCTCACCCTTTATTTTTAGTTGGTCAAGATGTCTTCAGAAGTTTCCTAAAGTCTGAGTTCAGTGAGGAGAACATTGAGTTCTGGCTGGCTTGTGAAGACTATAAAAAAACAGAGTCTGATCTTTTGCATCGCAAAGCGGAGAAAATATATAAAGCTTTTGTGCATTCAGATGCTGCTAAACAAGTAAGTATTATCTTCGTTATCATCAGTTTATGTGTAAAGGAACTTAGATGCAGAAATAGCATTCTGCATACATAGCAAGATTAGATCTTTTTTAAGTATTATAATTTCACTGCTAAATGTTTAGGTATGTTCATATAGTTCAGTGCAATAATAAGCTAATTTTCTATATCTTTGAATATTTCAAGACAGTAGAATGAAAAGATTGGTTTTGCAAAATTAGCTAGCATGATAGAGATGGGGTAAGGAGTACCAGTGTTACTAGCCAGAATTACATGTCAGAATGTCTTGAATGAGTTAGCTCATCTTACATTAGGATAAAATACAGATTAGTGTAATACATACAATTATAGCAACAGAGATATTTTCAGTTAGTAGTAGTGCCCCCCTTCCAGTTAAATATTCTTGGTTCAAGCAAAAAATAGCTACACAAGGTGTCCTCTCCTATGAATTTTAAATGACCACATCACTCTTCTGATACATGTATCACCTTGTATGGATATTTAAATTTTTCATGTCTGTCTCTTTTGCATCTCCCAACTATACTATGAGCTAACTTGGAGCAAAGATTTTTTGTGTGTGTGATATTTCTTTTTACTTCCTTCACACCTAGTATAGAGTTGGTTGAGAGAAGGCATGTAAGAGATATTTGAACGGATATCACTGAGGGCTTAATGCCATTGTCTTGAGATGTTTCAACAAACATAGTCACATCACAAAATGTGCAATAAATTGGAAGTACGTATTAATTAGTATTTCTTTTTAGATCAACATTGACTTTCACACTCGAGAATCTACAGCCAAGAAGATTAAAGCACCAACCCCTACGTGTTTTGATGAAGCCCAAAAAATTATATATACTCTTATGGAAAAGGATTCCTATCCCAGATTTCTCAAATCAAATATATATTTAAATCTTCTGAATGAACTTCAGGCTAATAGTCTAAAGTGACCAGTTCCGGGCTGGAGAGAATTGAAGATCATATCAAGGACAGAAGGAATGCTCCAGTTATGGCTCCCTGGGTGAACAACCTGGCCCTTTTGAGTGACTCCACAGGCCCAAGAGAAGAGCAAATGACTCAAAATGGATTAACATGGAAGTTATCCAGGCTCAGGGTTAAAGGCACATAAGCAAGAAGAGACAGTAGAAAGAAGGAGATACTGTGGTACTGTCATTAAAAAAAAAAAAAAAAAAAAAGTGGACATGTCAGAAAATCCCTCAGTACTGAGAAGGCCAGGTAACTCCAGTTACACAGAAACTGTGAATAAAGGTTTTGAAACCGATTAAAACATGCTATAAGCTTTAAGGTCAACTGATATTTATGCTACATATTATTATATAGAGATTGCATTGAACTGCTGAGATCTCTAACTGGGATAGCTATTTGGAAAATATGTGTTTGCAACCACCGTTGCTATTATTGATGCTTGCAAGGGTTTTTGGTGTTTTATATTTTTTGTTTGCTTTTGGTTTGAAAGAGATGAAGAAGAGAATAATGTATTTAACTTAAACTATTGCTCTTAAACTGGGAAGTGAGAATTTATTTGTAAATTAAATTATCACAGTGCCATAATAAATGAGTTTTGTATTAAAAATATATAGAAGCTATTTCTCTTTACATTTCTTTGCCATTTTTAGAAATGAGTATTTATTCCTCACATTTAACAAAAACTCAAGCAAGGCTCTTCTACTCTCTATCATTTCTTCAACATCTAAAATTATCAGGAAATTAATCCCATACTAAAGTATTATATGTATCTATTGGAAAGAGTTCATTAGTTTTCTCTTTGCTATCATAATGCATTACAAGCAAACAAATATGCTCTCATATAGTCAAGCTTCAAACTGATGAAAAATTGAAGAAGTCTTTAAAAAGGGGATGGAAGAGTAATTTCAAGAAGTAATCTAATTAACAATTAATATTTTATTGTGATTTAAGTTTAGAAAACTCAATGTTCATAGCAATCTTGTGAAAGCTGAGACTCAGAATAAATCACTAGTCCCCAAATTTAGTTGTCAAACTACTTAGGATGTTTTAAAAATAACCACAATCACCACCTTTTTCAGGGCCGTATCCCAAACTGAATCAGAGTCTTGAAGAGATAGGCTATGAAAATCTACATTTTAGAAGGAAATCCCAAGTAATTCTAAAGATAATTCGGGGCTGGGAACCCTGTAATTAAGAGACAGTCATGCTGGGGGCGGGGGGGGGGGGGGGGAATTGCACACAAATCTCTCACTACACAATTTGTGCTCTTTCTGCTATGAGACACTGCCCCCCACTGGCCAAAATGCATTTCCTAAATCGTTCATGTCTCCAACAGTCCTCTAAGTGTCAAGTAAGTAGGAAAATAAGAGGACTCTGTAGGGGTCACCTACAGAGAGTAGAAAAATAATCAAGATTATGCCCATTCCAGCATAGCCTATATAGCTCTATCTTCCCATGTGCCCGTGTTCCATATTTTATTGAATAATCAGCCATCCACATACCATAGTGAAATACTATGGATATTCTCAATACAGGATTACTACTCATCAGGCCCACAGCTAGGGTTTGGAGCAATATATATATATATATATATATATATATATATATATGATTTTAAAAGTATTATTCTTGAGTTTCCATGGAATAGAATCCATATTGTTTCTACCTTAAATTTTATTCCATGGTTTAGCAGGTCATATTATAAGAGAAGCTTAGGAAGAGGGTTCAGTTTTACAACAATAGTAATAATCAAGTAATAATAATCTATCCCTTCCTCAGTCCATCACCAAGTTTGTCAATCTCCGCCCATCAACGAGTGTAGGAGGCATATCACCTGCTCTTTCTCTATTACCTCAGTGTAAGCTCAGGGTAGGCTGTCCTTGCTTGCCAATTCATTTGACTTGTTTTCCATCTGCCAGCCTCTTCTCTTCCATCCATCCTCTGAATAGCCACAAACATCAATCTCTGAAACACAGATTTTACCATGTCATCTCCCATGACATATAAAATAATTTCAAATTTCTCCTTCTGGAACTCACAGTGAGACTGGTGGTATAATCCTATTGCTCTTGTCTGGGTACTTTCTTACCTTTATGTCACACTGGATTAGTTGTCTTTTCTTGAATAAGCCCTGGCCTTCACTATCTCTAGGCCTTCACCTAATCTCTACTATCCATCTAAAATGCTCATCCTTCTAAAACGCCTACTGCCTTCCAGTTTTCAAAATCCAGCCAATTATTCAAGGCCAGGACAGAATAACTCTTCCACAAAGGTTTTCTAAAACCTTCCACCACTATGTAGTCATTTTCCCTGTCAAATGGATATGAACTGAGTTTGTATAAACACAAGACATTCTGCTTCTATTTCCAGTATTACTGTCACATTACACAGTCCAGGCTCTTCAGACTGGGAGGCATGAGAAATGCAACTGTCCAATATACACACCGGTCATAAAATAAATGCTTCTGGTCTTTGTCTTGTTAAGATGCCATGTTAAAGAGCCACCCAATTTTTGGACAGATGGTCAAAACAAATATCTAAGGCACCTCTTAATTTAATAATAATAATAATAATAATAATAATAAACAGAATAAATTTTAAAAGAACTCATGAAAGCATAGGTTCAAGATATTAAAAATACTTGAAAAGATAATTTTCTTTTAATTGGCATTTTTAACTATGGTATGGCAGTCTTATAAGACCATTCACTGAGACGCCTGGGTGGCTAATGGTTGAGCGTCTGCCTTTGGCTCAGGGCATGATCCTGGAGTCTAGGGATCGAGTCGCACATCAGGCTCCCTGCATGGAGCCTGCTTCTCCCTCTGCTTCTGTCTCTGCCTTCTCTCTCTCTGTGTGTATCTCATGAATAAATAAATAAAATCTTTGGAAAAAAAAAAAGAGTATTCACAATAATGTGATTAACTCTAGTGACATCTACTATTTAAAGAAATCTAATCCAGCTGCTTGACCTGAATCTCAGCTTACAGGTTGTGTTCTATTGTCATACTAAAGAAGTGGCAGTCAACAATATGTATGGCTTAAAAGGCATTAACTTTAAAAAAAAATTGCTTTTCTTGGATTTACATTATTTCTAATATGTGTATCACAGAAAACTAGGAATCTAACAAGATAGAAATGAGAGTGACATACACCTCATGATGCCTGATAATTTTCTCATTTCTCAAGTGAAAAAAGATGTAAGACTTTTAAAAAGTTCTCCAACTCCAAGTTTTATTAACAAAAATAGTTACTCAAATAATACATTAGACATTAGATTTGTTCATCAAGGAAAAGTATTTGCTATTGTCCTATATTTAATATGCATTATTACCTGTTATAATATTTGCTGGCTGGTTTCCTCCACTTTTTTTCCACAGGGGAAGGGATAATTAGGGTGGATCTTGAAGATTAAATAAAACCTAACCAGGGGAGAAGGGAAGTGGGGACACTTCAATGCAGAGAAGAGTCTGTGAAAAGGTCAGAAATTCAGGGGGACACAAAAACTATTCAGTAATGGTGATTTACTTGGTGTGGCTGGAAAGAATAAGAGGGAAAACTGAAAAGATAGTTTAGGGCAGATTCTGAGAAGGGATTTAGTCCACTCCAAAAAATACATTTTATTTCTTATGTGGTAGGTAACCAGCATAATTTTATGCAAAAAAGCAAGACATACATTTTTTTTTTAATGTCTACTATGAGCCAGGCACGGTGCTAGATATACATTACTTGCTAAGTCTACACCAAAACTCTTTGAGGTAAGCATTCCTACTCTAATTTTATTGATTGACAAATATAGAAACAAAAAAGTAAAAAAAAAAAATTATCTAAGGATGCATAACTAGTGAGTAGCAGACCTAAGACTTAAATCCAGGTATGTATGTTTCCAAAGACTTTCTGTTATCTCATCCTTCTTTCTGAATGTGACATGATTACTTTGTGTCATAAAAATTAATTCTAAGATTTACTGTAGAAGACACTTTCAAAAGAAGCCATCATTGAGGAAGGGAAGCTAAATGTGAACCTAGTTTGATTAGCCCAGCAAGAGAGATCAGGGCCTGAACTAGAACAGCAATCAAAGCAATGGAAAGGAGAAGGTGAATAGACAAAACTTGGTTAGCAATATACTGTGATAGATAAGAGGGAACAATATAGGATACCTCTGGGGTGTCTACCCGGATCCTCAAAGTTCCAGCAAATTCCTTTCTGGGTCTATTTTTGAGCTTGTCTTCCTTGAGGCCTTTGAGCTATAAATGTGCATTAAATAACTTGGAAGTAGAAGATGGGAGCATTGGAGGAAGATCGAGGCATATGCTTTTAAGAAGTTGCACATGCAAAATAAATTATGTAATACTTTCAATAGATAACAGCTTATTCTTAATTCACCTACAGATGAAGCATTCCACATGTTTTCCCTCAAAGCTCACTTTTAGCTTGCAAGCCATCATCCAGGCTGAGAACAAAAACCAAGGACCAAGAGACTCAACACATTTGCAAGCAAGCAATTGCTCTAAGGTTGAGAGCATCTTTCAAAGACAGGAGACAAAACCAAAGTCTAGGATTCAAGCCAAGAGAAAGGCAAAGAAAGCAGTTGTCAACTACAAACAGAAACTGCCATGGGGATAAGGAACACTAGACAACAGAGGGTGGTGAAGAAATTGACTCTGCGGCAGGAATTCTGCTCCTTGTATGGACGGCCTAACCAGTAACTTGACCGTGGAACTATTTGACGGCTGAAATGTTCTAGGGTTGCTTCTCATCAGCAGAGATAAACAAGAGGACTGGAGGCCTGCTGTCAGCTGGCCACTCTCCTGGCATAGTCTTTATTCCAATCACTCTTACCTACACTCTTCAAAATAGGTGAATCTATTTTTACCCTTTATTTCTGGAGAGAGAGAAAAAAAAACCAAAACTTTGTGGGTGTCAAATATTCTCTTATCTCCCCTAAACTCTTTGTTGCTATTCTGGTCAAACACAATGAAAAATTCAGTACGTATGGATTAAATCAGTAAAATTCCCATGTTTTCCACTCATCTTTTATACTCTGTCTTAAAACCCTCAGTTTGAATTAACTCTAAAAACAGGTTGTATTCTAGTCTAGTACTTTTTTTTTCTTTTTCTTTTTCTTTTCTTTTTTTTTAAGATCTTATTTATTTGTTCATGAAAGACACAGAGAGAGAGAGAGGCAGAGACACAGGCAGAGGGGGAAGCAGGCTCCATGCAGGGAGCCCAATGTGGGACTCGATCTCTGGTCTCAAGGATCATGCTCTGGGCCGAAGCAGGCGCTAAACCGCTGAACCACCCAGGGATACCCGACTTTTTTTTTTCTTAAGTCTATCTGTTAATTCAGTATTTACAAATGATCCATTGTATAGATAGAACATGTTCCCATATCCCAGAATGTTTATTTGGCACAATTTTGACTGCAATGATTATAATTCATACTATCTATGGAGGTACTTAAAGATGTCAAAATTGAGGGGAAGAAGTACAAAATATCCCCTGCCCAGTGGTTTTTAAATTCAGAGATCTAGAAATCTAGGTTCAACTATAAACTTCTAGAAAAGAGTCTAGATTATTGCTTCTTTAATAAATTCACCAATTGGGACACCCGGGTGGCTCAGCAGTTGAGCCTCTGCCTTTGGCTCAGGGTGTGATCCTGTGGTGTCGGGATCAAGTCCCGCATCCGGGTCCCCACAGGGAGCCTGCTTCTCCCTCTGCCTTTCTCTGTGTGTATCTCATGAATAAATAAATAAATAATTTTAAAAATTAAAACATAAATTCAGCAATTAATGACACTTGCTATGTGCCATAAGCCACACCAGGTGGGAGCGCCTCGGTGGCTCTTTCGGTTGGGCTGCTGCCTTCAATTCAGGTCATGATTCTGGGATCCTGGGATGGAGCACAGGTTGGTTGGGTTCTCTACTCAGTGGGGAACCTGCCTCTCCCTCTCCCTTTGCCTGACACTCTGCCTAGTTGTGTTCTCTCTTTCTCTTTCTTTCTTTCTCTGTCAAATTAAAAAAAAAAAAAAAAAAAAAAAAAAAAAGCCATACCAGGTGACAGGAAACAGAGATGAATAAGACAGAGCTCTTAATTACTGAAAGGCTCACAGTACTCTTGGAAAGAAAAGGGTAAAAAAGAATTGCAGTGACCTTTAAGCATTGTAAGAGCAGGGTAGTGGAGAGACAATTACGATTGTGATAGTTGACCTCCCAGCGACTCTCTCCAGGTCCCTGGTGAAAAGCCAAATGGGGACTGGTGGCCCTTCATCTCCCTAATGGGAGACGTTGTGTGGTGCCAACTTTCTAAAGGGTCATCAGATGCTACCAATACTTTATATAATTCCCCTGGGCATTAATTATTGCTAACTTATTTGGGCGCTATCCACTCCCTTCCAAAGTTCCTAAGAAAAAGGGAGCAGCAAAAAAAAAAAGAAAAGAAAAGAAAAAGGGAGCAGCAACTGCAAACTATACCTGCCTCTTCTTGAGATGCTACAAGGCTAAGATATCCATCCTGATGCTCCTCCTTCTTGCACCTGTGGAATTCATGGGGTTTATCCTAGCTCAACAGAAAGGAACAGTGTGCTATGAGCACTCAGAGATGGGAGTAATGCTATCCTGGAGGAAGGATATGGCTTCCTCCATATTAGAGAAATGATGGCTGCAACAAAATGTGGATTAAATTCAAAGTGACCCAAGTAACTTTTGAACTGCTATATTGTGGATTAATTGCAAGCTCTATAACTCACAAATAAATGTAAATTCTGGCATTATTGGGTTCCAAAAGGGCTAGAATAAATCTGTTCTACTAATTACTAATATCATTTACCTACATCAATATCATTTTACTTTAGCTGTTATTGTCCAAAAATAATGATTTCTTTTTCTCTTTTATTTTAGAGAGTTGTGATAGATTGCCTACATGCCCACCAATCTCAGGCCCTCTGCCTGGGCATCAGGAAGACTACATTTCCCAGGTCCTCTGACAGTGAGTGGAAAATATAGAACCTTCTATGAATGTTTTCATACAGTCAGTATTTGGTTGGATATTTACTTCTCTGTAGCTATTTTCCTTTAATTGCAACTCGATATTTTACCTTAAATAATTAAGGCCACAGAACTGAATTCTGTCTAATGAGCAGAAGGGATAGGCAAAAGTTCCCAGACTGGGAATAAAACACTCTAATTGTCTCTCTCTTCTCCATGTACAGTGCTAGAAGCAAAGGACTCTCACACTGCAAAACTACATGCAAGAATCACCAGACCCAGAATAGTCATGAAACCCACACAAGCATTTTTGTGAGTGAAAAATAAAAGTCTCTGCGATTCAGGGATTATTTATTCGAGTAACCAGGGGGTTTTATCCTGATGAATGCAGACACTGATATACATACAGTGTTTTCTTCAAAACACTACAGAGAACGTTTTCTTCAAAAAGAAACAATTCGGGATCCCTGGGTGGCGCAGCGGTTTGGCGCCTGCCTTTGGCCCAGGGCGCGATCCTGGAGACCCGGGATCGAATCCCACGTCGGGCTCCCGGTGCATGGAGCCTGCTTCTCCCTCTGCCTGTGTCTCTGCCTCTCTCTCTCTCTCTGTGACTATCATAAATAAATAAAAATTAAAAAAAAAAAAGAAACAATTCTTTATTTCATCTCTAAATATATTTAGAGACATCCTGGAAAAAAACAGGGCAATTTCTGTGTCACGACTCAGTATTATTTAGCTCCCACATTAGGCAGAGGTTATCTCTCTGACCCTGTGATTTTTCTGTGAGATAGAGCTGCCCGGAACAGAGGACGTACACTATGGATGAGAACAATATGTGAAAAGCTTATTTCAGATGTAACTTAGAATAGAAAATGCCAAAAACAACACAAAAAGGGAGGTGAGGGCTAAGAAGCAGGAAAAGAATAAGTGATGGAAAATTTTGCAACTGATAAAAACATTAAGAGAAAATAAGTTGGCCATGCAACATGTATTTTCCACTCAGTCACTTTGACTCAATTTAGGCTACATACCATGTTGATATAAATACTTGGAAGTTTAAACAGGCCAATCATCAAGTAAAAATCAGAATTCCAAGAATATGTAATGTGCAGCTCTGGAAACATGTCTGTGGTTAAGCTAGGATTCAGACAGGAAGTATGAATTCAGAGCATCCTGGAAAATTGGAGGGGGAACTCACTAGGACCATTCTTCCTAAGAAACCAAAGTACTAACAATGAAAGAATTCATCCTAAAGATGATGTACAAATTTGGCCTAAAAACAGTGGGTCAGAAGAAATGGAGGAATTGGAGGAAATGGACTACTTTATGTATGGCAGGAGGCTGACACTCATATTGCCCTTCGATGCAGGTCCAAAAATCTGAGGGAGAGGAGAGAGCAATAAAAGAGTGATAAACACAAAAAGGACAAATTCCCTGAACACGTAGGAACATGTAGGAACAGGGTATTAGTCAAGTGATGGTGAAGCACATGGGTGAATTATGTTTCCTAGGCACTCGTTTGTCTCTGTGAATTGTGAATAACTTTTTAATATTTGGGTTATTATGTCAAATTATCTTAAAAGAAATTGATTTCACCTCAACAAACCCCCATTAATGACTTACATGTATTATTTGCACAGAGAAAACTGAAACTGAATATTATCAACAAGCGAGATATGAAATCAGTTTTATCAGACTAGGGTTCAAAAATGGGCATTTTATATTCTTGTTTTTTTTTTATATTCTTGTTCCTTTATAACTGATTTTGGGTGTTTTTTTTTGCAGAATTAACTATAAGAATCACTGGTTACCAAAGTAAAACCTGATATACTGATTCCATAGTACATAACATTCAGTTTTTACCACTCTCTTTGGCAAACTTGTCTACTTCCTCATTTTCTGTTCGGATTAAAAAGCATCAGATATCCTGTAAAAAAAAAAAAATCCTAACTCCATGGGGAGTTAGGATTAGAGCTCTGACAGGACAGGGCACACTGGATTGAGAACCAGACCACTCCAAATCTAGAAAGGAGAACTGAAAAAGCATGTGCTGCTCCAGTAGATATTACCCCCATTGTGAGCAGACATTTATGTCAGCCTAATATTTTATGTAGGTGTAGAGGTCTTGAAAGCGTCTCTTGAAGGGAAATAATGTCATTTTAACCCACCCACGTTCTGATTATTGAGAAATAATATAAGAAGATTAAGCTGTAGGCTAAAATATTACTGATACAGCTAGATCAGAGAATAGAACATTGGGAGAGAGCCAAATAGGTCTGCTAATTTAACCTCAAAATTAGATCATCTTGCTTCCCAGTTGCAGGCAGTGTCAGTCAGAGGCACAATTTCTATACAATGGATGGCATATGTGGGGAACAAATTTCCAGGTGTCTTTTCTCTATTAGGACAAGTGTGAAGAGTCAGTCCAGCTCAGAGCTCCTGGTTTGTGACTGGACCTAATAGTATTGCAGTGTCTGCTCATTAGGAGCTGGGTCCTATTAGACTATCCAACCATAAAATCAGGTGGGCCCATAGAAATCCACTGAGTGGTGGGAATGATAAATCCAGGGCTAAACATGAACAGGTCTTATATTTGCCCTATGGCAGCTTAGGGCTCTCTTATAACTAATGATGGAGGATGAAATGCCCCAGGGTTGTGTTGGGATGGTGTGTAGGTACAGGCTAAAGATGAACAGCTATTAGAATACAGTTCTACCAAGGGATGGGCAAGGGAAAATCCTCCCAGTGGCAGAGTTTGGGGTGATGCACCTGGTTATCTACTTCATATGGAAATAAAAGTGACCTGAAGTTAGAATAGACATTTATTTATGAAAGTAGAGAGTGGCTTGGCTAGTGGATTGGGGCCTAGAATGATTAGAAAATTCTCAATGATTAGAAAATCGAGAATAAGAAAGTCCAGAGGAGATGCATATGGGTAGACCTACCAGAGTGTTCAAAAGTATGATGGTCTTTTTACCACACGGTCACACTCAGCAGAGATTATTGTCCACACTAAAAGCATAAAGAATCAAATAGAATAACTGTAAAAGTTGACCTCAGCCGGCCTGTCTTCAGCCAGCCCATCAACAGAACAGCAATGGTGGCAGATAACGGACATGCACTGGCCCAAAAGGATGGACTCTCACTCATGAAGGCTGATCTAGTTACTGTCCTTGCCAAAGTCCAACCATCAAGAAAAGAAACTAATACAGAGAAAATGATATGGTATTCTATCTCAAAGATGTCAACCAACCATTTCATGACAAGTTGATTACATTGGATTTCTTTCATCTTTACTTGAATCAACATATATCTTCTTGATTGTAGATTTGCCTTCCCTGCCAAGAGGTCTTAGCCCCACCCTAAGAGGGCTTAGATTTTTGCCTACAGTTTTTGATTAACCATATCACATCAAACCAAGGAACCTACTTTACGGCAAAGGTGGTATAGCAGTGGGTACATGTTTATGGAATCCTTGGGTCATATCATGTCCCATAATACCCAGATGCTGCCAGCCTGGTAGAACAATGGAATGGTCTTATGATGGCACAGTCGAGCCATCATTTTAAGATGATATCCTTTCAGGAAGGTATGTCATCTTCTAGAATAAAGAATACACTCTTAATAAATGACCATTATATGGCACTATGCCCACAATATGTGGAATATATGCGCCTGGGAACCAAAGGATCAGAGCAGGAGTGGCCCCATTTGCTATCACACTTGGTAACTTTGCTCCCAGAAGATGAATGCTTCCATCAAAGGCCAAAGCAGAGTCATATTAAATTTGAAATCACAGGCACCTGTTGCTTTCCTTTAGCTCTTTGTACCAAGAGACCACCAAGCAAAGAAAGGAGTCATCATTCTAGCAGAGGCCATTTACCTTGATTATTAAGAAAAAATAGGGCTTCTGTTACAGATGAAGAATAAGGAAGAATTTTTAGGGCACTCAGATGATCCCACTGGACAACTCCTGACAGTTAAATGGTACATGGATAAATGCCCTTGGATGGGCATGGTGACCAGGAAATCAGACTCCTGAACAATGAGAATCTGGATCATCCCACCATATAAGCCACTAATACCAGGAAAAGTGCTAGATCAGGGTGACAGAAACCTAGGATGGGTAATCGAAGAGAAAAATAATGAGGATTAGAAGTGGCCTCTAGACCAAATGCAGTAGCGGTGTTGGTAGAGTACTTTATCCCACTGACTTCCTCTAACAAATTTTCCCCAGGGAAAGAGTCTTTTCAGAACTCTATAGCAGCTGTTTATGGATACAGCTCAACATACTATATGAAGCAATTATATCTGGGTGGTACAAGGTGTAGACCTTAATATATATAAGCCCTACTGGACTACAGGGCACAATTCATCTTAGGAACTAAAGTGCTCTCTCTCCTAGCAGCTAAGTTCCAAAGTACCTACAGCTCACTGATGAGTTTTTCTCCAGGAATTTCCCAAGTCCTAAGAAAACTGCCTCCCTGGGTTTACAGTTCCTCTTTTAGAGCAGCCTGAAGCCAATGACTAGTCAGTGCAGGATCCGAAAATCTGGCCCCCTTGCTTCAGCTAGGTCAAATATGAAAGGCTATTCTACCTCCAAAAACTCTTACTAGGATCATCTGAGACCTCTGATGCAGCTACATCATGTATTTGTTTAAGATTTACAGTCTATCTATTTCCTAAAAAGGAATTGAATCAGATTATAAAATTCACATATTATATGAAAGAATAAATTACAATGAAATAAGGCAAAACTAAAGGATATATTACTCATTGTTTACAACAAAATTTATTAAGGTCATTCTTTAAATATAGTACTGGTATAGCTGCTATGATCAACCAGGCACATATTATGCCATCAACGTGATTACAGTTTGATCTAGCAGATGGTATGTGCACAAGCAAAATAGGAAGACAAAAACCTCTCCCAGTATTCACAGCTGTTAACATATATCATTTGATTCCAGAACAGTACTATGAGATATAAAGAGCTATTACTATTCATATTTTATAGATGGTAAACCAAAGTTCAGCAAGGTACAGTGATTTGCCCAACCTGTGGCAGAATATTCTTTACATTAAAAATCAACTTTTTACAGCATTATGATAAATGTTTATTTGGATGATGACATCACCCATACAGATGATACATTTTCTCAGTCATCATCAAAAAAACCCCTTGGGAACATTGATTCTATATCATTTAACTATTTTGAGGATTTGCTTCATCCTGCGTGGTATCCTGCATTATTTTTAAAAATATTTTTAAATATTTAATGTCTCTGGGTTACACCAAATACTATCTGCTAACTGAACCTTTCAAGCTTTGTAATATTAGAATGACAACTTGGTCATTTGCTGACTCACCCCCTAAGCATTTCCACTATTATGAAATAGCTACTTCATGGAAGGATGTTTGGTTAATAATAATCAACTGTAAAAATAAAGAATGCAGACTTCTATTTTCAAAAGATTAGATTCTAAGTGTAGGTTTTTGACAAAGAACACTGCAGCAGCCAGTGAATCATCAAATGGAGAAGGCTCACTTGACTTCCCAAGAGAAGGAAAAAGAGTAGGAAAGAAGGAAAGAAAAGAAACAGCAAAAGGATTGTTGATTCTGCAATTCAGCTAAGGAGAAATATAGCAGGTGTAGGCTTGAGGTGAGGAGAGTTACTGGAATGGGTAGCTGGCCAGTGGGTCACTGTTGCCAGGGAGATGAGACTACTTCCCTTTAATTGAGGGCACTTTCTTAGGAGACAGGCTAAGGATCAGAACTGGAGAGTCAATGCAAAGAGGCAAAAAAAAAAAAAAAAAAAAAAAAATGAAAAAAAAAGACGAAGAAAGAAGAGAAAAAGAAAAAAAGGATATTAAAGCTACTGCTGAGACTGACAGGGAACAGGGCCAGGATTGTGGGAAATACCAGGAAGGGGACACGTAATGAGTTTTGTGAAGTGCTATCTCCCACCCAGGAGCCATCTTGAGGTATAAAGTTGTAGACACAGAGCCCTTCAAACTTCCTTCTAACTCACTGGTCAGGGCTTTGTGGTAAAGTTTGTCAAAGTCTAGAACTGCCTTACCTCAATGCTGATAGGAAGCCTCTGGTTCCTAAACTAGCAGCAAGGGAAGGTAAAGAAGATGGGAATTAAATCAAGGGAATAAAGAAAAAAGGAAAATGGAGACCAAAAAGGGAAGAAGAGAGTAAAGCCCAATAATCCCTTACCCCATCATGTCTGGCACATATTGACAAAACCAACCTGTGAACAAAACAGCACATATAAATGATTGTTTTATTTTTCTCTACCTGCTGCTATCACTCTGAATGCCTACGCCACCCAGATTTTAATAACTACTATTGGGGGGAGGTATACATGTTTAAATTAAATTAATTTTTATTTTTATTTCCTTTTATTAATCAACTCAACATATTTATATTTACCACAAAAAAAAATCTTAAGATTCAACTAAAATAATAAGCTCAAAATGGACTCTTGACATTTTCTTTTGAAGAATTCAATGCATGTAGTCTAATCTCTATATGAGAATTTATTGACATGTACTCTCAGCAAGGCAATGTACTAAGCATATTAAAATATAAACCATAGAACAAATGTTTCTTGAATCAAGATGTATCTTAGACAAGGCAAGTTCTACCTCATTAGCAGGGGAAAAGACAAAAATCTCAGTGACTTAATAGAAGTTTACTTCTATGCATCAATAGCTAGCTGGCAGGTGAAGAAAGAAAATATATAGATGACCACACATGAGATTTTCATGAATGGAGCCTAGAAGCAATATGATCATTCTCTTGACCAGAACTGTAGTCACATGGCCTCAGGAGTCCTCAAAAGAGTCTGGGAAATGCAGCCTCTGGCTGGACAGCCACCTTCTAGCAATTACACTATAAAGGTGAAACATGAATATACAGCAGACAGTCTACTGCTTCTACCTCAAGATATTTAAAGTGTGGGAGACACGAGTGACTCATAAACAGATCATTTCAATATAGGATCTTTCTTGTGACAAAATGTCCGAGAGAGGCCTTTCTGTATTTAAAAGAAAAAAAAAAGGAAAGAAAGGAAGAAAAGGACATCTGTATGCCACTATTTGTAGTAACTATTGTTAATAGCAATAATTGGTTGATTGAGTTTACCAAATCTTTTCCCTGGAAAAAGCCATTTTTATTTGCAACATACCCCAAATGATCTATCTACTAGTCTTCTAACTACCTGAACATTTCATTTCAGTTCAAAGAGATAATAAAACATCCCATTAATAAACCTTAAAATTTCTTACCATGTGCTTTTAGTCCATCAATAAACTTTACTAATGTTAGTCTCAGAATATTATGCTAGGGGTTTGGGGGGTAGCCCAAATTCATATAGAATAACTTCACTCTATTTGCCATCCAAATCTTCTTATTCCTTCAAAATCCAACCCATATCATTCTTTCCACTAAAGCCCTATCAGAACATTAAAAATTGGGGTTATCTTCCAAATTCATATCTTGTTTTCTACCTGCTACCTTCCTTAGGCAATTAACTCTATAGAAACTTATTTCATGTCCCTTCTATTCTTAACTTAAGCTGGTATTTTTTCTGAGTTTATATTTACTATGGAAGGCCCTAGAAGGATATGTGTTAATTTTTTTCATCTCTTAAGCATGTAACATAAATTTTCAATAATAACTCACTATAACTATATGTTACTATTATTGAGAAATCCTAGTTGTTTAATTAATATACCCAACATTCATAAGGTTAAAAATAAGGAAACATTCATAAAAATATTTGTAAACCATTACATTGTTTTGTTTTTCAAAAAAGGAAAGGAAAAAATTTTAATTGTGGTGGGGAACATTGGATGTTCAGCAAAATCTGTTCTCTCTTCCTAGGTAGTCAGGTGTGCCATACTCAGTTCTCAAAGGGGATTGTGAGTGGAGGGGAGTGGAGGGGAGTGGAGGGGAGTGGAGGTGATGTATTTCACTGATACCCACGGCAATAAGCCAGTGGGTGGGACACCTCCACACTTTATTCCACTTTCTGCCAGCTGGGACCTTGATGTACACCCACCCAGCCTTAAGTAAGCAGATGATGACAATGCCTCAGAGGAGGGCAGAGCTTTACCCTTGTAGCTTTGGTCCCTGAATGACTTCAGGAAGTAGGAGATATCTATCTGCACTATTACTGGAGGGAGGTGTTTCACCATTGTCTTTGGAGTCTCTTTGTTATAACCTTTCAGGTAGCTAACACAGTAACATATTTATCATTATGGTATTTAAATGTCAGGTGAACAATGATACTTAACTCCTTAGGCCTTCAAGTTGGGAACAGGGTGGCTAAAGTCCCAGAGCCTCCCAGTTTCACCTTTGACTTGCAAATGGATGTCTTCAACCATTTACAACAGTGATGTGGACTAGTTTTGTCTTTTTTAAAGATGTGCACAATGATGTGAAAAGGTTAAAAAGGTATTACCTTAAGAGTTTTCTGGGGGATCCCTGGGTGGCTCAGCGGTTTGGCGCCTGCCTTTGGCCTGGGGTGCGATCCTGGAGTCCCAGGATCGAGTTCCACGTCCGGCTCCGCCTGCTTCTCCCTCTGCCTGTGTCTCTGCCTCTCTCTCTCTCTATGTCTATGTCTATCATAAGTAAATAAATCTTAAAAAAAAATAGTTTTCTGAACATGTCCCCAAAATTCTTAAGTTTCTTTAAAATGACGCTTCATTTTTACAGTTTATATTCCTACCTCATTCACCATCCTCAGTGACACACACGTGGCTTCATGCCTGACACTGTAGATATTAAAACAAACAAAAATACTAGCTGAAAGCTATCTCCCCCTTTTATCTTCATCTTGCTTTGATTTTTTTTTCCTCTTTTCTGTATTAGCCATAAGCAACAGGATAGATTTTTCTTTTCACTAAAACTGGAAATTAAAAGACCCTCCTCCATTCATTTCCCTTTCTAACAAGTTCCAGGGAATACTCAAGGGGAGATTTTTGTGACTCCTCCTGTGGTCGGGATTCAGTTCACATTCTTCCTGTTTCTTAAGTTTCAGAGCCTTTTTCTATCTCCTGGGTTTCTGTTTCTATCCTTGGGTATTTGTTCACCAAGTTTCTGAAGTGGGATGGTGTTATATTTCCACTAGGTTCTCTTTCAAAAATGAATCTTGTTGGCCTGAATTACTTTACTTTTCCATTTATAAAAATGAACCCATGTCCCAGCCTCTATAACATAATTACAACAGAAAAAAATTCCAATTACAGCAGTTCAATTTATTCCAGGAAAATACCTGACTAAAATAACTACTCACATGCCCCAAAAGTTAAATCCATGTTTTTAGATGTATCATAAAAGAAACGTCATTCAGGTGCCTGGGTGGTTCAGTCATTTGAGCATCCGACTCTTGGTTGCAGCTTGGGTCATGATCTTACGGGTCATGGAATCAAACCTGGTGTTCAGCTCCATGATCAGCAGGGAGTCTCCTTGAGGATTCTCTCCCTTTACCCCTCTCCCCACTCTCTTTCTTTCTCTCTTAAACAGATAAATAAATAAAATATTTTTTAAAATGTCATTGACAAAATGGGGTATCTTCCTTTAATAACCTTGGGGTTCAAATCGGAGAATATTTGCAAAAATATCTGAGGGCCCCTGACCATTCAGAAAGATCATTACTCGGTCAACAAGGACCTGTTAAATGTCTATTTCACTCCAGTCGTGTCTGGGAGGGAGTCATGAGATCAGAAAACAATATAAATGGGCTTTCTGTCTAAAAAATTCCTCTCGTCTGTTCTGTGAGAGGGAAACAAACACACACCTTATTCATCCCATTGTCTGGAATCATAAAACGTCAGATCTAGTGTTCTAGTGTTGTCTAATTTACTCTTCCTATTCACAGGTTTCAAAGCCCCAGTGCAAAAAGATCAAGTGGTTTATCCAGGGAGACCGATGTAATAGTCACAAAGTTAAAAACCTGCAAGTAAATAGTGTGCTAGAGCTGGTCTCAGATCTGAGAGTTTTATAAACTGTCCCATGGTAACTACCTCACTAAAGCTGGTACCTACAATTGTAACTTGGTGATATTGTAGTAATATTTCAATAATACAATGCCAGACTGTTCTCTGTTCTGATTAAATGCATTAGAACAGGATGGTTACCCTGTACAGAATTACACACACGTAACAAATGGCTTACAAGTCTTCTCAAGGTGAAGCAGAAAGTGCCAATAACACTGTATGAATATTTTGCTGAACAATAACTTGTGGAGCCTCTATTGTATATCCAGCCAATGACTCCTCTGCACACCAGCATCAGGGGAATTATCTTATCCTGACTCCACATAATGACCACTAATAGCCAGCTTACTGATTCACCACTTATATATTCCCCATTATCTCATACTCTGTTAGTATAAATTTGGTGAGCTATTATCCTCAAGGCTGAAAAACAGCAAAATTCCACTAGATACTCCTGACAAAATTGGTGCCAGTAATTTGAATGTGTTCCAGTTGACTGAATAAATTGAGAAAATTTTTCTTCCCTCATCTTTATTCTACCTTTCTATCATTTCTCACCTTTCTCTGCACCTGCCCACTCCTTAACCAACAAGGATCTGGGTTCATTAGAAAAACATTTTCCGTCATCCCACTGTTGATTGTCCATCTGCAGTGCATATAATATTTGTTTTTCAAAGTGATATGTGTTGCCCATAATCAAACATTGCAGGTGAAAAATTGTCCAAACCCCCCTGTATCTAAAATACAAGCTTATCATAGCACTGACAACGTGTATTTGCATTATTTATTTAAATGACAATCATTGGCCTGGAATGTCTTTGAAGTCAAATATCTAATTTACTTTTGCATCTCTGTTGCCTATTAGTCCTGTATGTTTGCTAAGTGAATGAATATATCATCCAATCTATCAAGAGCCTCAAAAAACAGTGTGCATTATTAGACTCTATGTAGGGAATGAATATAGGAGTTAGGAGGAGAAACATGAAACGGTTCCTATGGGTAGCTGAAAGAGAAGAGAAATGGAAAGAACTTTCTGCTTTAGTTAAGAATTTTCTCCTTTGGTTCCGTAGCTGCTTTCCATAGAACAGGAAATATTTGATTCTTTACCTGGCTAGTGTATGTTTTCTGGATGAAAGTCCTCTTTTAGGCTGCATTATTTCCATCACTTGCAATATATATTTGCCCTTTTCATTCAGCAGTCTTTGTGTTTGAGGTCTCCTTGTTCTTCATGACAGTTAGAGTGTATCTGATAAAAAGTTAGTACTTTCCTTAGGATAGATTAGAATGTAAGGGCGGAAGTATCCAAATGAATACAGGAAGGGAAAGATGTTCCCTATAAGGAAGGGGACAAAGTTGCTCTAACAGCTCCTCAAAGGAAGTAATAGCTATAAATGCAGAAGAGACAAATAAGTGAAAGGAAAGAGAAGGCCCAGAAACAGAAAGAGGGCCATAGAGGAGGTGGTGAGGGCTCAAGGCATATTGGATATTTATTGTTTCATTTGAGGTTCACTTATTATGATATAAAACCCTTCATTTTACCCAATTCTGCAGACACAAATACACACATTTTGGGTTTTTTTTCTCTGTAACATCTGCTTACTTACCTAGTAAGTAAGTACTTACTTAGCTTTGTGTGAATGAAGAAATATTTTGTTGTTGCTACTAATAAAGTTAAGGAGAAGTCAGCACTTGTCTGTGTGGGGATGCTAAAGACTAAGCAAAGCCTATCGTTAAAGAAACAGGAAGCCCTGGAAACTATGAAATTTAAGATCACCAATTCCCCTCCACCCCCAGAATTGACAGAAAAATTGGTATGGTTTTTGGACTACACAGGCTAAGAAATTTGAGTTTCAGGGACATTTTTACTGAGAACCTGAAGGAGAAAGAAAGCCCCAAAACAAGTGTGATTTACACGTGGTTTCTGAGAATGAACTCTCTAATGTAAACTGAAATAAAATTACTAAAAGATGGTTTCACGGAAATATAGAGATTAATGCATAGAAATTTTACTAAATTAGACTTGGAACTAACTAGTCTTGACTTGAGATAACAAACCAGTGCCCATTGAAAGGTAATTAGAAAGTGTGTCTAACCTGAAGTTTTTGGTTGATTTACAGGAAACTGTTTCAAGTGATGAGCTACAGAGATTAGACTTCAACTCCATTTACTACAAAAAGATGTGTTTGCTTCAATAAGTGATTGTAAAGTGGTAGAATAAGCGGAAATGAAATCTTAACAGAGATGGTGTATTTCTCAATTGTGTATTTTGAAGGATAAATTTCCTGGGACTGTTTGCCCTGATACTCCTTGAAAGGACTCAATTTTTCACTGGTTGTTGGCATCAAAGCATTGCTTTTGATCTTTCAGAACTCCACGGTTCCTCGTGGGGATTTCAGATCTTCAAGATTCAATCTAGAAGTTTAACATAACACAAAAGGAGTCCTTTACACTTTGCAAAAAAGGGAAAAACTGTTGATTCTAGTCTGGCGATATTCTTATTACCAACAGCAATCATGATGATTAGTTTTATGTGCCCACTTGGCTGTGCTATAGTTACCCAATTGCTTGAATACTAATCTGGGTGTTGCTGTGAAAAATCTCTTGTAGGTGTGATTTACATAAATGTAAATAATCCGCTGATTTTAAGTAAAGGAGATTGCCCTTGCTACCTAGAAATGTGGGTGTTCCATCAGTTGAAAGGCCTTAAGAGCAAAATCAAAGTTTCCCGGAGGGAAATGAAATTGTGCCTCAATACTGTAGCATTAGTTTCAAGCCTACCAGCCTGCCCTACAGATTCAGATTTGCCAGCCCCCGCAATTATAGAATTACAAAAGCCAATGCCTTGAAACACACACACACACACACACACACACACACACACACACACACACATTTTAAAGATATACATACATCCTACTGGTTCTGTTTCTATACAGAACTCGAATACAGTAGATAAATAGATTGCACCATAGAATCAGCAACAGGATTGCCTAATATTGACAAGAATAGATATGAGATGGTTAACTTGGCAAAAAAAAAAATGTAATTGCTGAATTTTTTAGATCGTAGGTACCTAAGAATATCTTCTTGAACTGAGAAATTAGATAAAAGCCCATTTTTTAAAAGTCAAGCAATATGAAAGAGAGTTAAAGATAATTTGATTATTGCGCAGCCTATATTTTAAGATTGAATGAAGCAATAATCATCTTGGAGGAAAATGTGCTACTTCATTTAATACTAAAATGCATGTTTTATCCCCCTTTCTCTAAATTCTAACCTTCTGGAAGGTAAGGAACATGTCTTAGACTGCCTTGTTCAGATAGGTAAACAATTATAAATAGTTACTGAATACATTACCGTCTTGAATGTTAATCATTCAACACACATTGACTGTGGCCAGCACTGTGCTGAGTATGGAACTGCAGTGATAAATACACAGTCCTTCCCTCATAGAAGCATGTCATGGTTTATCTGACCTAGGATCTGACAAAATCATTGAGAAATACACTGGAGAAAAAGAGATTATCCTGATTTATGTCAAACTGAGAAAGGTAGCAGGGTTCCCCCACCCCACTCCCAGAACATTTTGTTTGGCTTCCTGTTATATATTTAAATCATTTTGTGGAGGCAGTCTGGAAGTTAAGGGCATCAGTGGCATTAACAGACAGACTCTAGCCTATATTCTGACATCACTACTACCTATGTGACCTTGGACAAGTAGCTTAACATCTCTGAGCTCCAGGATTCCCAATTATAAAATGAGAACAATACCCGTGTGTGTCACTGTGTTTGCGTGTATAATGAAGTACTCTCAGCAAAGCTTGTAGCTCAACACCTAGCGCGTGGAAGGTCAGCAATAAATGGTAGCTAGATTTGATGTACCTTACGCTTTCAAACCACAGCCTCTGGGATAACAAGTTCCTTAAGAAAAATGACCACTACATGAAATAATACTTCCTCATACTTGTCAAAACATATATGCATTAAGGTCAGAGGAGCTTCCCTTCTTTTAGGATGACTTTGAGGGTGTGCTTAAAACTTTCATTTATCTAAGGGGAAATACCCAATATGTGATGGTAAGGCTCTGAAGGCTTTCCATGGAAAAGAAGAGATATGTATTTTAAATGCAATTAAATATATAATTTATAAATATAAATAATAGATATATAGAGACTCTATCTATATGTATCTATCTATCCATCTATACGCTCATGAGATTCACAGACTAGTAAATCTAGAAGTACTGGAGATCATCTAGACCTCACTTTATAAAAGCTTAGAAAACAAAATAACTTCTCCAAGGGCACTAATAAGGGGCAGAGTGAGGATCGCCTATCAGTTTAAAGGTATGATCTCTCTATTATCTATAATTTATCTCTGTACTTTAGAACTATTGTTTTCCAAAGGGATAAATGCTATTCTGCCAAAAATCCTAAGACCTAACATAACTCATAATTATTTTATTTTATTTCATTTATTTTATTTTTTTTATTTATTTTTAAGGAGAGAGATAGAGAGTGTACATGAAGTGGAGGGGCGAGGGAGAAAGAGAGAATCTTAAGCAGACTCCACACTGACAGGCTCCACAATTCGGGGCTCAGTCTCACAACCCTGAGATCATGACCTGAGCTGCATTCAATAGTGAGACGCTTAACTGACTAGGCCACCTAGAAACCTCTATAACTCATAACTTTTTAAAAAGATTTTATTTATTCATGAGACAGAGACAGAGACAGAGAGGCAGAGACAGAGGCAGAGGGGGAGAAGCAGGCTCCTTGCAAGGAGCCAAATGCAGAACTCGATTCTAGGATCCCAGGATCACACCCTGAGCCACTCAGGCATCCCTAACACATGACTTTTTAATTAAAAGTTTTGATCACTGCATGGGAGCCACAGGGGAATTATAACTGGGTGACAAGACTGGCTGTCATTCTGTGTTCCATGATCCTGTATGAACTTCAATACTTTTTATATAATGGAACTGGTTTCATTTGCTTTTATTTATTTAATGCATTTATTATGCCCATCAAATAAGAATGTTTTGGACACGAAAGTGAAAAATATAAAATGTCAAACAAATACCTGATACTGTCATTAGTAATCAGTAGTATTTGGAAGGACTTTTAGACTTGTTTATCATAGGTAGCTTACTGAGGTAACAGTGTATCAGCCCTACACTGAGGGAATGACACGAACCACTGAGGACGTCGCTGTCAACAATATTAAAGGAAAGCCCTCCTGTCCAGAACAGGTAACAGACTCCAAATAGCAGAGCCGAGAGGGATTTTTAGAAATGATGCATCCAAACCCACCTAGGGAACCAGAGTCTTAAGAAAGATGCAGGGACTTGCTCAAACCCACTCAGTTTACCCAAAGCAAAAGGGTCTAGAACTCAGCTCTCTGTGATTTTAGTCCAGAGCTCTCCTAATGTTGTTTTATTCTCTTCTGCATTTTGATTATTAAAATCTAATCTTCTTTTAAAATAATCTAAAAACAGAGGATCCCTGGGTGGCTCAGTGGTTTAGCACCTGCCTTCGACCCAGGGCGTGATCCTGGAGTCCTGGGATCGAGTCCCACATTAGGCTCCCTGTATGGAGCCTCTTTCTCACTCTGCCTGTGTCTTTGTTTCTCTCTCTCTCTCTCTCTCTCTCATAAATAAATGAAACCTTTAAGAAAAATAATCTAAAAGGGAGATATTCATGTGACTAATCCAGTGGCCTCTAATGGTCAGACAGCATTTTCCAAAAACTTCACAGAATAACTCACATGAAAAGAAAATGACATCAGAGAGACTACGGGACATGCGCTTGCAACCATCACCCAAAATGACAAACATAATCTTGTCACTAAATGACATAACCACAAACAGTCTGACTCTTTTCCTTCTTTCAAATGTGGTTACTGGAGAGGTGACAAAGCGCATGCCCTTGGGAAACTCCTGGAAAAAAAAAAAAAAAAAAAAAGAAGAAGACTAGATGAGGCATATTTTCCCTCAAGTTTATTTAAAACCCAAGGATCGTGATTGGCTTTTGAAGAGTATTATCCACTGCTCTTTTCTTCTCAAACACTATTTTATTTCCACCCACTCAACACTTTTCATAAATAAGACCACTTAGTCACAGACTAAAAGGAAGGAACCAAGACTGATGGTTGCTCAATTATTTCATGTGTTAATAAGCTTGAAGCTTTCAATAGATATACAAATGCCAACTGAAAAGTTTAATATTGTACATACATTTTTGGAGTTGGAAGATACATTAAGAGGTTCTCTCATTCAGTCTTCCACCTGAAGAAAACATTCTCTATGTGAGATCCTGTGTAGAAAGCCATTTCTGGCAGCTCCCAGAACTGATCCATAATAAGGCTTTCCTTATGGGGAAAATGGGGACCAGGAGTCAGAAGTCCACTTCATTTCTGCATAATAATAGTTATTTAATTAAACTAATCTTGCTGCTTATATCCACTCTGACATGTGCACCTTTCATCTTTCCTCTTTATCACTAGAACCTCATACTGACTTGACTTACTTTTTATGTATGTATTTATTACCCAGGCACTGATATTAGCCCTCCACTAACTAGATCTACTAATGGATCTCCGACTAGCTCCCAATCTTCCAGGATTTGTTCGTTGACTGCTATTTCAATCTCTCTTGATAGTTAGCCATGGATAACCACCATCTACTCTCTGCTTCTGAGTCCCATGTGATTTTTTTTTTTGGATGATCCTCATTTTTAGAATGCTATACCTCTCTTCTGCAAAGCCAAATCTATCATTCAAAGCCCGTTTCAAGCCTTACTGCAACAAGAATTTCAGTGTTTGGTATAGCACCTCTGAATGTTATAATAGTTGTAATCTGTATTATAAGTAATATCTTACCTTCTCTACTCCCCGAAGTGTACAACACAATTGTTGTGAATAACATTGCAGTTTCATAACATACTTTATTTTAGCATAAAATTGAATTTCAATATTCAGGATATTTTAAAATAGGAGTTACATGGAATTTTTATAAAATACACCACAAAGCATTGGACTATAAATTCAACTTATATATAGATGGAAAGATAATTTACATGATATCAAAGCTGTAGGAAAATTTTAGATTCAAGTGTTCAGTCATTTTCCAAAATAAATCTCTCACAAATAAATAAAATCTTTTAAAAAATTACCCTTTCTTCCTCAAGACAATATTACAAAAACATGAGATAACAGATTAAAGTGCTATGCAAATAATGAATTTTTATCGAAAATTTAATTATTGCTTTATAAATAAACATAACTATCTAAAAACTAAATATTTTGATTTCCATTATATTTATTTAACTTGAAATAGTGAAAATTTTACATTAGTATCAGATCTCTTCTTCCTGCCTTGGTTACTAGTGAATGGCCAAACTCGTTGCTGTAAATAAATGGGCACTAGGATGTTTCTAAAAAATACATGTGGCTCAAGATTAGACTTCTTCCGCTTTGTGGTCTCACATGTCTGACCACAGCAACTATTTTTAATCGCAGTCTGTGCTTTTTAGTGACATCTAACTTCATACATGAGAGTCATCATCCATAGCAAGACGTAGAGATGTATGACGTGTTTGATTACAATGTACTTCTTTTTTGTGTTGTTTTTCTTCTCTTTATCTTTTTAACATGCGTTTCTATTTTGATAATTTTGAAAACATTCAGATCACTTGACAACATTGAGACGGCATTTACCATTAGTTCCTCAAGTCTATAAAGTTCTCATGTGAAAGTGTGCTAGCCAACTGTTCTTGACCTCAATGTTTCCAAAGAAAAATTACAAAATGACAACAAACTGCTATTATTTCCAACTCTAACTGAAATTTTTCAAAAAGTGCTTCAGGCTGAACAATAGTATTTTAGTAAGCACTTGGAATTCCAGCTTAGGCTGTGTTTTTATATGCTAATGCATAATGAAACATGCTTTTTACCATGTTAGCTGCTTGCAGTCTTGATGGAAAAAACATGGCAAAGACTCATGAATATGTGGTTCAGTAGGACTAACTAAAACATCATTAAAAATTTGATATTAAAAATACACATTTAAACAAAAAATAGTTTGTGGTCATAATATTCTAGAAAACCCTCTTAAGTCAAAGGAATAAAATAAAGAACAATTTGTAAAATAAAACATGCAACTATTTCAACAACAAATTTGAGAATACTATATGTAAAATCACAAGCTTGTTCCTTGTTTTTAAAAAAGGAAAATAAAAATTAAAAAAGGAAAATAAATGTGTTAAATATTTACCTCACAAAAAGAATAAGTAACCACAAGAGACAGCAGTTATTCAGTGAACAATAGTGAACAATGAAGTTATTCAATAAAGAAAATATTAGATTAAAAACAGAAAATAATAAGTTATATATTGATGATCCAGGAATAGTTAATTGGAAGAAAAATAGTTTAAAAAACTTCTGTTAACTCTAATGAAACATAAAAAAGTAATTATATCCTAAAGGAAATATAGTAACAAGGAGATGGTCCATTGTCCATTCATTCACTTGTTTGTTCAAAAAGTCTACACAGTATGAAGTGTTAAATTCTAAGTTCTAGGGACAATAATAGAGAATGATCAGGAAAAATTCTAACCTATATTTATATAAAACCAATATCCTAATGGGAAGAGACAAATTATAATAATAATGGAGCAAAAGAGGGAGGGAAGAAAGAAAAGAGAAAGAAGAAAAGAAAAAGAGGAAATCAATTAGTAGTAAGTGCTAAAATTTAAAAAAACAAGATTAAAGGCATAGAGAATATGCAAATAGAGAAGTTTACATGGTGTGTTCAGGCACAGTCCCTGGATAAGACAACAGTGAAACCTGAAGGAAGTGAAAAGATGAGCTTTGGTATTTATGGGAAGAGCATTTTAGGGAGAATGTACAGCAAGTACGAAGTACCCGACTGATCAAGTAAGGTTGATGACAAGGGAAAAATATTACAAAATCTCCATCTGGTTCTTGGGAATCCAGGTGTTGAGACAATGGTCCAGGTAGAGTCTGAGAAAGCAAACTGTCTGGCTCCCAAAGCCAGCAGGAGCAATACAGGAAGAACTGTATGGGGTCCCTAGGCAGCTGGGCTCAGGATGCTTTAGGATGCCCCTCTCTTTGGAGGAACATAGAAATAGCTGGAGAGTTAGACTTAAAAGGCCTTATAACCAGAGATGAGAAGAATTTAGTTGTTATTTGTCCCCCAACTGAGGACCAGGCAGGACCAGGGATGACTGACCATCAGTGTGGCTCAACCACCAAGGACCAGAGGGCAGCATGGAAGGACATCAAGATGGGCAGCAGATAACAGCTGAGGATCAGATGGTCCCTTCTGTTAGAAACAAGATAATGAACCCTAAAGAGAAACATTGATGCTCAGCTTTCCATCACCAAATTAAGATCCAGTTTCAGCTCTCTCGGAAATGGAATCTTAAACCAGTCAATCAGGAATCACCTGATCAGCACTAGTTAGGTAATCTGCCTGATAGACTCCCGCCATACCCTAAAGGAAAGTAACCTTGCAATAAGCAACCCATATTTTGCCCAGTACAACTTCCTGATTCCTGCTCCATTCTGCCTATAAAAGTTTTTCATTTTGTATAGCTCTTCGGAGCTCTTTTCTATCTGGTAGATTAGACACTGCCTGGTTCGAATCACCTTTTGCTCAAATAAACTCTTAACATTTGTAATATGCCTCAGTTTATCTTTTAACACCCCCTACTCTGATACCACAATTTTATGGAAACTCTGGAACGACTGGATATTTTGAAATTAAGTTAGAAGAGATGAGAAATTTTGATTTCTTGAATACATAAGTTGATGGATTGAAGTCCACATTCACTCAACTGTTGAGAGCAACAAGAATGCAAATACATCTATTTCTACACAAATATAAAATATACATTTGGTGTGAAACATATACCAAAACATCTTTTTGCTCTGTCTCCTTGGAATTAAGGATATATCAGATATATCATCTGCCTTGTACAGACCAGATATTTGACATGCTAGGTAAATCTTCTAGTGTGATTAAGAAAATAAATTACAGCTATGAAACTGTTATGAAGAAGGAGAAGGTGTTATAGGAGGAGAGCAGGGAAACCTGACCTAGATTGCAAAATCAGGTAAAGCTCCTCTAAGCAAGCAGCATTTTAACTCAGTTACCTGCATGAGAGAGCCTCACCACAAGCTTACCTAGAAGGTTTTATCACACCTATTTTATAGGTGAGGAAAAAGGTTATGATGTTTGCCTGGGGAGAAGATCAGGCATTGAAGGGATGTCAGCAAATTTTATTTTGCCTTATTTCTGTTTACTTTTCATGAAGAAAATTGTTTGTGTATTATTATGTAACTAAAAATCCATTTTTGCATAAGTTTATGTAACTCATGCCTGAGATTACCTAGCAAATAATTGCCAATGCTAAGATATTAACTCAGGTTTATCAGACTCCAATGCTCATAACCGGTCTGCTCTGGAAAACATCTAGACTTCCAATAAAAAGCCAATGTGTATGCAAATAATAATAAAATGTCTATGAAATAAGACACTTTAATGTGGAGGTCTAAGGCTCAGATGTTTTTGAGAAATAGAATAGGTCTACCAAAGATCTACTAGCTTTTAAGATTTAAATCTTGCTGCAAGGATAGTACTGAATGCCTTTGCTCCTCTGTATTTTTATGTTCTCCATTTTTTTTTTTTTTTTTTTGCATAAAGGCTGTGACATTCCCCTGGCTACAGGTACCATAACTTGTGTGTGATATTCTGAAAGATGAAGAGAAGATATAGAACACTACTGCCACCACCATTTTATCCAGCTCATGGTTGGAAGCAAAGAGAACATCTATGATCATCTGGTAAGAAAGGGTGATAGGCCTTATTTTATCAGGATGTTTTTCTGCCTTGGAAACTGGAAGTACATACGTCAGAATTCGTTGTTATAAGCAAAAATAAGACAAAACAAATTAATCATGAAAGGAATGTATGTATTAGAAAGCTATTGGCTAGCTCTTATAATCTCTAGGAGGCCCATAGTTTGGAAATTCCACCCCAAATCTTTCTGCAAAACTGTCTTATAGATTGGCGCTCACCACCCCTCAACCTCAAGGCACAGGCATGGTGCTTGTGATCCCATAAACCAAACACCAGGTACTCCATGCTGCTATGGACACTGCAGGACTTCTGCTCCTGGGGCAGAAGTGGCTACCCCACCCTCACCACTGTCATTGGAAGGATTCTGTAGTTTCCCCTTTTGTGGGACTAGCTTCTGACTCACATTATGGCACAGATACATCTGTTTGGCAGATGCTAAGACATGTATCCATGTCCTAGCTACAAGGGAGTCTGAAATATTTTTAATTTTCCTTTACACAGTGGGAGATGGGCTCTATCTTACAAGGTAAGGGATTCTTCAAGGGGTTCAGATGCTGAGAAATTCAGAGAATAACAAATATCAACCACAGAGTACCATGGCAGAGATGAAGAGAACCCCAAATGTTTTTTTTTTTTTCTGTCTACTTTTCTGAAATAAATAACCAAAAACCCAAATATCAATGATGGGTTGTGACAGACACTTCTGAAAACGCCTTGACTAGCCTTCATCGTTTGTCACTAGCAAATGAATATTTTACCTGAAGCAAACAAACATTCACACAGTTAAACTATAGTATTACAAACTGGGGCAGGAGAAAATAGATGCTCACCCGGCCTTCAGTCAGCCAGGCCCAAGAAGACACTCTTCAAACACCAACGCACAGGTCCTACCAAGCCATTCTAGATGAGCTTCTCCTCCTCTGCAGCCCTTGCTCTCCTCTGCCCCGAAACAAACCACCTGGGCAGATCTTGAATCTTCCCCCAACCTCCCCCCTCTCGTGAATACCATGTGCACAACGAGTGGAATTCCAAGATGTGATGAACATTGTCATTATTTGACATCAACAAAACATTGTTTTGGTTACCAAAATCCTCAGTATTACCGTTATGCCTAGTGTATGGACTATGAAAATAACTATGTGAAATTTATTTCTAATTAATCTTTCCACCTAGAGCTTAGATATAGAATCCCAAGAGTGAAAAACACAGGTCTAGCTCTTTAAAAATGCTACTTTATGCTTCAGCAAAGATGTTGCCATTGACGTTTCCTACAAAATGATCATGCTGGCTTTTAATTATAGTGGGTTATGGTGACACCTAGTGGCTAATGGGCATATTTTGAAAAATTCAATTTGACAAATCAATTTTTTTTTCTCATAAATACAGTCATAATGCCCATTTATGGATTCTGGCACACGTAATTTTTTCAATATTTATTTATTTATTTATTTGAGATAGAGAGTGAGTGAGCATGAGCAGGAGAAGCAGAGGAAGGAGAGAAAGAATCCCAAGCCCACTCCCACAGAGCCGGTCGTGGGGTTCAATTCCAGGGCCCTGAGATCATGACCTGAGTCAAATCCAAGAGTCAGATGCTTAACCCACTGAGGCATTCAAGCACCTTGAGTCTAGCACATTTAAAGAAGAAATAAATATATAAAATTTTCCTTTTCCACAAAAAGAAATGCTCAAATGAACAACCTATATTTAAGAAAGGTTACCTTCTAAAACTTGTACTTAAACGAATCTTCAGAAAAAATCCAGAAAATAAAATTATGCATGACCAGAACTAATGCACATTTTGTAATCAGTTAACCCCCCAAAACTGTAGGAATGTGAGGAATAATTGCTTATACTAAAATTCATGGGATGGAAATCATAGGTTCATAGTCCCACTAATTAGCTATTGTGAACTGGAGGAAATTGTGTGACTTCTCTGTGCCATAATAGCATAATTGGTAACATAAGAAGGTTAGAATTTAGAAGACTTTTGAGAAACTCTCAACAAGAGACTCTACAAATTGCTGCCAGTCACACAATCTTCTTCATCATCTAGCCCTCTGTTCCTAACATCATAGAATATTTAGATGCTCTGTTCTGACTGAAGAGTAAAGGTTTACTATTTATCAGCACTTCTGGCACATGAATTTTAGCTTACGTCCTAAATTCTTAATAAACCTCAATACATTTCACTATAATGTCAAAAGGAATCACTGGCATGGTTTTCTTTATTTCATATTTAATGAGCAGTTCTTTTTTCACTTGATCCTTGAAATTTGTAAGTTTGCATAACTCCATCCAATCTTCTCAATGTCTTCCACTTTCTGCATCTGAAATCCTGAGAGTCCTGTCAGTTTGAGCTCATTTTATAGTTACCCCTTCTTCTCCCACTACATCTTCCCCACCACTTTTATGTCTTCACTATCTAGATTTGGAGTTTATAATCTACCTGCATATCTTTATATTTTCTTTACATATAACTAAAAATCATTGTGCATAGGTTTGCATGTATTCAAATATTATATATATTTTATGTATAAGTATATATATATCCTTATGCAATCGGTATAGAAGTTATTAATTTTAACAATAAAATTTAACATTCTTCTCCCTTAAGGTTTACACTTTTAGTTTTTTTCTTTAAGGGTCTTTCTCTAACTCAAGGTCATAAAAATACTCTGTTAATTTTTTTTTATTAAAGCATCAACATTTATGCCTTTAACTCATATTTTGGTAGATAATGTGAAGTTGGGATCTAAATTTATGGGAGGCTTTTTCCATGTGGCTAATCAATTATCCCAACATTATTTTTTGAACAATCTACATTTTCTGCTGATTTTCACCTGTCGTTTTATTTTTCCATATGAGTAAGAATGTTCTATCCTAGTGCATCTTTCCATTTGTCTATATTTGCACAAATATTGCACCTTCTAAATTTCTATAACTTTGAGTAAATCTAGATATCTGTTTTTTCCACCTGTTCAGAAAGTACATTCACTATTTTTGATCTTTCCTTTTATACTAAATTTTGGCAAGGACTTGTCAAATTTGAAGGAAAAATTGTAGTGTAACTCTGTTTGGAATTATATGGAATGTATAATATAATAAGGGTAGAGTTAAAATGTTTACAGAGTTCTCCTCCATGAGCATAACAAAGCTCTCCATTTATTTTGGATCTCCATTGTTTTGCAAAACAAAAAACCAAATTTTCTCTAGAAATTCTTTCATAGTTCTTGTTAAATTTATTCCTAGGTTCTATACAATTTTCATAACTATTATAAATATTATGCTTTAAGTTACATTTCTCATTGTTGATGCAATGTAAGGGAAGCAGTTTATTTTTGCATATTAATCTTGTATTTCAACAACTTTATTAAACTTTTTTTTTTTTTTTTTTTAGGTAGGCTCCACACCCAACATGGGGCTTGAACTCAGGACCCTGAGATTAAGAGCCTGTGCTCTACCGACTGAACCAGCCAGGTGCCCCTATTCAATTTTTTTGAATGTCAAATAATTTCCCTAAGTATATTTTCTAAGTAGATAATCCTACCATATCATAATAATACTAATTTTGTCTGCTCATTGCTCATAGTTATTTTTAATTTCCGCACTAGGCAGGGCCTCTCACCATCACTGCCATACAGACTTTCCTACTAACTTTAGATAGAAATAGACACATATATTTTTTAATTCTATGTTCCCTTTCTATTAAATTAGAATTATAATTGTTTTTTATTTCATTAGCTTTTGCTTTCACCTGTACTATTCCTTTTCTTTGCTTTCTATGTGTTTCCTCTACTGTTATTCCCCTAACTTTTTGTGTTGATCATTTAGCTTATTATTTTATAGTTTTTCTTCTTTTTTAAAAAAATCAGCATTAAATGCCATAAAAATATTTTGAGAGTCACTTTAGCTTTATCTCATAAGATTTGATACATAATCTTATCTTTTCTTCACGTTTTCCATTTCCCATTTTTATTCCTCTGGATTTTTATTTGATTTATTTTCATTTGGAAACTGACAGTTTTCAGAAATACTTTAAAATTTTTAGAAATATTTTAAAAATTGAATTCCAATTTATTTTTTATTTTCATTTGTATTTTATTGTGAAAAAACACTTGACATGAGAGCAACCCTTTTAATAGATTCTTGGAAACAACAAAGAATTCTTAACTATAGACACAATGTTGTACAGCAGATTTCTAGAATGTATTGATCTCACATTAACTAAAGCTTTATACCTATTGATTAGCAACTGGCTTTCCCTCCCTCCCCCTTATCCCCTTGCAACCACCATTTTCTTATTTCTACAGACTATTTTAGAATCCTTGTGTAAGTGGAATCATGTAGTATTTGTCCTTTTGTGACTGACTTATTTCACTTAGAATAATGTCCTCAAGTTTCATTATGTTGTGGCATGTTGCAGGACTTCCTTCATCTTTAAAGTTGAATAGAATTCCATTGTTTATGTGCAACATATTTCCTTTAGTCAATCGCCCATCAATGGACATTTAGTTTGTTTCCACATTTTGACTATAGTGAGTAATGATGCAATGAACATGGGAATGCAGATATTGCTTTGAGATCCTGATTTCAACTACTTTTTGCATCTATTTTTTTTTTTATTTGGGAATTCCAGGGACTCAATGAATGGTAAGCTAGATTAAAATACCACTCCTATGACTACAAATTCTCATCAAAGACTTCATTTTTCTATCCCCAGCCCAGGCTGAGAGTTAAGCTTCCCCATTGTCTTCTGTGCCAATGGACAGATGTTTTCTAGTTCAACCATTTCTAAAAGCTGAAAGAATTCAGCTTTAAGAGAAGAGGAAGGGTAGGTATATCAACACTACTTCCCTCCACGAACTGGCCCAAAGCCATGTCTTCTGTTCAGCACAGGCATCATAACTAAGATTCTAGCTTTCTCATGCTGACAATGCTTTTTTCCCCCTGAACCTCTACTCTCTCCAGAGAGAACCACAGTTATCAGTTTTCTTTCTTACCGTTGTCATTTCTAATTTTCTTTCTTACCGCTGTCATTTCTAATTCTCTCTATTTAAAGGGGTTTTTAACTATGTTCCCTAGCAAATCTATTTGCTTTGTTTTGTTTTTGAGTTTTTATTTGAATTCCAGTTAGTTAGAATACAGGGTAATACGGTTTTAAGTGTACAATATAATGATTCAACAATTACATACAACATCTGATGCTTTTGCAATGGGGTTACTTGGTTCAAAAAATTACTGGAAATAAATGTCATTTCTTTTCCAATTCAACTATAGTTGTATGGATAGTTGACAAGAACACTGTACATAATAAGCCAAACATAAACATGAAGAGAATGTTGTTTTCCATTATAAGAGAAAATACTCTTCAAATGATGGCCATAATCATTAACCATTTTAAAGTATAAATACTGAGTTGGCATTATTATGGAAAAATAATAACAACAGAATTAAAATAATATTAATAAAATTTACAAATCATTAAGATGTGTCAGTTATAATAATCCTCAATATCCTTCAGGAAACTAGTTGTTAAGTAAGTTGTTTGTGCAGAAAATTTGATGACTCTGCTGCGAACAAGGATCCATCAATTTCTGACTCCAAAGTTGGTCATCTTTCTACATTAGGGACTTCCATATGTCTTTCATGGATCTTAATTTATAAAGTACAGTTATTTACTTTGGGTATTTATTTGTGAGCTCTTTAACTCAAGCTTGCCTGAGGTAAACCTATGTGACTTTTCTGTTTATTCACTATATTCACCTCCAACAGCTTGTATATCCAGAACTTATTTTTTATGTGTAAACTTATTTAAGTTGTTATAAATAGAGATTAAAGTCATAAAAAATATGCAAAATTCAATTAAGTGTAGAGACTGTATCTTATTTTATTCCACTTCCTCATATAGTACCTGATTTTGCTACATAAAGTCAAAATGATCTGAAAATATTTTATCTAAGTACTTCATACATTACCTTATAGTTCATAAATAGAATATATTATTAATATAATTCTTCTTAGAAATTATTGAAAATTCAGCCCATAGCAACCATGTCTATTAAAAAAAATTTCAGTGTAGAAATAAAGAGAAAAACTGAATTTAAGATCTAAAATTTTAAAATCATAATTTTCTCATGTAGCAATTATGAATACCAGTCAACAAAGCAAAAACTAAAGGAGTTTGTGAACACTAATCAGCTCTACAAGAAATATCAAAGGGGACTCTTTGAGCAGGAAAGAGGGTCCAAAAGCAACATAGATTAGAAAGGAACAGTGACCATACAGGTAATATAATGCCATTAAATTCATACCTGTCAATAATTATTCAGAATGTAAATGGACTTTCCTCCAATCAAAAGACATAAGGAAACAGAATGGATTAAAATACAAGACCCAGTGATATGCTACTTACAGGAGACTCATTTTATACCCAAAGACACCTCCATATTGAAAGTGAGGGGATGGAGAACCACCTGTCATGCTAAAGGACATCAAAAGAAAGTTGGAGTAGCCATACTTGTATAAGACAAACTAGATATTAAACCGAAGACTGTAATAAAAGATGAAAAAGGGTGCTATACCATAATAAAGGAATCTATCCAACAAGAAAATCTAACAATTGTAATTATTTATGCCCTCAACTTGGGAGGAGCCAAATATATAAATCAAGTAATAACAAACTTAAGGAAACTCATTGATAGTAATATAATAATACTAGGAGACTTACACACCCTTAGATGGACAGTCATCTAAGAGGAAGATCGACAAGGAAACAAAGACTTTGAATAACATGCTGGTTCAGATGGACTTAACAGATATATTCAGAGCATTTCATCCTAAAGCAGCAGAATACACATTCTTTTCAAGTGCACATGGAATATTCTCCAGAAGACATCACATGCTGGGTCACAAATTAGACCTCAACCAGTACAAAAAGATTAAGATCATACCATGCATATTTTCAGACCACAACTCCATGAAACTTGAAGTCAACCACAAGAAAAAATTTGGAAATACCACAAATACATGGAGTAAAGAACATCCTACTAAAGAATGAATGGGTTAGCCATGAAATTAAAGAAGAAATAAAAAAAATACATGAAAGCAAATGAAAATGAAAACATGACAATCCAAAACCTTTGGGTTATAGCACAAGTGGGAAGTATATAACAATACAGGCCTTCCTCAAGAAGCAAGAAAAGTCACACATACACAACCTAACCTTACACCTAATGGAGCTGAAAAAAGAACAGCCAAAAAAAAAAAAAAAAAGCCTAACACCAGCAGAAGAAGAGAAATAATAAAGATTAGAGCTGAAATGAATTATATAGAAGTAAAAGAAACAGAAAAGCAGATCAACAAAACTAGGATATGGTTGTTTGAAAAAATTAACAAAATGATAAACCCCTAGCCAGACTTATCAAAAAGAAAAGAGAAAGGACCCAAATAAATATAACTAGGCCTCAAAGAGGAGAGATCACAATCAACACTGCAGAAATACAATTGTAAGAGAATATTATGAGCAATTATATGCCAACAAATTAGGTAATCTGGAAGAAATGGATAAATTCCTAGAAACACATAAATTACCAAAACTGAAACAGGAAGAAATAGAAAATTTAAAAAGACCTGTAATTAGTAAAGAAATTGAATCAGTAATCAAAAATCTCCCAACAAATAAGAGTCCAAGGCCAGATGGCTTCCCAAGAGAATTGTACCAAATCAATAGCTACTCTTCTGAAGCTGTTCCAAAAAAAAAAAAAAAAGAATTGGAGGGAAAACTTCCAAACTCATCCGATGAGGCCATCATTAGCTTGACTCCAAAACCAGACAAAGACTCCACTAAAAAGGAGAATTACAGACCAAAATTCCTGATGAACATGGATGTAAAAATTCTCAACAAGATACTAGCTAATCAAATCCAACAATATGTTAAAGGAAAGGATTATTCATCATGATCAAGGGAGATTTATTCCTGAGTGTTAGGAGTGGTTTAATATTCACAAATCAATCAATGTGATGCACCACATTAATAAAAGAAAAGATAAAAACCATATGGTCCTCTCAATAGATGAAGAAAAATCATTTGACAAAATACAGCATCCTTTCTTCATAAAAACTCTCAAGAAAGTATAGCTAGAAGGAACATACTTCAACATCCTAAAGGTCATATATGAAAGACCCACAGCTAATATTATCCTCAATGAGAAAATACTGAGAGCTTTTTCCCTAATGTCAGGAACATGACAGGCATATCTACTCTCATTACTGCTATTTGACTTAATGCTGAAGGTCTTAACCTTAGCAGTCAGACAATAAAAAGAAATAAAAGGCATCCAAATCAGCATGTCACTCTTAGCAGACAACATGATACTGTATCTAGAAAACCCGAAAGACTCCACCAAAAATATTGCTAGAACTGATATATGAATTCAGCAAAGTCCCAGGATATAAAATCAACATACAGAAGTCTGTTGCAGTTCTACCCACAAATAATGAAGCAGCAGAAGGAGAAAATAGGGAATTGATCCCATTTACAATTACACCAAAAATCATAAGATACCTAGAAATAAATCTAACCAAAGAGGTGAAATATCTGTACACTGAAAACTATAGAACGCTTATGAGAGAAATTGAAGAAGATACAAAGAAATGGAAAATCATTCCATGCTCTTGGATTGGAAGATCAAACACTGTTAAAATATCTATACTACCCAGAGCAATCTACACAGTCAGTGTAATCCTTATCAAAACAACACACCATTTTTCACAGAGCTAGAACAAACAATTTTAAAATTTGTATGGAGCCAAAAAAGACTCTGAATAGCCAAAGTATGTTGAAAAAGAAGAGAAAAGCAGTAGGTATCATAATTCCAGGCTTCATGCTGTATTACAAAGCTATAATCATTAGACAGAATGGTACTGGCACAAAAACAGACACATAGATCAATGGCAATGGACTCATAACTGTATGGCCAACTAATCTTTGGCAAAGCAGAAAAGAGGATTCAATGGAAAAAAAGACAGTCTCTTCAATAAATGGTGTTGGGAAGATGAACAGCGACATGAAGAAGAATGAAATTGGACCACTTTCTTACATGATACACAAATTTAAAATGGATGGAAAACAAAAATACTAGAAAACATCAAAATACTAGAGGAGAATACAGGCAGAAGCCTCTTTGATCTTGGCCACAGCAACTTCTTACTAGACACATCTCAGGGCGAAAGGGAAACAAAAGCAAAAATGAACTATTGGGATCTCATCAATATAAAAATAAAACTTTTGCTCAGTGAAGGAAATAATCAACAAAACTAAAAGGCAATAGACAGAATGGGAGAAGATATAAGCAAATAATATATCAGATAAAGGATTAGTATCCAAAATCCATAAAGAACTTATCAAACTCAACACCTCAAAAAGAAAAAAATCCAGTCAAGAAATGGGCAGAAGACATGACCAGACATTTCTCCAAAGAACACATATGAATGGCTAACAGACACATGAAAAATGTTCAACATCACTCATCATTGGGGAAATACAAATGAAAACCACAATGAGACACCGCTTCAAACCTGTCAGAATGGCTAAAATTAACAACTCAGGAAACAGCAGATGTTGGTGAGGATGCAGAGAAAGGGGAACTGTTTTTGCAGTTGGTGGGAATGCAAATTGGCACACTCTAGAAAATAGTATGGAGGTTCCTCAAAAAGTTAAAAGTAGAACTAGTCTATGACCCAGGAATTGTGTTACTAGGTATTTATCCAAAGGATACAAAATTAGTGATTTGAGGGGGCATGTGCACCCCAATGTTTATAGCAGCAGTATCAACAATAGCCAAAATTATGGAAAGAGCCTAAATGTCCATCAACTGAGAAGATGTGATATATATATCATGGAATATTATTTGGAGATCAAAAAGAATGAAATCATGCCATTTGCCACAACATGGATGGAACTAGAATGTATTATGCTAAGCAAAACAAGTCAGCCGGATAAAGACAAATATTATATGATTTCATTCATATGTGGAACATTTTTTGAGAATCACAGAATGAGGTGTTTATTTGGATGATCTAGAATATGACTACAATAATTTTTAGATTGTCATCAAAATAAAAATACAAAAGTTAAAAATCCTTGCAGAACTTCTAGATCTCCATGAATGTAGTGATTGCTATAATTTGCAAAATAATTTATCTGCATAAATAATAATTAATATTACAAGTTATCTAAATTTTTGTGGACCATCTTGGAAACTAACCCTTCATATAAAAAGATTTGTCTAGGCAGCCAGGGTGGCTCAGCGGTTTAGCGCCCCCTTCAGCCCTGGGCCTGATCCTGGAGACCGAGGATCGAGTCCCGCGTCGGGCTCTCTGCATGGAGCCTGCTTCTCCCTCTGCTTGTGTCTCTGCCTCTCTCTCTCTGTATGTGTCACTCATGAATAAGTAAATAAAATCTTTTTTAGATTTGTCTGAAGATGTGCCAAATCCAAAATAATGGACTTGCAAGTAGGCCTTTAAATACGACCTACTGATGAATTTTCACTTCTAGATACTTTTTGGATAGTCAGTCGGATAAAAAGAAAAAAAAAATGTTCTAAAATAACTTTCTCAGACTATTCTAAAATCTACAGTGTCTCTTTGTCATCTATCAAAAAACAACATATGTGGAATTTAAGAAACAAAACAGATGAACATAAGGGAAAAGAAAGAAGAATAAAATAAGATAAAACAGACTCAAATATAGAGAACAAACGGGGTTGCTGAAGGGGAGGTGGGTGGAGGGATGGACTAATGGATGATGGGTATTAAGGGGGGCAGTTGTGGGGATGAGCACTGAGTGTTATATGTAAATGATTAATCACTAAATTCTATTCCTGAAGCCAATACTACACTAACTTGAATTTTAAAATAAATAAATAAATAAATAAATAAATAAATAAATAAATAAATAATAAATACCAGTCAACAAATTCAAGTGTGCAAAAACTTCATTTCTCCAAAAGTAAATTCTCCAAAGTAAATTTACTGTCTACACAAGTAAGTTAACTATGAAATAAGCCAATGAAATTTATTACCACAACATAGAGCATGTGGTCCCAGAACTGTCTTGCTCTTTTCCACGGCACTAACTAAAAAATAGGACATAATTCTATCATCCTGTTAACTTCTTCCGGGATTGGCCCTGAGCAGATAGGCACAGCCTCTGCCCAGTAACTGACCCTCATTTCTTGCTGCTACTCAGACTTTTTTTCCTTCTACAATAGAGTCTTTATTTATTTTATTATTTTTTAAAGATTTTATCTATTTATTCATGAGAGACACAGAGAGAGAGGCAAAGACATAGGCAGAGAGAGAAGCAGGCTCCATGCAGGGAGCCCAATGTGGGACTTGATCCCAGAACTCCAGGATCACACCCAGAGCTGAAGGCAGGTACTCAACTGCTGAGCCACCCAGACTTCCATAGAATCTTTATTTAATCTAGGGACAGAGGTAGCATCTCTATTGCCCTCAAAATCTATATTTTATATTCTGATTTATGTGTTTGAACTTCAAAAGCCAAAAATCATATTTTTGTTGCTGTTTTTTTTTTTTTTCTGTGTTATGTAACATTCTTTCCTGAAGCGAAGAAAGCCACCAGTCTGACTTCTTAAATGTTTGAGACAGGTTGGGGTGGACAGGAAGGGTAAAAGAATTTCCCAAGAAATGAGATGATTTGCCTGCTTTATCAACAAAGAAGCGATAAGTCTTAGAAACCAACAAAAGTTGGCTTTAAGTATGAATAGAGATATTAGCTTGAATCACATAAAATTATTAATTTGCTGCCATCTTTTACCTCATAAAAAAAAATTTCAGGGCGCCTGGGTAGCTCAGTCTGTTAAATGTCCAACTCTTGATTTTGGCTCAGTTCATGATCTCAGAGTTGTGAAATTGAGCCCCATGTTCCTCACTGGGTGTAGAGTCTGCTTAAGATTTTCTCTCTCACCCTCTCCCTCTGTCCCATACCTCCTCTCTCTTCCTCTCTAAAAAAAAAAAAAATACAATTCATATGGCTTAACCTAATATATATTATATATATTATATATATATATTATAATGAGTCAGTTCATGAGTTTAACATATTCTCTCTTTAAAAGGGAAATCAAGCACCATTCTGATTCTGTATAATCTATATTATTCTGAAAAGGAGGACTATAACTCCTTTCATAATGCCATCCTAAGAGATGAGGTTCATAAACTCTTCATCTATGTATTAAATAATGTAAAAAACATTTGGACATTTTACAAATACCTAGATGGTGGCACAGTACATTTTGGTGGCAGAGTACATTTTGTTGTGTAAGGGTATGTAGGTTGGAGTCAATTGGCTTAGGTTCTAATTCAAGATCCACATTTGCTAGCTGAATGTCCTTTTTATACCTCAATTTTTTTAATCTATAAAGAGGGGATAATAATAGTACCTATCTCCTAGGGTTTTTATGAGGATTATATGAGTTAATGATTCTAAGTACTTGCCAGGACAGTGCTTGGTACATTCTGTGTTACGTGCATATCGTTTAGTATCATTACTAGATGTTATGGGTTGAATTGTGTCCCCCAAAGATTCATATATTAAAGTCCAAAACATCAATACCTCAGAATATGATCTTATTTGGAAATAGGATTGTTGCATGTAGTTAAGATTAAAATATTATTGCAGCAGGGTGGGACAGAAAGGGTAAATGTGAACACAGGGACAGACATGCACTCAGGAAGAACATTTTGTGAGGATGAAGGCAGAGATGTGGTATTGTTTCTTTAAGTCAAAAAATGGCAAAGATTGCCAGTAAACCACCAGAAGCTGAGTGAAAAGGCATGGAACAGATTCTTCCTCACACCCTCTGAAGGAGCCAGCTCCGCTGACAGCTTGATCTTGGATATCCAGCCTCCAGAACTGTGAGACAATATATTTCTGTTGTGTTAGCCACCCAGACTGTGGTATTTTGTTACAACAGCCCTCAGAAGCTATTAGATAAAACACGCTTGTCTAGAAATGTGATCAAGAAGCCTGAAAATAAATTTCCTTTATCTTTTATAAGACACCCTCTTTCCTTAAACATAGTACAGTTTGACAGAGAGTAGCCTACCCAAGTATTGAGCGCAGCAAGGGAGAATTCTGGCCTTGAACAGTGTAGATAACATACTCGGAGAGTGTAGTAGGACACTGGCAGCCTATGAATTCTCAATATTTGCTAAGCAGGTTTTCTACACTCATACATACGGCCAGGATAGGTTTCACTGTGATATGTGTCGTATGCTCTTCCAACCCAGAAAATACCTGAGCCAACATGTCCAATACTGACTGATTGATTGATTGATTGATTGATTGACTGAAGGAGCATGTGGGCAGGGGGAGGGGCACAAGGAGAGGAAGGGAGAGAACCTTAAGCAGGCTCCACATCCAGCCCTGAGCCCAATGTGGGACTTGATCTCAAAACTCTAAGATGATGATCTGAGCCAAAATCAAGAGTCAGATGCTTAACTGACTGAGCCACCCAGGCATCTCATCGTGTCCAATATTTAAATTCAAGATCATGATGTCTGGGTGGCTCCACGGTTAAGCGTCAGCCTTTGGCTCAGGTCGTGATCCTGGGGTCCCGGGATCAAGTCCCACATTGGGCTCCCCGCATGGAGCTTCCTTCTCCCTCTGCCTGTGTCTCTGCCTCTCTCTGTCTGTCTTTCATGAATAAATACATAAAATCTTTTAAAATAAATAAATAGATAAATTCAAGATTAACTACAACTCAAGGTTAACTTAAAATTATATATTTCTTTCCTCATTGAAAAACGAAGAAGTGAAAGTACTATCACATTATTCAATCAAACACTTTCATCCAAACAAATGAGATATTTCTGGTGAAATGTCTTGATATCTAATTTATTTGTTTCATTTCTCATCTCTCTACACGTATGGCTCTTGTCCCATTTTAGTTCTGTATCAGTGAGCCCCATACAGAATTTAACCCTTACCTTTATCATTCACCTCTAAAAAAGTACAATATTAATATCACCTTTCCTAGTTATTTGTCAGGTTTTTGAAAACAGGAAACATGCTTTACTTTAAAAAAATACCCATTACAGTCACCAATTCATAGAAATTATTCAAGAATAAATTATTATGAAATGTCCAGAAAAGTCAAATCTATAGAGACAGAAAGTAGATATACTGTCAGGAGCTGCGGATAGAATGCAAATATGCACAAAGAATCTTTTGGGAGTGATGGATATGTTCTAAAATTAGATTGTGGTGAAGGCTGCACAACTGCACGTTTTTACGGAATCATTAAATTTTACAATCAAAATTGAGTGAACTTAATAGCATGTAAACTATTCCTCAACAAAGCTATTAAAAATAATAAGTTGTTGATCACTTTGAATAAAAATAGTTCTCTATACTAGTTGTATATTCATAGCTAGCAAATGGAGCTGTACACATGAGAGATGAATGGAGAAGCTTAGGGTTGTAGAAAAAGCAGTTGCCATAGCACAGCTATGAACATCTTTAACATCCATTCCATTTTCCTTCTATTAGCAAAAGTATCTCTCATCATCCTTACCATGAGAACAATCCTAGTGCTTGATTATGTGTGTTGCTTTATTATGTTTTACAGTCTTCACCTAAGGAAAAGCTAGTTGATCCCAAAAGGAACCAACTGGCGAATATTTAGGCAGCACACACTATATTTTACATTCAAACTATTGTCATTTGAGAAAGATTATTTACCATGACAAATCTTAAATGGGAAATGAAACAACATTTAACTAGAAAAACGTTTCTGTGCCAGAGTCATATGTTCATTGTAAGAGGGAAAACAAACTTCTCTTTCAAGTGGTTTTAATTATTCAGTCTTTGACGTGATTTCAGCATAATCCAACCCAAATGCTGCCTGATTCTTCTTTGCCAACTCGGATGAGTAGTACATCCACAAACTCCACTGTTTAAAGAAGAATCCTTTCCCTTTCCAGACCTTGTGGATTCCATACTCAAAGCATTCTGACTTCCCAAGAAAACTGAGTCATTGAACCAGAGCTTACGTTAACTGAGTTTCATACGTCTCTAAAAGCCCCTCTTAGATCAATTTTTAGAACAAACATTCAAGATCCAGATCAACATAACCTTAAGTCACAGATTCCCAGGCCACCAACTACCCATATTGGAAGTCTTTACTATACCCCTACAAAAACACAAAATCTCACATTATTTTTTCAATGTTATCTTGCATAATTATTTAATTGCATTTTCCAGTTCACTGCTCTCTGGCCTATTGATAGTACTCAGTACTCATTTCCACCAAGGAGCCTTGGTTGCTCTTAAAGGCAGAGACCATGTCCTTATTCATATTCAAATGTCCAATACATGAAACTGTTCAATACCACCCATTTTTTTTAAGAGCCATCCCAATGCTACCCCTTCCATAATATATTTCTGTCACACCCAGATATAATTACCTACTCCTTTTATATCATCTCTATATTGTACCACTTTTACTACATATATTATGTTCTCTTTTGTTATGTTGAATTTTGATGATCCTTCTTATTCCCATCACACTGTAATCTTATAAAAATAAAAGGCTTATTTACTAACTTGGATTTTCCATTCTGCCTCCAAACACAATCTCACTCAGTGTCATTCTCAGAATTAGAAAGTGCTCAATAATATCAATTAAATCAAATAGTTTTGGTATGCCATTCTCACTTATAATATCCATGAGCATAGATTCAAGTGGCAGAAACAATGAACAAACATGCTTTATCTAGTTTATTGTCTAAAGAGCAAGAAATATTTGTGGGTTTTTTAAAAGATTTATTTATTTTCTTTAGAGAGAGAGAAAGAAAATATGCAAGTCAGGGGAGGGACAGGGGGAGAAGAAAGAGAGAATCTGAAGCATACCCTACATTGAGTGCAGAGCCCAACTTGGGGCTCGATCCCAAGACCGATGAGATCATGACCTGAGTTGAAATCAAGAATCAGACAATTAACTGACTGAGTCACCCAGGTGCCTGGGGTAAGAAATATTTGTATTCTGTGAAAAGAACTGTAAAAAGTTTAAAGGGACTACATCTCTACCAATGTTTCTTTGCCAGAGCGTCTTACAAAGCTATCTCTCTCATACTTTGCAAGTTTCCATTAGCATCTGAGATAATTTTTATATCACTCTGCATTGTGATATAGAAAGCATTGTGGTGTAGTAAATAAGATGTGTTCTTGGCATTCATACAGATCCAGTTCCAAACCATATAGCTTAGCTGTATACGCCCAGAGCACATTACTTACCCTGAATTTCAGATTACTTATCTGTAATATGAAAACCAAAAGAACAGCCTCAAGTGGTTATTGTGAGGACTCTATGTGTTTAAGGCACTCTTTACCATGCCTGGCATAATAAAGATTTTAAAAAATATTGAATGAAAAGTACCAATTCAATTAAATACCTATTGAGTACCTGATGAGGGCCATGCATTAATTTTTTCTGAGGACTCAATAGTGAATAAGACTGTCATAGGCTCTACTCTCCCAGAGCTTAGAGTCCAGTGAAGGAGACAGACACCTGAACATGCAAATGTAGGCCTGTGACAAGCTCAGTAATGCAGAAGCAAATACAGTGCTTTAAGGCCCAAATGAGGGACACCTATGGAATCATAGCTGACTTTTTTTCACTCTTCTGACATCTTCAAATCTCAGTAGAAACTCTGTACCTACCAAGTATAGTCATTATTAACAATAAAATCTATTTGATAGTCCAGTGCTGGGGCTCAGAGTAGTGCCAGGGACCTTACACCACATTCTAGAATCCACAAGCACAATCTCATGGAGAAACAGGAATCAAATCTACACGCAAACATCCATCCTTTAGATTTATAGAAGAGCCTCAAGACAAAAGCATAATCAATACACATGTCTTCCATTTGCATATTTTCCTATCTTGGGTAATAACTTAAAACCCAAAGTGAAGAGACAGGGACTCTGCAAAGCAGATGCCCTTGTTATGCTTCTAAAACCTTTATTTTCTAAAATAGCATGCTAATTTTAAAAGGCAAAATAATAAAAGACATACAGGGTGGTGAATGGAAAAGTTTCAAAGCTCACAAGACCAATTTCTCATTATAAGTGGCCCCTGGGGAGTGATGAGAAACTTGCACTCCACTTGTCAAACAGGAACCTGTGTGGCTATTTTACACTTCAGTGTACTTACAGCAACGCCACCTGACCACGAATGTTCTGAGGAAGAAACAACACGAGTTTAGGTAAATGCAGCCTAGAGGCTTTGCTGTTTAATACAAATGACAGCTGTGATAGGAGGGCCTTGGGTTCATTTCCAGGGGCCATGTCCTCTGCCTCTGAACAGGGTTGCAAAGGGCTTCAGGAAGGAGGGCATACCACCTCTACGAGCTCTTCCCCAGCCTGGCATCTACCACACTCTTCTCAATTCCGTCCACTCTCCCCTGCACCCAGCAGAGGGGCAAATGTGCACCTTCTGACCTGTAGCCTAATTCTAAATGTCTTGAGCAAGCACAGCCTGAGAAAACCTTGCACTTCCCCTAGTCTCCTTCGATTTCAAAAATTGTTCTTTCTTATAATCAAAATGCTTTACTTGACTATGTCTTCCAGAGAGTTGACAAATACACACAAGTCATCATTACGTTTCCATAAAGTGCCACATTCAGAACTCTTAGTCACCGCCATTTCTCTCAACTAGATTCTACGTAAAAATGAATATGCTTTCCAACTCAGAGGTTGGACCATGACGAAAAATTTAAAGCTTCTATATCATCAGCTGGAGAAAAAAAAAAGCAGTGAAATGAAACATCATGAATTAATAATTTATGTAACAAAAGACTAAATACTGTAAGATAAACAAACATCCTTGTAATCAGTGCTCCAGTTCTTGCTTGGCAGTGAGAAATAGAATGGAAGATCTCCCACTAAATGCAGTGGAGTCTCAGAGACAAACAGCTTCTGAAAACTGCTCGAAGGTTGATGAAGTCCTAAAACCGATCTAATTAAGAGCCATGAGATACTGAGTCTCAATTTCCTCTTCTTGTGAAAATAGTAAAATCTGTCTCTTAAGGTTGTTAAAAGAATTAGGTCAAGTCCTGAGCTCACTATGCCCATTGCAGGACCTATATAACAGGTACTTACTAGTAGTAGCATTACCCTGATTAACAAACATCCCATAATAACCCTACAACATCCATAAACACAGACTGCAACAGAGCTCCTCAAATATACCCATAATGGACCTGACTGCCTGCAAGATATATGTGGTACAAGCGAAAAGCCCTAAACTAGAAGCTATAAGACCTAGTCACTATAGATCTGCACACTTAGCTCTGAGACCTGAGATTTTCATACCCCTTTCTCTTTCAAGTTTGTCATTTAGAAATTCACGGAGTCATCCTAAATTGTTTGTAATGCCCCTGACAGCTCACGGACTATCATTTTAATGGATCCTCTAGATTAAGCAAGGCCCACCTACAATATCTGAGAGATCTAATGTCTTGGTCTGACCCCATCCTTAACTTTATGAGGAAATATATATTAACTAGATAATATACTGGAGGTGTTTATGGGGAGGTGGATGGCTATTACCTATAAGATATCTCCCTAGAGCACCTCAGTGGCTCAGTTGGTTAAACATCAGACTCCTGGTTTCTGCTCAGGTCATGATCTCAGAGTCGTGAGATTGAGCCCTGCTTCTGGCTCCACACTCAGCACAGAGTGTACTTATGTTCCTTTCTTCCTCTCTTTCTGCCCCTCCCCACCTCTAGATCTCTCTCCTCTCTCTTTTTCTCTCCCTCTCAAATAAATTTTTCAAAAAAAAAAAAATATATATATATATATCCCTAGAGAACTGCTGACTAGAACAATTGAACTCCTAAATTTCTTTAAACCACATCCTCCTAGGCAACTCTACTAGACCCCAAATTTATTTCTGTTAGGAACAAGCTGCTGTGCTGATTGATAAAGAGCCTATCTCTCAGGAGCTTGGAGTACTTGACAGATACTATCACATTAAAACTGTTAGTTGTTGCGGGGCAGCTAGTATGAAAACTCATCCTACTGATAAGGAATCTGAAACATAGAAAATCAAGTGACTTTCTCTTAAGCACCAAATGAGTCAAGGCAATCTAACTCTCCAAATTCTATGTACTCAACTGCAATTGCCCAGGCAACTGTGATGTCCCCTGTTATGGATCTCTTACGTATCAGCCACTGCTGTGCTTTTCCCTCCGAGACCCCAGCCCTGGCCCTGTTACCCCTCCTACCCTTACCACTTCCCCCTGTACTCTGCCAGAAACATCACTATTGGCTCCACTAGCATCGCCTCTCCATTCTCAGCAACTCCATGGTCAAATGCTCTCCTGATGCTTATCCAGCCATAACATTAGGAGGATTATTTAAATGCCTTCCCTCCAAACCCCATTAGAGAGAATAGAATTTTCCATAGCTCGAATTGAAATTTACATGAAATCTGCCTTTGGCATCTATTCCCCGGCCATGTTTGTGCCCTTAGCAAGATGAGCTAAATAATTTGTGGGCCCCAGTGCAAAATGAAAATGAAAGAACTTTTGTTAAAAAAATAATTATTAGCAGAGCATTTAAACAAGGTTCCCGGGGAACTGTGGGCCATGTCCCATGCACATGGAGCTGCCCCTAACCCCCAGTGTCTCCTCTTGAGTTCTAAACATCTCCACAGATGCATACTCCAGTATCTTCATCAACTCTGAACTATTTCCTCTCTCCTCACAGCAACCTCAAGCATTTTTTTTCTTTTTTTTTTTTTTTTTGCCAATCCCTCAGCTCCACAGGTTTATCTTGTGCACCATTGACATTTGCTATTCTCCTGTCTCAATCCCTCAGGGAGATTGTCAACTAATTAATTCACCAGATGAATAGCGTTATCTGGAAAATCATCCTCACGCTATCATTTCAAACATGGCTTCCAAAATCCTGGCTGCATTTTTATTGACTAATCCATCACTAATTGGCCAAAGGAAACCTGGGGTATGGACAGTGTGAGTCTCAGTCTCTGTCAGGTAACTTTGAATATGGTACACTTAGGAACAGGGCTTGACACCAGAGAAAGTTTCTTCAGTAGAATAATGGTGTCTTCTCTCAAGGATAACAGACAAAACATTTAATTTCCCATTATCTAAAGCCAATAAAGCATCTGTAGGCTAAGAGCAGCTCTGCCAATTAGCAGAGGCCACAGCCCGACTCAATAAACGGCAGCCTAAAAATAAAGCCACACAGTCCCTTTGGAACGCTGCTTGACTTAAAACAGACCTAAGTGGAATATTCCTTAATTACCAATGTTTCATAATACTTTTTTTTGACCCTCTTTTCTCAGGCATGTTTGATTCTCCAGGGTATTTCTAGGCATTGCAATTTAGCATGTTAAATCTGTTTTCAATCTGCAGATAGGATCATTCAGCCAACCAAACAACCCTGGGTCTTGGCAAAAAAGTAAAAATAAAATAATAAGAAATATATTAGTAAGCCTATTATCGTTTGCATTATCAGATGTAATCAGCATTTGAACGCTAGAGTTATTTAGAAAAGTTTGGGTGTTTTTCATTTATCATCAAAATTCAAAGACATGTTGCTTTATGTTATGTTCCTAAAATACTGGGCATCAACTAAATTTCAGAAATTCAAACCAGAGGAATTCACTAAAGGAATCCTTATGGAATTCTTTTGTGAAATAAATCACTATTCTCAGTATGATTAATAATTCCTCCTCAATCTATATTTTTCTGCCAGATATTTTATCATATTCTGGTGGCCGGCAGTGTATACTCTGTTTCTTTAGAGAATGATCCCCAAACTGCATCATTTGAGACCGATAAATTAGACTTATTCAACTCAATGGAAACCATGTTAATAACAATCAAGTGGCAAGACCGTCTTCTCAATATGAAATTAATTAATTATAATGACCATCATGTAGCAAGAATGGGGCAGAGTTGTGTAACTACAGCATCTGTGTCACATGTCCATGTCCTTCTGGTAAAGAAAGAAAACAGCATAGATACATAGACACATGTGCCTAAAAACTCGTGGTTGTTACATAATTTGAAATGAGACTGTAAGATATATATAATTGGTTGGTTTCCAAAGAAGCAAATCAGAAAGGGAATCAGAGATCTTATAGTAAAAAGAGCACAAAATTTATGGGCCAGGGTTTTAGCCTCAATATCTCAGTTAGCTCTGATTTGAGGGGCAATGCACAGGAGATAAATGGAAATGCACAGTAAAATGGAAAAAGGTTTTCTTTTTTTTTTTTTTTGAAAAAGGTTTTCTTAATAAAATGAAATTTTTAATCTAGATTACCTCTAAAATTCCTTTAAACTTTACATTTCTCTGATAGGACTTCTATTTTAAAATGGGGTTGGAGAAGTGTGTCTCTGATACAAGTTTTTCAACTTCTTGCAGAGACCACCAAGATTTAAATATAGAAATACTTCCCTTATCGTAAAAGTCTCTTTCAGAAAGCTCTTCAGCCACGGTATTAAAAAACCAACTGACATAAATCTCACGCTCCTATTTATCTTTTGCCTACTCACTTAGAAAGGCAGTAAGATGGGATAAGTGCCTATCAACCTGGAAAAAAATCCTCAAAATGCTCTTTACTCTAAATTGTTATATTTGAAATTTTTCAGTAGACTTAAACAAGTTTCATGGTTTATTAAATACTATTTTCTGTCCTATTTGAACATGTATTTGGGGTCATGGGGGCTCTGTTGGTTAAGCGCCCAACTTTGGTTCGGGTCATGATCCCTGGGTCTTGGGATCGAGCCCTACCTCAAGCTCCATACTCAGCATGGAGTCTGTCCTTCTCTCTCGACCCCTCCCCCTGCTTGTGCACTCTCTCTCTCTCTCTCTCTCTCTCTCAAATAAATAAATAAATAAATAAATAAATAAATAAAATCTTTTTTTTTTTTTTAGATTTTATTTATTTATTCATAAGAGACACACACAGAGAGAGAGAGAGAGAGGCAGAGACACAGGCAGAGGGAGAAGCAGGCTCCATGCAGGGACCCCTATGTGGACTCAATCCTGGGACCCCAGGATCACGCCCTGGGCTGAAGGCGGCACCAAAGCACTGGGCCATGGGGGCTGCCCAATAAATAAAATCTTTAAAAAAGAAAATGTGTTTGGGGAAAAAAACAATATTTGTAATTACTGCTCAGAAATGTTTCTTTTTAAAAATAAAGTCATACTTCTTATGTCTTGGTCCCCTTCTGCTTCCTATCCTGCCCCTTTCCTTGGCTTCATCTATAAAAATAACTCAGACAATCTCTATTGGTCTGATGTCCTGCATTTAGGATGCCTTACAGGATTCTAGGCCCCCAAAATTATAACTCTCATAATGGCAATTACTTTCATTTCCCTTTTAATTTTCTTTGAGCCAAACTACTTTTCTTCTATGTAAAAAATGTTTTCAATATACATTTCCAATTTCTGAAAAAAAATTATTTGATGGACTAGTTTTAAAGGTATGAAGGTGACCACCAGGTACTCAAACCTGAGGGGGAATGTGTGTGTGTGTGTGTGTGTGTGTGTGTGTGTGTTTTGTTGTTGGTTTTTTTTATGTTGGAAACAATATTAAAGTGGATTTCTAAAGCTGTAGGATTACATTTTTTAAAATTCTTTGCCTTTCCTAAAATTTAACGTGTTTTAACTAGTCTTATTTGCATATCTTGTCCTTCCAAAGGTTCTACGGTATAGTTCTGTTATTCTCAGATCCTAAAGACAAACGTTTGCTTTGTTTTATTCCAGTTCCTTATTCAATAGAAACACAAGGACTCCATTGTTCAAATTTGCATGCTTCATAAAAATATGTATTTCTGCAAATTATACTTACAAAGCTTGGCATTTCCAGATATATCTCATTAACTACTACACTAATTAGGGATTATAAGAAAAAGCATATCTCTAATTTTGCGATGTGGGAAAACTTATACAATATGCTCCCTCCTCCAAGCTCCACTGAATGATTTTTGTATTAATGAAAATTGGTTAAAGGGACATTGAGGGTAGTTTTTATTTTGGATGAATCTTGTTAGAAAGAGGATATATTCGTTAATTGTTTAAATATTTATTGAGTATCCACTATGCCAGTCTCAGTATTATGCCCCCCCCCCATATGCTTGAAGCATGCATGAGAAAAATGGGAGATTCCCTTAGTAAAGGAGGGAGAAGCCATGACCGTGCAAGCCAACCCTGAGTTCTCTATCCTTTCTTATACCACCTACCAACTGACAGAAGGATCTACTCTTAAACTGCCTTGCATTGGACCCACTACCTAGCCATCCAATTCTCTGAGTCCCTGGATATCACTTAGACCTCCACCATGAATGGGTCAGATGGGACTATACATCACAATTGTCCTGGGGACAGATTTATTTCATGATTGTTAACAAGTTTTAATTTTTTAATTTTTTAAATTTATTTTTTTTTTAAATTTTAAGATTTTATTTATTTACTCATGAGAGACACACAAAGAGAAGCAGAAACATAGGCAGAGGGAGAAGCAGGCTCCCCATGGGGACCTTCATATGGGGATGTATCCCAGGATCCCAGGATCATGACCTGAGCCAAAGGCAAACTCAGGAGCCACCCAGGTGCCCTTGTTAACAGGTTTTTAAATAATGATCTGCAGCAGAGCCATTTTAATCTCTGTGAAAGAAGAAACAAAGCAAAACAGGAAACATTACCACCACACAGGTATGTTTGTTCTATCCTTCCACAGCAGGAAATTCAGATATCTTGCAGAAAGTAACACTCTCATATAAAGAATGGGGCAGTGACTTGTTTGGATGATGAGAAACCAGACAGACCTCAGATTTGCAACCACATACCAGGAGGCCCAGTATATTTAAGGCAAACACAGTGCCTTAAAGGAACAAATAATGGTGCTTTCCATCTGTGATAATAAAGAAATACTGAAGTTCCAGTTTCCTTGATACTTTATTACATTTGGTCTTCTTAAAAAATGAATATAGCACATTATTTCATATAAAAGAAAGGATAGATTATGGTAGATAAGACATATCTTGAAATATCCTCTCACTACCAGAAACCTGGAAATGCTAGGAAAAATGTACAACGAATACCTCCCCATCCAATTTAAATGTATACTTAAGATCAAAAAAAGAGAGGAAAGAAAATGGTCAAGGAAAAACAGAGAATCCTAAACCAGAGGATTTAACATATAGTTGAGCTCAGCATTTGCTAATATCAGTTAGCAAATATCAGAGGGCTGGTTTTTAGTTCTTTCCAAGTCAGAAAAAGAGCTCTTGGGCTGTACTAGGTAGCAATAATTTAAATTTATTCTATCTGTGTGGTCCAGGAACCACTCCCCCTCCTTCCCCATGCCAATAAGCCAAGAAAATAACAAAGTAGTACTGGGTTGAAGTGGTTGGGTTGCCTGACAAAGCCAATGCACATCTTCTTCTAAGGAGTGTACCCTCAACCTTGTTCTCAGAGGGTTCCACAGATGAACAACATGAATGTACAATAAAGCTGAAAGACATGTCCCAGTTCAAATTAAACAACTTGAGCTGTCTTCTCTTTTCCAGGAAAAGAACATCACTTTTCTACTTACCAATGTTGCCTTAAATACACTTACAAGGATGTGGGAAAGTGAAAATGAGATTTTAACTATTCCCCTAGAATCTATTTGGTTAAGACAGAAAACGACAAACCACTAAGTGCTCAGGAGAAAATGGAAACCAAGTAGGGCTGCTGCTCCTTTTCAATTACACGCAAGAGATCAGAAACCTGAAAGCATTACTGATTTCCTGGGAAAGCCAAAAGAATGGATTTAGAGCCACTCACCACCAAGTGGAGAAGCTATAATGATTGGGAATTAGTGACTGGACTTTATAGACTGGAGGAACCACAACTGTAATAAAGGCATCTTTAGAGCAATTCATTTGAACAAATGCAGACAAAATTGGTAGCTAGTTTTAACAGTTATTTAAGTGCATTTTTGTGCTGGCAGCAGTGTGGGGTGCTCAGTAATCTGTTTCTAATTTATGTTGTCACTATGTTTCTGGTTTACAAAAGGCAAAAGCCAAAGTTAGATTGTTTTTAGGTGTCAGCAAGCCCAAGAAGACAAAAGGAGGGGATGAGTCAAGTCTGGGTTGCAGAGTGTTCGATCACACTCTAAGATATGGACCTTGAGTCCAAAAGAGGTTGCTTTGCAAAGATACGATACGGGAAGGAAATGCAGGCTGAAGGGACAGAGTGGAAAGGCTAAGGAGGGTCAGATCCAGAGTTCAAGAAAAGCAGGGGCGACTTCCATTATTTGATGCAAAGGATGGATGTGGAACATGGGGAAATGCACTAGATGGATATCTCAGGATCTGGGAAAGGCAATTGGGCCCCCACAAAAGACAGATCATGCCTATCTGCTCCCTCCAGGAGAAGGGTGATATCTCTTACTTGATGATAAAACGAAGAGTCTGGTTTTAAAAAAATGCAAAACTAGTACTTTGAGTGGTTTCTTAAAGCAAGGTGGTATCTACAAACAGCACAGAACTCAAATGTTCCTTAACTTTTTATTAAAAACTCTGTATCGTTGTAAATAAAAACTCGAGTAACATATTTTTAAAAAATTCTTTAAGGAATGTAGAGCTAGAATAATTGCTTTTTTAAAAAACCTTCTGTTAAAGACTAAGGAGGCAACATCTGACATATTCACAGCACACGTGGTCTTTAACAGAGTGTTCCGGTATATATTTCTTGGCTTTTTTTCTCCTCTTAAATCTGTAAGCAGAAACTAGCATTTTCATACTGTACTTCAGTCTGAAGCACCATAGTAAATGTTTTCGTAATTTGTTATCTAAGTAATTTTCAGTTTATTTAAAGGGTACAAAAATTTATTCTGATTTAGTTCACTTAAGTATCAGATGTACAGAGCCAGAAATAGTTCCTGAACACCATTATAAAATCTAGTTTGAAAGGAAATTCACTTCTGCAAGTGGGTAGAAAGTAAAACTATAAAGTCTGTGCTTCCATCTAAATAGAAAACTCTCCACAGGAGTTAAAGTAGTAGCTATTGGTCTCAGTGCAGATATTTGTACTTATGGACACATCAGATTGTCTCCCCTACGTGGGAATGAAGAACATTGGCACAAACTGCTGCCTATTGGATACATTTAACTGAAGAACTCACCAGTGTCTATGAGTGAATTTACCAGTGGTTTGCTTCTAGAATATATTTTAAAGTATTATATAATAATTATATATTAAATATTTTATTATGATGTTAAAGTGTTATATGTTAGTTATATATTTTAAGTACTGTATTATTAAAATATATAGAATATATTAACAAGTTCATAGGATACTGTGAACAAATGGCAACAACTCTAGAAGCTAACAGGATGCACTGTGAATATCTGATTTCTTAAACCACCACCAATAATGAATTTCTAACGGTTCATTCATGTAAAGAAGTTCATGGAGGATTTTAACCATACAAAATGAGTAAATATATTTTTAACTTTGCACATTTGAACTTGTGTTACTTCGGTCTTAGTTGGGCCGAAACAGAGTAAAAACGCACAAGAGTAAATAGATCACAGTTCATCAAAGACCACCTTTTACAGGAAAGGGCTTTCCCACACTGCACCAGTGAAAGCCCCTTGATCCTGTTACCAGCCCTTCCCTGGCATCTCTGAATCTGTCGGGTCCACCTGCGTACTGAGGATTACATCACTCTGACCCCATTAATTCCTAGCCCGCCTTTTCCCAGAGAAGCCAGAAAAGCTTAGATATCTGCCACAAACATCTTGTTCTGGAACTCTTCTAGGACTGCCTTTTGACCAACTATTGTGTGACTCTTCACTCTGTGGCTTTTTTGCTCTTCAGCCCTGTTGATACCCAATTGTCACTCTGTAAAAGATGCTCATGTTTTATTCTGTTCAGCAATCTTTCCACTGGCACGCTTACCGGGGGTGACTTTCAGAATCGTCCCTCCAGCTCCTTGTGCCCAAACCAAGAGAAAGAGGAAACATCCCTGAATCTCAGGCACAAATGCACACAATGCCCGGAGAAACTCCCAAATGTCCCGACATAGGAAAGGAATTGGAGAACTAGAAGTCAATGAAAATGACCTCTATCAGCAAACAACCAACCTAGATCTTTCACAACTACTCCAAACCTCGCCCCCCACTTCCTTCAGCATTGCTGTATCTACTTAGCTTCTGATTCTCTGAAGCTTGTCTGCCTTTTCTCATCCCAGACTTGGCCTCTAGATTTGATAGATTCAATTTCTCTGGGTTTGGATCTCAAAATCATGAAATACAAGTAAAAATAATCTACCTCATTAGGCTCTTAAATACTTTTAGAAATACTCTACCAACCATATTCTGATCCCCTTTCCTGCTGTCTTATTCTAGCTTTTCTTAATTCCCACCACTCTGTTTCTCTCTCTGTCTCTATATGTGTGTGTGAGACACACACACACACACACACACACACACACACACACAGAAGTTAGATTAGACATAGGACGAGGGTATTAATCTCACCATACTCTGCATTCATTAATCCTCATCTGGAGCTCTGTGTTCAGTTCAGATTTGAACAGGTATATTAACTGAAGAAGAGTGGTGAATCCAGCAATCATCCTATGAGGATCAACTAAAGGAACTAGAAAGGTTTAACTAGAAAGGACACCTCTTTAGAACCTTCAGTTATTACAAGACTTAGGAATTTGACTAATCTAAACAGATTGATTTTAATAGTTCTCAAGAATTTAATAACAAGTACTTGCAGGCTTAGCTTGCTCCTTGATATTCAGTTCTCTGTTTTGTAAAAGGCAGTTTTTACTTTAAGCTAAACTAGAAAAAATTTTCTAGAACCAGGAAAATTGATTATTTGGGGAAAAAAATTTAATATTACATTGAAAATTTCATGGAGCTACTGCTTCCAATCATCTGATCACTTTAGATGGGCTGATAGTGTTAGATAAAACCTCTATATCAGCAATGTGTTGGAGTCTCACAGCACTACTTTACATATTCAACAAAACCTCTCTTTGCATAGATACGTGTGTAAAAACAGAACATTCATAGAGAGGGCAGGGTGCCATCAAAGGTGATTATAGGGACAGTAAAGTTCTTTTATGCCAGGAAAAATAAAATACTGGGTGTCTAATGGAGTTTCAGAACCTGATTTCAAAAGGATCATACAGATAGAAACTAAAATTTAGCATGCTGGACGGTTCTACAGAATATATTTGTAAGTATGAGATTCCATAGAAGAGTGGATGAATAACAATGATGTTGACTTGATATAAATGACTAGTGGATGTTTACTTTAAGAGTGGGGCTGCTAGAAGTGTTAGATTTCTTCTAAGGAAAACAAACTACTAAACACATGTTTGCCTGGCCTGGCCTCTCTATACTTAAAAAATATTTACAGTCATACATGCATAAATGAAACTTCTAAATTGTGCAGCAAAAGAAATATTACAGATTTAGAGTATGGCCTTTCATTTTATGTGTTTTTTTTGTGTGTGTGTGTATGAAAATGGATGTATATGTTTAGATAAGAATATATTATAAAATCAGATGTCTCAGAATTGTTTGCTTCAAAAATCATGCATTTTCAAATAATTAGTTCCATCATTTAATTAGCTGTACTGATTCCGGGTATGGATTGTTGCAAGGCTTACATGAAGCAATGTGAATTTTGATTTTACAGAATTTCTTCATTTCTTAATGTTATGCCTAAGCACAACTACACACAAATTACTTGCTTTTTAAAAGGTAAGAATTTTACGTGTTTTGGCAAACAAAACCTCACTAAAACGTAAATTGCTCTAGGTCTTTCTAAATTTTATGTGCCATTCTATATAATAAATACATTTAAATGCAGATGTTATATTGAACAGAATGAATTTATCAACTCTTGTCAGAAAATAAAAACGTTTAAATATGTGGAAAGATGAAATTTAAGAAAATCCATTTATTTTCACATTGCTTTGAGAAAGATTTCATTTAAATGCTAGAGAAAATGTGGATCTATTCTGGCACAATATGTATCTAACTCAATTCATCACTAAAGCATTTATAATCACTCTAAAAATTAGATTGTATAGATGAAATTATGGTTTCTTTAAAATAATCAAGAAAACATTGGAAGCAAAATCATTTTGGAGACCTAACTGTTCTAAATACTCTAGGCTTACAGTATAAAGGTGCATTCTAGTTTTACCAAGAGGATATGGAGAAAATTTAAAAGGTAGGCAAATTAATGCATAATGCTAACATAAAATAAAAAATATTTAAAGAAAAACCAATGGAAAATACAAATAAGAAACAGGAATTTTTACAATATCAACCCATGAAATTAATAAAATTTAGATAGGAAGTTAAACTAAAAATAAGGATAACTATAATCCAGCACTTACAAAGTGAAAAAATTATTTACTTAATATATAAGACAAAGTATTTATAGACATATTTTGCCAAATATGCATTCTCTGGGAAGTACACAGTAATATTTTTGGTTTTGTTATTATTTTCTTTTTAGGTCAATGGAATTTTTCCATAATCATACCACTAACATGAGAACAAAATGATTACTATTGATTTGAAACTTGGTGAGTTTCTCCAATTTAAATCAATTCTATATCAAATCTATATCATTCTTCCCCAGAGAACTCTTTTGCCAAAACAGAATTTTAATTCTGTGGAATATTTTGGGCTAATTTTTATTTTTGCCAGTAAATGACCACACATGATCTAATTCCAAGTAAATTTGTTAATTTACTTTTTTTGGAATTACCAAAAACATTTCTTAAAACTTCTCAATTATAAATGTGAAAATAATTCATTCTGCCACTCTAAATTTTGGTATTTTGATGCAGATCTATTACTTAATGATATATTCTGTTGAATGAAAGATTGCAGATATTTCTTTTCAAACCACTAGTTATTTTTGGAAACTCTTTGTCCTCAGACTTAAGTTTATTTTCTCCATTTTGCCAGACAAATTTCCAAAGGCTATCTTTTCTCTTTTCATTTTATAGGCATAAGAATTTTAATTTCTATTCTTTCATCTACTTTCCATATTCCAAAATTAGTTTAAAAGATTTTGTTGGGTTTTGTCTCCTTGTTTAATTTCCTTTTTTTCTTCATGTTTAAGCCTTAACTATAATTTTCAGAAGTGTTTTGCCTAGAAGTCATAAGCTCAAGGGGCCAATCTGGTTTATTAGGAGCTAAGTTAAATATTTGTGAATTTATCTCTTGGTTTCAATGTAGAAGGAGGCATTATGAGGACATGGAGAGTGTTCTGTGGTATTTTAACAAAGAGGTGGTATATGGTGATAACGAATCCTGGAGTAAACAGAGAAGAGAGGTGCAGTGGACACTCGGTTTCTAAAATATTAGAAGATGGGTATTAGGGCCCCAGCCAGTGCGCAGGGACATGGAGCAGAACTCCAGCACTGGGACAGCCCCCCCAACAAGTTCCTTTTCTTTAATGGACTAGAAAACCAAAAAACTTTGTGAAACAAGACTGCTTTGTGATCTGGTTTCTGCATAATACATCTTTTACATAATTCTATCACTAAATACTTTATTTCATATTTTATGTCATCACAATCTATTGGCATTCTACAACTTAATCAATTTGTAAATATTTGACTTAGAATAGTAAACAACAACTTACACATGATTATCAAATAGCATTGGAACATAACACCTCAGGGAATTTATTATCTACTAGGATTATAGAAGTCAGAAATATAAATAACATTATTTTCATACATTTATATTTATATTACCCTCTTTTTCCAATGTCGCTCAACTAAAGAGCCACTCGGGCTAGAGAACCTCCCTCAAAATCAGTCATGTAGCTGGACACAGGGCTGCTATTGGTCTATACAGAGCCTTTGCTGGAATTCTAAAAGATAACCTTTCCACCACATGGATGAAGCCCCACTTGGAGGCTCACAGCTTGGCAAGGGCATTGTGGGTAGATCTAAGCCCCTTCTCTCCTCCAGACCAGATGTGTCCATAGTGGAGAGAGCCTGCATACTCTAAGGAGTAGCTCTGGCTGGGCTGTCCTCTCAGAGCTCTTCTGGTCAAACAAATCCTTCCTGGCAGCTTGTCCCTTCAAAATGATACACACATCCAAGTGTCTGACTTGCTATAGGAGATCCAGCTACTTCTAAAGTTGGCAACTCAGCTATTAATATAATGTGTGAACAATAGAAATGTAGGAACACATGGTACAAATGAAAAGAAGGAAGATTTGCAGGAGAGCATGAGAACACACCGAAGAATGGATAAGGTTAATTGGAAGGCTTCTGAAGTCTGAGTTGAAATTTAAAAAGAGGAAGGAATGCAGTCTGACAGAATGTGTGTTTCCTGTGCATACAAAAGAGTTTAGGAAATATTTCCTGAGAGACAGAGTGCAAGAAGCTGAAGGAAGATCAGATTATAACTAGGACAGAAAGGTTTTACATACAAGCATTTTTCTAATCCTTACAATTCCATTTGAGAGACAAGGTAATTAAGAATCTAAGAGTTTATTGACTATGCCCAAGGTCACGCAGCTAATAAGACCCTGTACTCACGGCCCTGTTTGTTTGGTTTCAGAGCCTAGAATGATTATAAAATACTCGGTCACCTGTCAAGAGCTACGGGAACCCCCTAGACGCTAGTGCATCTGGAAATTACTTTACCTTTGTCATGCTTCTGACCTCAGTGGGTGTTGCATACTAAGACTGTCCTGCCTTTGCCAAAGAATTCCATCAGAGTTCTTTAAAAATATTTATGATACCTTGTCAATATGTCAATATGACATGGAAGCTCTAATACATTAAGAGAGTAGGTAATGAGATATAAAAAAATAGTGTTAAATATGGTAGGGAGGGAAAAAGTCAAGCTACAGTGGAAGACAGGGATGACTAAACTGACACATGATGAAAGGGACTTCTTTACCAGCCTCCTACTTAGAAGAGAAGGGAGCCATTGGGTAACTGCATCTTAGAAGCGATTATAGGCATAAAGAATCTTATATTTTAATTCAGGGTCTAATTATGCACAAGATCAGTTATGAAGAGCCAGTCAACATAAGAGGTTTCTTAGCTTCAATTATTTCAGTGTTAATCATCTTTGGTCAGATTTATCTTTCTAACAAAATATATGATTTTCTTCACACTATTATTTAAAGACCACAGTGAATTATTATTACTACAACAGAATAGAATCCAACATGTAAAACCATCCAGATTCTAACTGCTCACATAGCTATTCTTATAATCAACTCTCTTTTTTGCTTAAATTAGTTTGAATCTATATTCGTAATCAGAAGTGTCCTAACTTTGTTTTTTTTTCCTGTAGATAGATATACTTAGCTACTCTGTCCTTTGTTCCTCCTTACAGTAAAGACTCATACAGAAAATGAAGTCCATCAGACCACAACACCCATAAATTCTTATACCCAAACCTGCAAATGTACTTAGATCTACACCCATTCCAGTCACAAGGAAACATCCATTTCTTCCTCTATTTACACTTCTCCAACATTCTATCCCCCATAATCTGAATTCTAGTTCCTTTAAAAAAAATTTTTTTTTCAAAACCTGAGAATCTATCGATTTTCCTCCTTTCTCCTATTTCTGTAACATCCTCCCAAGGACACTCACACTGTAGACTTTATGAACCATACACTTAGAGATGTGCAGGTCAGAATGGCCAGAGAGCATAGTCCTGTCTCTCTGTTACACTGTTTGGTTCATGGCTTTCATCAGAAGGGAAGAAGGCAGGGATGAAGGGAGGGAAAAGTAGAGAAAGTGCAGGTAGCCCTACGTTTGTCCAGGTCTCCATTTCCTCTTGTTTCCTTCCCTCTTGCTTCTGCCCAACCTGTTCCACCAAAACCCCTCTCACTGTTCTTGAATGGCCTTCTTGTTAGCAAATATGACAGATATTTTTCAGTCCTTTGTTCTCTCTCTCTCTCTCTCTCTCTCTCTTTCTTTTGAGAGGGAGAGTGCGTGCATGTGCATGGAGCGGGCATGAGGGTAGGGAGAGGGGCAAAGGGAGAAGGAGAGAGAGAGAGAGAGAGAGAGAGAGAGAGAGAACCTTAAGCAGGCTTCATTGCCCAGCACAGGGCTCAATCTCATGACCCTGAGATCATGACCTAAACTGAAATCAAAAGTAGGAACCTTAGCCTACTGACCCACTCAAGTGCCTCCTCCCACTGCCTCCCCCATCCTTTTTTCCCTTCATCTCTTCCCAGCATTTTTGGGTTTTGTTTTGTTTTGTTTTTAAGATTTTATTTATTTATTCATGAGGGACACAGCAAGAGAGGCAGAGGGAGAAGCAAGCTCCATGCAGGGAGCCCAATGCAGGACTCGATCCCAGTACTCCGGGACCATGCCCTGAGCCAAAGGCAGATGCTCAACCACTGAGCCACCCAGGTGCCCCCATCTCTTCCTGGCTCTTAACACTCAATTGACTAGTCTTTGCTTTTGGAGAACTCATTCCTTGGTTTCTGTGATACCACATCACTCTGATTGTCCTCCTGCAGGCTCCACTTTTTCAGTGTGTCTCTGAGTCATCTGTCTTGGGCCATCTGCTTTTCTCAGTTCATATCCTCTTCCTGGACCATCTTATCTTTTCTTTTGGTTTCTCCTATGTGTTTTATAAAAACTGCCACCTTTATCTTGAGGTCAAATCTTTCATCCGAACTCGTTTCCTTCCTTTCTCCCACCTTCCATATCCAGTACATCAAGCTCTCCCCCACATCTGCAATCTGTCCCGTTCCCTCCATCTCTCCTGCCACCTTCCTAATCTAAACCTGTAACACCCTCACCTGCACTCCTGGAGGTATCCTGGAGGCTGTCTCCTAACTACTCTTCTGAAATCCATCCTTGCACCATTACAATCAATTCTACTCACAAAACCAAACTCAAATGTTAGCATGTCTATTCCATATTTTAAAACCCTCGATGATTTTCCAACTCCTAACTATGAAATTGATGATGTGTATGGCCTAACATGTTCAGCTTTTGCTATCTTCCAACTTCATCTCTCATCGCTTTCTTGCTGCCATAAGCATTTTTTTAACATGATTACTGGTCCTGTCTTAACTTTCTAGCCTATTCTCTCAGTTTTCTCCCTGCCATATTCTAGATTCTTGTGATGACTACATTCCTTTCATTTCCTCAATTAGGACATGACCCATTGCCCAAGCTGCCCTTCATCCCCTTCGCTCAGCACATTCCTGCATGCCCTATAGGTTCCAACTCAGCTATTACTGTACTGGGATGACATCTTTAGCCACCCCCAAGTCTGGCTAGGTTCTCCTCCTGTGTGTACTTATGGGCCACTGGACTTCCTGTCTCAAAGTCCCCATCACATGGATTTTAACTGCTTGCTAATGAGGACAGGAAGAGGAAAAAGACAGGATCTACATAGAACTGGCAGCCAGAATTTGACACATAACAAATGTTCAACAGATGTTTTGACTGAATCAATAAGGACTGATATAAAAACTCAGTTATCCTTAGTTCATTATGTGTAAGTGTGCATATATGTTTAGCAAAATATTTCCAGCTCTCATTATAAATTGAAGATTTAATTATTAATAAATTTTTGAGTCGTTTTCTCAAAATCCTGAGATTAAAACCTCTGTAATGTATATTGTTATATAAAGCCTGGGCTGAGTAAACTGTACCTGAATTTTAAGCCACGGTTATACTGCCAAGAGTGGAGAAAACCGGGTAAACAACACCCTTCTCAGAGCTCACCTTTACGGAATCTTATTCTTTATTTAGCTACTTAGGCCATTGTGACTAATTACAAAGAAGTAAATTCTTGTTCGATATATTGAGAGATCTTTCTAAAACTAAGAATTACCCAAAAAAGAGAAGACTCAGGAGTTGAATTCATTGTCAGTAGGCCTTAAAGAGGAAGGTCTTTCTCAGTAAGCTGTATTTTTTTTAAATACCACTTAAATGCCATGAATAAGTGGCCCAGATGGGTTCTAAAGTCATAACTCTAAGTACTTATATTTCCAGAAAATCTTTACAAGATGAGTTATTTTATTTTTCTCTCTCCTCCCCCACCCCCATGAGTGATAATATTCCATTAATTTCAAAAACCCAAGCTTATTTTTTCATGACTTATAATTTTGTGTGTTCCTGAGACATTGCTCTAGCACATAATTATTTTAAATGATTAAATTATACTAAGATTATTCTGTATTGCTTTAGAAAAATGAGCAGGCAAAATTGTTGGATTTGCAAGATGTGCGGAGATGAATCTAAGAAGCTTCCTTCAAAGTAAGTAGCATTTAAATTCTACAGCCATTCTCATGCATATTTATCACATAATAAATAGGTGTACATTTATTCAACTGTTAATTTAATATATTTTGTTCAGAGAGTAAAATTTGCATTTACACATGAGTAATTCCACCAGAAGAGCAATCATGTATTATGCTAAGGTTTCATTTTCATTATTTATGGTTTACACTTGAGAATTAAACAAGTATAATGCTCGTACAGGGTCTATTCTGAATAACTACTGTTAAGTTTTTTTGAAGTTTTATATTTTTATGCTAAAATGAGATTCCTTATCCAAAATATTTTCGTGATTCAAACCCTCTGTCTACAAAGTGCCAGAAACCTCATGTCTAGTTGGAAGAAGGGAGATTGATAGGGTCACTAAATGCTTACCAAGCTCCTGAGTCTCTTGGATATTTTGTCAAACTAAAAACGTAGCCATTTGGCTGGGAACCGTGACTGCTAAGATGGAAAGCGTAATGCCTGAGAAGGGTAATATACCATTTGATTGGTTTTTCCACCTCAAGGATTCCCACACCGTGGATTGCTGTCTGTTGGCTTAACCAGACCTGGACTAACCAGGTCCGTGTCATAGTGTTCAATTCTGGCCACATCTCCCTTTCTCTGGTCAGAGCTGGATGCCAGCAGTACCAAAATGTCCAAAAATACTTACAAGCATTTGTGCGAGGTGGGGAGGTGGCTGCAATGGTGGTGGAAGAGAGTGTAAGACCCAAAGTTCACCATTTTAAACAGGGGAAGCTGCTGTACTGAATGGGTGTGTGCAGGAAGGGAGATGAAACAGAATAATTTGGGAATCGCTTCCATCTCTTCTGCTGATGACTCCCAAGGAGAATCACCACTGGGGCTTGCATTTCTTTCTACTTGCCTTGCAGACCCACCATCAGGGAAAGGGAAAGCCAAGGAAAAAGAGAATTCACATTCATGGCAATCTGGTCATTTTATAGGTGCATTACATTCATGACCTTCTCTAATTTTCAAGATAATTTTGAGAGATGGGTCTTATTCCCATTTTATGTATAATACAACTAGGGCTCAAAGATTTTAGGTAAAACCAAAAGCTATTAAATGCAGCACTGGAATTCAAACTCAGGACTATCAGACTCTGAGCACCCTACATTCTTATTTCCACAATGACATGAGGGTCTCAGAATGCTCCCCTGTCTGGTATCCACTGCTTTTATTAGGAAATCTGGGTGGGTGAGGAGACAGAGACGTTTAGAACTACTCTCATATGGGCACCTGACTAGCCATGGGACAAGATGAACTTGAGATACTCAGAAAAAAGTTACAAGCAAAATGGGGTTAAACCAAATCCAAATTTCATTTCACAACTTTAACTCCGACCGTAATCACCCCAATCATGATCTATCTTCATAAATCTCATGAATTTTAGAAAGAGAAGAATTATCTCACCAACAAAGTACCAATGCTTTATTTTAAGCTAAGCCAAGACAATGATAGCATCTTCGCTCATGTAGTAGATTTTATTTTTTCCTATATAGTGGGAACAGGGGAACCAGAGAGGCATGCCACATACCTTGCCTAGGACTCACCAATTCACTGGATGGAAAAGGTTACTTTAGGTTACTGTTTTTAAAGTTCTAATAAGAGAAAAGAACAGTGAGTCAGATACCATTTCATGGAAATGTTTTTTGCAAGCAACCCTAACAGCAGTATACTGTTAAGCCTCAGGACTGATGCACATAGTCTACCTAAAACTGGCAAGGGCCATCTGAATTTGTAGAAAACAAAAGATATTTGACCTTTTAAAGACTCCTGATATGTTTCCATGTTCTGGGTTATTTTTTAACCTCTTTAACTAATCTTCCTTCATTGTATGAAGTACCTCCTAATGCTGATGGCTGTTCCCTCAACACCAATTATGGAGCTACCTCCATACCAGGTGTAGCCCATGGACAATGCTAGCTTGTCTAGCTATCTGATTATTTGACATTATGGAAAACAGGAAAATTAAGAGTGAACCAAACATAAACTGAAACAATCACAAACTGAATGTCAATAAACACACGGAGTATTTTAAAGGCGAGAAAGTAAAATGATTTATATGTAAGAATACATGGTCACTTGCCAATTCATCTCACAAAGCCCTGAAAACTGAACAGAAATGAAGCCTCAAAAGCAGTATCTTTCACAGATATTTTTGAAATTGTAAACGTTTTTTTTATACCATTTGTTCACATATTATTCACAGTAACAGACATTCAAACCCTCAGCATGTAAAAAAAAATTATAGCAACTAATAGAGAAAATATCTACATATAGTAGATATGGAGTTACTAACTTTATTATGTGAATGCATACAAATAGAGTTTGTGGATGAACTCTAGGATGTTAATAGTTAAATGGGCAAACACATTTGGTGTTAGCAGCACACAATGCAAACCCAAATGCGGTTTGACCATTTGAACCAAGAATCTTTTTTTTTTTTTTTTTAATTTTTATTTATTTATGATAGTCACAGAGAGAGAGAGAGAGAGAGAGGCAGAGACACAGGCAGAGGGAGAAGCAGGCTCCATGCACCGGGAGCCCGATGTGGGATTCGATCCCGGGTCTCCAGGATCGCGCCCTGGGCCAAAGGCAGGCGCCAAACCGCTGCGCCACCCAGGGATCCCGAACCAAGAATCGTAAAAACGTACATTTCTTGACCCGCTTTAATTCTACTTCTACGAATCCCATAAGCAATTAGCAATCCTTAATCACAAATTTTTATGTTAAAAACTGAGAAATAATCAAAATTCTCATTGAGAATAATTATGTTAACTAAACAATGCCCTCTTGTAAAGGCACCTGGGTGACTCAGTTGATTAAGCATCCCACTCTCGATTTCGGCTCAGGTCACGATCTCAGGGTCATGAGATCCAGCCCCACGTGCTCTGTGCTTAGAGGGAAGTCTGAAGATTCTCTCCTTCTGTACCCCACTAGCTCTCGAGGACTCTCCCTCTCTTTCTTCCTCTCTCTCAAATAACTAAATCCTTAAAAAAAAGAATGGCCCGTTGTAGAATACTCCACAGTGACTATCAATGACCATCAAATTTATAATTGTCATAACACTTTAAGTGGACTTTAAGACAATTGTGATGACATATAAAAAGCTTATTAGAAGTGAATATATACATATATATGTGTATACACACAAAGTGTGTACGCACACAAACAAACTTGCAGAGTATGGATACTTCTTGGTTAAAAACACACAAACATACATAACAAAATATTAACAGTAGTAATTTGGGAATAGGGAAATTACAGGACTATGGATATTTATCTTTTAAAAATTTATTTCATCATATTATCAAGTTTATACTACTGACATGATTTTTTAAATTTTTAACCATTTAGAAAGTAAAAATAAAATGTAGAAGATCACAGAAAGATAAGTTTCCATCCAAAACCACACAAATAGGGACCCCTGAGTGGCTCAGGGGTTGAGTGTCTGCCCTCATTCAACTCAGGGCGTGATCCCAGGGTTCAGGGATCAAGTTCCACATCAGATTCCCTGCGAGGAACCTACTTCTCCCTCTGCCTATGTCTCGGTGTCTCTCATGAATAAATAAATAAAATCTTTTCTTAAAAAAATCACACAAATAGAGTACAACATTTTGGCATTATTTTCAAGATCATAGATTTCTATGTAGCTGAGTAAAACCTTGAGAATATTTTGGTGCAATAAGCACCTTTTGTTTCTTTTCAAAGCATTACTTTGGAGGAAGTACTACAGTGGGGCCAGTCTTTTGAAAAGCTGATGGCTACAAAATGTGAGTATTATGTATACTTCATCTTTGAATAACTAGTCAGTTTTACTCCTAACAGGAAAAGGTGGCACTAGATGATGAATGCGTGCTCTCTTCTCACAGCCTTCTAAATGGCAACTGCCCCCCTGTTAAAAAAAGAAAACCTGAAAATAGTTTGTCATGTCAACCACTATTATTATCTTTGGTGTTAATTAAAACAAGATTAGTCACTGCGAATATTTAGTTTTCACAAGTATATGTGTAAAATCCCTTGGAAAATATGCTTAAATCGTAACACATACAGAAATATACCGCCTTAGCATGGCCTTCTAAAGTTAGCATTTTAGAAAACTCAACAATTTGCTGCTCTTAGTGCTTTCAAAAGTAAGAATAAATTTGAGTCTTAATGTTCTAAAACTCCTCAGAGTTAGTTTTCAACTTTATCAGTGTCTGATTTAAGTGGAATGTTATAGAAGACTGCATATAGTTGTATATAAGTATTGACATTCACATGGTAATAAATGAAAGTTAACAAAAATGCGTATTAAGAAGATAGAGTCATAGGCTCAATGCAAGCAACATGGAGAAGTATGTGCATTCATGGGAACAGTCAGTTGTGTTTGGTTAGAAAACTGGGAAGTTGATAAACACCAGAAGACAGATACACACACAAAAAATGTAGTAGGTACTCAAAGAAAACTCTTGTTTGCTGAATTTCGTATTTTTTTTAATGGAGTTTGCTCCCACCAAATGTTTCTTAATTTTTGCCTATAGACTTTTTTTTTATTGAAGTTTGATTTGCCAACATATAGTATAACACCCAGTGCTCATCCTGTCTAGTGCCCCCTTCAGTGCCCGTCACCCAGTCACCCCATCCCCCTGCCCACCTCCCCTTTCACTACCCCTTGTTTGTTTCCCAGAGTTAGGAGGCCCCCATGACTTCTTTTTATTTGAGATTCCCTATTAGACTTTCTGTTAACATTTCCTCTGTTTACACCTATTGACTATGGAAAGGGAGTTAGCTGTGCTACTTGATTGATGGTTTGATTGATGGAATGTGCCAGTGGTAACTGGATAGAGTACTTCTTGTTACTTCTAGAGGTGGCCAGGCTTCTGGGACACTTCCTGCTCTCTGACCCAAGGGCCCCTCCTGGTATGGAGACAGCTGTGTCTGTCTAACTCAGAGGGTAATGGCCGGAGATGTGGACCCCTGGCTTCTCCTATAGGAAAACCTTCATCAGCTATTCTGGGAGTTACTTCGTGGCCCTTCTTAGTCCTGGGATCCACACCTCCAGACTTGGGTCACTACCTGAATTCCCATTGATCATAAAAGTCTTTCCAGTAAGCATCTGAGGCTATGGTTTTCTTGTGAATCTCCCCTGGATTTTATTCTCAAGCATTCCTCATAGTTTGTGATCCAGTTTACCAGAGTGATTGTGAATTTTTAAAAATATTTTTGGGTCAATTTTAGGACACTGGAATGAGAAGAAGAGACAAAAGCATATGTTCAGTCAGCTGGATTGACTGATCCTCTGCTGAATAATTTTAATTTCAGTCCCAATGCTCTGAAATCCATGTTTTGCAACATTGCAGGTTAATCTCCCTCTGGAAGTTTCAAATTCTCCATCTGTAGCATGGGAATACCACCCATCTTTTCAGCATTACTGTTCAGGTTAGCCATAAATGCAAATTAGGCACACAATAATTGGTAGTTATTTTAATTAATAACAAAGTGCATGTCTCTGAATATCATTCCTTTTTCTTTGCCGCTTACCAAAAAGTTCAAAATCTCTAACTTGGCCTTCAAGACTGTACCAAAGCTCGAATGCATTTTCCATGATTTACTGCAGCTCCACGCCTTCACATGACGCACCCTTCCGCTGGGGTGACCCTTGATCCATTTGCTACACCTGTGACGCACCTGCTCCAGGCTTCTGCACAAAGTCCTCTGTCTACTCTGTTATCTGCCCATCGTGGCTAGTAAAATTTAGCTTTCACCTTTTCCCTGAAACCTCTTGGAAATACTTGTGCTCTCTCTTCTGTTAGTATCATTATTTATTCTGCTTCTAAGTACAGTTATTTAGTGTGCTGGGTTTTTTCCACAGGCGGTTTCTCAGTAGATCTTAAATTCCCTGAGAACACAGATCGTTGTGCGTTCACTTTTCATCTCCCGACCCAGGGACTCAGAATGTGCTTTGTATCTAATGGGCATGCAATAAATGTTCAGTGAATATATACAAGACAAATATTGGTAAGAAAAGATCAAAATACCAAGCCATATTATGTAAAACTTTCTGTGCCGGTCCTGAAGGCCTCATAAACAAAGTGAATAAAGTTAATTTGTTTGGTAATGATCTCAAGTTAGAGCTTAGCTAGAATTAGCTATTTAGAGATCTAGTGTCATGAGAATAAGCAAAGTTTACAGGAAAGATGAGGACAGGAAGAGAGCATACCGCTCTTCATAAACATCGAAAAAGCAGCGTAAGAATCTCTTGAGAAATTTAGTTACTGTGAAATTCATGTAAAAATTTAATAATCACATAATGAAAACAGGTGATGAAAACAATTCATTCTCTGGACAAACTAAAAAAAAAAAAAAAAAAAAAAAGCATTAAATGTGCCAGAGAATACAGTGTGTTTACGCTAACCAAGGATACTAGTAAAATGCATTCTCTAGCTAAGATATGTAGATGTCTCTTTCTACATAGATTAAAAGACTATTTCTAAGAACATGTAGTTTAAAAACCCATTTAGGAAGGAAATGTATTAAGCGTGGTCTCAATGGATGAACAGGAATTGGTTTAAGAGATGTTTGCTGAATAGTCATTAAGTGCTAGCTATCACAATACAGTTAAATTCAACTTCCTCATGGGAAGAAGGGATCCAAGAAAATCATCAGTTTAAGAACTGAATCCCAGCAAAATTAAGACCTTTGCTAGAAACTAAGAATGCTAGTAATCTAGATGCTTTTTAATGATACATTATTGACAAGTTAATTTTTCAAAAACAGTCTGTGTGCTCAATATCAATTCACTAAATCTTAAACACTTGGATAGCAGCCAATGTGCTTGAAAAAAAATTCCATGTGTCCATGTACCACATGAAATAACATAACATTTTTCAAAACCTGAAAAATCTCCCAGAAGAGAACAGGGAAGCCTGCTATTGATAGCACATTGGGGTGAAGTGGAGAATGGTGATTGATGGAATTTCAAAGGCAAGGCAAACACAACACTTTTTAAAAATAGACTTTGACAACATTTCCACCAAAGGCTGTCTTAAGGGCTGACTAGCAAGGTTGGTTTGGTTTGGTTTTTTGCTTCCAGATAAAGATGGTTTTATGAAGCTATCTGGGCTTTTCCCATGAAGAGCCTATTGTTAAATTCGACAGGCAGAAGGAAGCTCTAGATATAGAAAGAAAAACACAGACACATATTTCTTTGACATAAAATTACTTGTGAGATCTAGTTAGGACAGCCTTATACAAGATCAGCACCCAAAATATATCAGCAAAGTGTGGCTTGTGACTGGAGGAAACTGTGTGGTTATGAAGTGCCCTATGTAAATATTGAGAATCTGAGGGCTGCACAGATTGCTCCAAGAACTGCTAGGAACAAACTGCTTTGAGTTTTAGCGTACACTGTGAAGTGTGATCCCTGAGCAGTGAAGTATCTATTGAGTTCCAGCTATGTATGACACAGGGACAGAGGAAGTGCTTTCTTGAAGGTATCCACGATTAAAGATAAATAAAATATAGGTGTACCATAAGCAGTTTGTGAACTACAAAGAAGGGAGACTGGAAATAGCAGATGACCTACTAAAAACCTAGTATGTACACGCTAAGGGGCGAAGATAGTTGGGGAGAGATGGCAGGTCTCCTGGGAAAGCTTACAAGAGGCAAATCTCAGCTGGAACTTGATTCAGACTAGTGTAAAATGGTAAGGAAGTCTGACTGGCAGTATTTTAAAGATAGTCAACTGTTTTAGAAGTCCAGCAGAAATAAATGCTTCTTTGAAGAAGAGATATACTCTGTAGGATCCCTCAGGATTTAGTGTAAAAATTGGTCTCATTAAGAAATCTCCATAATGAATTAAGCAGAAAGTGCCCTGCAAAATTTGCAAATCTGCAGATGATAGAAAGTCCTCCAAGTTTCGAAACACCCAACTGTTTAGGAAAGAGTTACATTATTTGCAAATGGGCATAAATGCAGTAATAAGTCTTTTAATGGATCAGAAAAAAAATTGTCAGAACTATTAGTTATTAACTCATAAAAATATCTGAGAATTACCAAAAATATTTCCTTAAATGTTGCTGGCCCAGAATACAACACTGCACTTCGAAATACCATCAAAATGTCAAGCATCACCAAGATGAAAAACCTAGTAGAAATCTATAGTTCTGATGACTAAATTGAGTAGAACTAGACATGCATTTGAAATGACAAGGGGACCAACAATTGCCTTATACCCTCTCAGGTTTGACAAACTTTACATCTCTATAAAATGGAAAGATTGAGTGAAAAATAATCAAATCAAAATTTTAACTAATCAGTTTTATTTTTAATTTTAATTAAAATGACAGCAAATGATGCCAGGAAAAATATATATGTAAGTATATGTATGCCCTAAATCTCAAAAGATGAGGATAGACGTCTCTCACTGATATTTGAGTAAAGTATGCTTAATATAAATAGAAAGAAATTAAACTCCAACTAACTTGCCTGGATGATTCATTCAGTCCCTGCATGTGTCTGGTATACCTTCCCAGCCCCGGGACAGAGGTGACACAGATCCACAAGGTCACTTGTGCTCAACTCATCTGCTCCCTCTAGAGGGAGGAGATAGCCAAACAAGCAAATACATTGACGAATATATTAATTCCAGAAAGTGGTAAGTGCTTTGAAGAAAATAAAACCAGGTAATATGGCAAAGAAAGGCAGGTATAAGAGGGCAGATCAACTGGGTGATTGGAGAACAACCATCAGAAGGGGTAAAATTTGACCTGAGAGCTGATTGATGAGAAGCAGCCAGCCAGTCTGGGATCCGGGAGCAGAGTGGCCCAAGCAGAGGAAAGCTGTGTTCAAAAGGCTCTGAGATATGAGTGAGGTTAGTGTTTTCAAATAACCAAAGAAGTTCAGCATGACAGGAGTAAAGAGCCTTATTGGCCACATGAGCAATTTTAGACTACAGATTAACAGTAGGTGTGCTTTTAAAAGTACCCTCCAGGGGGCACCTGGACGGTCATTTAAGCCTGGGACTCTTGGTTTCCACTCAGGTCATGATCTTGGGGTGGTCAAATCCAGCCCGGCGTTGGGCTCCACGCTGGGTTAAGATTCTCTCTCTCCCTATCATTCTGCTTCTGCTTCGCTTTCAAAAAAAAAAAAAAAAGTAGCCTCCAGTTTTCTTCTGAAAAAAAGAAGCAGAGAGACCAGTTGGAAGGCTATTGCAATAAACTATGAAAACACTAGAAATCAGCAAGGAAGACAAAGCCAAGAGAATATAGCATAAAGACTAATCAAAGCCGTCAGGCTATGAGATCACTTAGAGGGAGAGTTCAGAGAGAGGAGAGGAGAGATCCAGAGATGGAGCTTAGGTGCATATGCTAATATTTCCAAATCCAGAGAAGAGGAGGAATCAGCAAAGGAGATGGAAAAAGAGCATCAGGTGAGTTAAGGATGACCAAAATAATGCATCATCATTAAAGGCAAAGAAGAGCATGTTTCAGGAAGGGAGCTGTGAACTGTGTCAAAGACTGCGGAGAAGGCAGGTAAGATGAGGAAAGAACAGTGACTTTTGCTATGACAATATGGAAGTCAGTGGTGCCTTGACCGGAGTAGTTCCAGGGGGTATGGGGATGGATAGGACAAGAGGAAGCAAGGCAGAGAATGTAGGCAATTATTTACATAAGTTTTGGGGCGAAGGTCAGCAGAGAAAACAGAAGAGACTAGAAGGAGACATGAGGTCAGTACTGTGAATAGAGTCAATAGCCATTTTTTATTTTATTTGGGAAATACAGCAGCTTCCCTAGAGATGATGACAAACATTAGAAGAAAGTGATGACATAGAAGAGAGAGGGGATAATTTTAAGAGTGACAGAGAAATGAAAAGCCATGGAGAAAAAAAAAAAAAAAAAAAGAAAAGCCGTGGAGAAAGCATAACAAAACAGAAGCCAAAAAAGAACTGCTTGGACATTGTTTTCCTTTCAGGAGGCAAATTAGAAAGGACAGGTACCAGTGGAGGTGGGATGGTTGATTCGGTGGCGGTGGCGAGAAGACAAGGGAATCTCTCCCGGATCAAATCAGGGTTCTCAGTGAAGTCTGAGACAAGGTCATCAGCAGAGAGCTGAGGAGAGAAGGGGGAAGGAGAAGATATGAAATAGTTTCTGGAGAGTTAAAGAACCAGGACGTTATGGAAGGGTGGTAGGTGACTGGGCGGTGTTGCATGCCCGCTTCAGATGTGCTGGGGCGATTTCATGTGAGAAAGGCCAGGTACCTATTTTTCTGTGGCCTCTTCAGTTTGCTCCAGAGCAGACATTCTAGGTAGGCAGGTGTTCTGAATCACAGAGTTTGCATCAACATTGATTTTGGTCAAAATCATCCTTCAACATATTGTCTATTTTCCTGCCTTTCTCAGTTCTCACAATTACCTGCACACAGCCTTGGAAATGCCAGGTTGGATACTATAGGACTGTCACACTGCTGAAGGCAACGAAGACTGCTCCAATTTACGCTGGCTGGAGCATCCGCATCCTGACACAAACCAGACATTAGAAGTTACTAATGGTTGCTGTTGTTCCATCACATGCAGCCTGATGCCAGAGGCAGAGCCGTTGCCTCCGCTCCCTTCAGCCGTGAGAGATTCCGTGCTGCTCGCTGTGGATTGGCAGCTTCCTATCACTCATTCTACCCTCTGCTAACCAGCTGCTGGTGCTGTGGTTCCCTTCAGCAGCCCTCCTGTTCCCTACACCACCGCCCATAGCCCCTCCACCCAGGACCGTCTTCTCCAACTCCTCATGCACTTGTTCACCTTGCAGGGAGAAAAGCACAACAGCAAAACCTGGCCTCTTATTCACATCACTGTTCAATTAGTACATGTTGTCTCATTGTCAAAAAAAAAAAAAAAAAAAAAAAAGTAACAACATGTCAGGGAAAATCTCTGGTCTTTGGTGCTCCCTGGGTGCTAAATAATCAGGGCCTGCTTCTTCACTTCTCAAAACTTCTGGAGAATCCCTTTCAAACACAGAAGCATGAGGAATCTGAAAGCCTTGATTGACAAACATTGGTTGAGTCAGCACTTACTGTAGGCTCTGGTGAAATGGAACCTTCCATATGAAGGTGGAACTGTGGTCCTGATTCACAAAGTGTGAGCCCATGGGTGGGAGAGTAATCAAAGTAAAGCGATGGATACAACAGACTGTGATGTAGGGTGAGGTGGAACTGTAATTAAAATAAGGTGAACCAGGTGCTATTTGTCAACTGACAGGAAACACATTTAGTGTGTGTTGGGGGTGGGGGGCCCAGAGAAATTTTTCCAGGAATTGAGATACTTGGCCTGAGTCTTAGATCCGAGTAACAAAGCCCACCTCACAGAAGGAACTGCATATACAACAGCATGGGGGTAGCACACAGCCTGGCCAGGAGCACAGCTCAGACAAAGAATGTTTCCAGAAGTGACAAGGGAAGAGAGGTAGGGAGCACCATATCCTCATGGGCCCTGTAGCCACTGCCAAGCTCTGGCTTTTCTTATTTAGGACAATAATGGGAAAAGATTGAAAGGTTACAAATATGGGTTGTGGCCAGATTTTTTACTTAGAAGTTCTTCTCTGATAAAAGTGCAAAAAAGATTGAAAGCAGGTCAGATAGATGAACTGAACAGGTCAGATTAGAGATGGTTTACAGATATTTCTCAAAAATTATAAACAAAAATAATTTGTAAGAAGAGAACAGAAGATAATGCAATAAATGTAACAGTGTCTTTCTGTTATGAAGAGATCTGAAAAAAATCCAGAAAACACTAACAATGCAAAAGACATTGCAAATGATTGCAATTCACAGAAAGAAAAGATAAGGTCGGTAAGAAAAAAAAATGCTTAGGCATTCATGCTTTAAAATTTTTAAATTAAACAATTACAAGTCACTGGCTTTACCCCATCAGATTGGAAAAGATGGAGTGAGCAGACACTTTGACAATGCTGTTAGTAATGAAAAATAAGGAAATATTTCTGAAAGCAATTTTACAACAGGGGTCAAGAATCTCCAAAAACATCGCATCTGTCAATCTAGGAATTCCATTCCTTTAAGTTAATTCTAGAGAAATAATTACAGATACAAAGATTTATACACCGAATTTTCAATGTTGGATAATTTATAACACAAAAATGGGAAATGATATAAATATTGAATAATGGGAGGATAGCTAAATAAAATATTGAGTAGTCCTGCAATAGGGAAAGAGTGACACAAAATTGCTTTCAAGTATGATGCCAGGAGTTTGTATGCGTATCTGTGTTTGCGTAGATGAATGAATATTAGTTAGGTAGAAAGTCAAACATTAACAAAGGATTGAAAGAATAAAGGGAAATATATCCAATTGTCAACAATCATTATTATCTTTATTAGAAGTTTTCTGTATTTGAAAACAACTCCTAGTACTTTGTTATTTTTAAAATAACACAGCAAAGAGAAGTTAAGAGAAAAATCTTAAGTGATTAATATCATAGAAGCCAAACTAGAGAATCCCAGTAAAGCAGATCTACTTTAAGACTTCACGTAGAGTCTAGTACTGTTATGGAATTTGTTATCCCAAGTGGTAGAGATTGAAAATGAAATAAATTTGAAATTGTTTTAGGCACATTTCTAATGAAAAACTGCAACATAGCGAAGCGTTCAGATTTAATCTACGGTGTAAGCTTTTTTCCCTCGCAGAAAACAGTCCTGGAACAGATGGGCCACTGTTCTGACTCAGCCAAGAGGAATGTCACATTTCCCTTCTGCATCAAGACACTGACACGTGTCACCTTGTATGTCATAGAAATAGTAATTTTCAGTGACTCACTTAAAGAGAACATCCTAGAGAGTCCCAAAAGCATCACTCTCATTCTTAAGAAAAAAACATGCACTATATATGACATAAACCTATTTTTTCCATCTTCTCAATTTAATGAGCAATTCTGTTGTTTGTCCTTATTCACTCTGCTCAAGCAGAATCATGGTCTCTGGAGTGTAACACTCAGGAAGAAGTATCATTTACAACTTCAAAATGGGCTACTTTGGGCTACATTGCCTGATTTGGAAAAGGCTTTTCCACCTTTAAATTCACTAGCTGTCTGAGTCATTAGAAATTCTCAACTGAGCAATTCAGTTTCAACTTTAATAGCTACTCAGATTCCTGGAACACTTTTATACAAATGCGTTTTCAGCTGCTTACTTGACTAACTTACGAAAATTCTGGAAAATATACCAGCCATGTGAGTCTATTTGTTCTATGCACCAGAATCTTACCTGAAATATCAAAGAAGTTCAAGTGGCCCAGGTCAGCTTTCAGGTCCAGCTCTGGTTATGCTGCAGGAAAATGCCACATTAAATTCCCACTATTACACAAGAAATGTTCATTTCTTGTTCATGTCACACAATGACTGGTTTCAGCTCCAGCTCTATTCCGTATCTTCATTTTGACCTTCGGACAAAAGGAGCAGTTCTTTTCTAGAATGTGACCTTCACATGACAGGTTGGAAGTGCAACAGCAGACCACCTGCTGAAACCTACCTAAAACCTTCTGCTTGCACCTGTACATGGCACTTTGCATGTATTTCATTGGCTAAAACAAATCCAATGGCAAGGCTGATATAAATGGAACATGAAAGTATAATCCTATAAGAAAGTAGGAAGTAACTAATATTAATACTACAATCTACCTTATCTAATATCTATATAAAATATAGACTGCAATGCATGGATGGCTTCATGAGCAAAGGACTTGAGTATATGGAGGATTATTTGGGGCCAGCCCTAAAAGATCCTTCCTCCACTCAGTCAGGAGAGGAGCTAGAGAAAGTTGATACAGATGCAGGAAGGTTCTGAAATGAAAATCTCTAAATATTTTACTATACAATTAAGCTAAACATAAATATAAACACAAATGCAGAATACTATAACATAAAATCTAATATTGGTTTCCAAGTCATCCTCTTACCACCCACCCACCCATCTGCTAAAGCCATCTGAGAGTAGCCTGATGACTGACTCTCACTCCAGGATCTACAGATTTTATCTGGTATCTCATTTTTCCCTGTTCCATAGCTCATTTCTTTATTTTAGGACTCTTATTTTCTGTTCTTAATGAAGCATCAGTCAAAATTCTATTGAGTACAAAGTATATCAAATTGCTTTTTCTTTTTTATTTTCTTAAGCAGAACTCTATTTTTTTCAACACACACTGCAAATTATTGACTTTCAGCTTTACTCTTTAAGCCAGAAATGGCTTTTTGTTTTAATTTGTTTTTTTTGTTTTTTGTTTTTTGTTTTTTGGTTTGCCTCTCCATTCAGCTACTTCTTTAATAGGAACTCCAATTGCTATGGACATTGTCTCTGGCCTCAGCTTTCTATGCCTGTGATGAGGCAAGGTACAACTTAAAGTTACTTAGGTGTGAAAATAAACTTCTTCCTTGAAATGCAAGGTCGAATATATTCCCCCATTGGGTAGAAATATCTAATTCATATCATTTTCTATGTTATATTTTTATACATGCTTTATCCCCAACTCATTGGTCCTCTCAACTCAAGTGATGTTCCTTTCAAATATTTCTCACCCAATATCATGAAGGCTAGCTACACTTACTGGTAATAATGAGACATGCTCTCATTTTGTGTATTCCTAGGATGGCACGTTTCTTGCAAATTGCCAGTTCACCATAGCCCTAATCCTCCTTAGAGGGAATTTACCTCTATTTGAGTTTTTCTCTTGAATAAAAATATCTTAATTGTTATCTTTATTTTCATATTACTGCTGACAGAGCCAAGGAGTCAAAGCTTTCTAGTGCTAGAAAACTCAATCTAATCTCTTAGGTGAAGATCTAGAAAAATTTGATTTTACATTTCTATTCCATCCGATAACCATTATTTCTTATGATGGTGATCCTATGCTTGGTCGCATATTCAATGTGCCTACACACACCTTGCTATTACTATCAATTAAAAGTTACATTGTTTCATCATTTAGCAATTTCATTTCTCAGATATGCCAAGAGACTTCCTAGTCACCAAATGAAGTTCTATGGCTGTTTATCTTCGATACTAAGAATATTTGGTCCTAAAGATTCACAGTAATATGTTGGATTTGTGAGACCTTGCTTAACCCTCCTCTAAAAATAGTGACTCAATCAGAAAAGCTCCTTCCATATGTATATCTCATCTACCCACCCCAAAAATGCAGCTTAAGACCAAAATTAAGGATGACCATCTGTTAGCATCAAGTGTCATTTGATGTCATGCTGCACATGCTCATTGTCCTGTTCTCAATTTTGAGATAATTTCCAACACCCCATCTGAATTTCATTCTTTGCCTGGTCCTTCATTTTTAATTTGAATATAAAGCGTGAATATGAAGTTAAATTTGTATTCCATTCATGTTCTCCTGCTCTGATTGGATATTGAGGAAACACTCCAGGCTGTACAACCTGATCAGTGTACTACTTCTATATGACTTGGATATTTTTCTTTCTCTTTCTTTTCCTTGACCTGCCTGTTGAGATTCTAAACCTTGTTCTGACCTTCCAGTTTAAGGTTGAGGCCTTAGATTTTTCAAGTCAGTTTCATGGTCAGAGCTCTGTCCACTGATACAACTTAAGTCCTGTTTTGGGGTCCTTTGGACCTCTCCTACCCTAGACCCAAAGGCATCAGTGGACATTTTTCTCTGAATGATTCAAAAGAAAGAAATGAAGGGATGACCACATCACTGACTGGCATTGTCAAACATGTTTCAGACGTATAGATCTAAGTGTGTGTGTGTGTTTCATTATATAACATTCACTTGTTAAATAATTTGGAACCTTTGATTCAGACTTTGGCTTTAACCTGTATTAAATATTGTTCAGATTTTGTAATGATATTGACCCACAAAAATAAGCTGATTTCTCCATTACTTTTAGATGGTCCAGTAGTCTATGCTGCATACTTAAAAATGGAGCACAGTGACGAGAATATTAAATTCTGGATGGCATGTGAAACCTATAAGAAAATTGCCTCACGGTGGAGCAGAATTTCTAGGGCAAAAAAGCTTTATAAGACTTACATCCAGCCACAGTCCCCTAGAGAGGTAACTATGTGACAGTGATGGCTAATGGAAATGAGTACATCCCGGGGAGGGCTCCAATATCTGTGAAGCACACATATGTGCCAGCACCCCATATCCAGGATCTCCTACTACGCTACAAAGTCAATCTTGTTGACTTATTTTACAGATAAGAAACCTGAGAATCTGAGGAGTTGATTAGCTTTTTCAGTGTCACATAGCAGTCAAGGCAGAGAGTTAGGATTCAAAGTTACGCCTGTCCAGCTCTAGAGCCTCTTCTCATTAAATTATCTTAAGTCCAATAAATAAATAAATAAATAAATAAATAAATAATCTTAATTCCTTGAAAAATTTCTTTAAAAAAAATAAAAAAAGAAGAAGTCCTTGTAAGAAGAACTGATTTTGCTAGAAGGAACTGCAGATACCATACATGGGCAAGTTGACAGTACCAGTGGTGTTGGAAAAGTCTGTGACATCTCACTAAACTTACTGATCACCTCATTTCCTAACCAGCAAATACAGCAAACATTCATACTGATATTAATGCCAATTACTTACAACTGCTTAAAGAAAATAAAGAGTCATGAGTACATGACACACTGGGACCCCTCCTGGTGGAGACAGAATAAGTAATGAAAATTCTTGTCAAGGGGATAAGGGTAGATGATGATATATGAGACTCCTATCATGCAGGACAGTCCTACATTATTAACTTTTTCCTCAAAACTCTTATCTGGAAAATACTTGGTTTATTGAAATAACCACTTCTCTCCTTTATTTCTCCACTTCTCTTCACTCTCTTCCCATTTCAGGGCATATTCAGTGAAATCAGCATTCATGACTACTAAGAAAGATAAACTTTAAAAATAGCACTAACTTCCCTTTTCCTTAAAAGAGGCCTTCATCTCATAAACTTCCTTGTTTGTAGACTCCACTAACAAACCAGTTGCATCTGCCTAAATAAGCAAGAGTTTCTGAGATTTCCCTGGTCTCGGGCTGTGTGTTTTTTTTGTTTTGTTTTGTTTTGTTTTGTTTTTTAATCTGAGATATGTAGGTGGATGTTTGGTTTTTAAAAAGCCACATTTGTTTCTCATAAATCTTTTTAGATACCTATGAAATTCCAGACAAAATTACCCTTTCCACTAAAATAAAAAAAAAAAGAAAGAAAAAGGAGAGGGGGAAATAAATTAAACCTTTCCATTATCTATCTTCAATTATGCCTACTTATGTTCTACATGTAATTTCACTTTTCAGATTAACATTGACAGTTCAACAAGAGAAACTATCATCAGGAATATTCAAGAACCCACTCAAACGTGTTTTGAAGAGGCTCAAAAGATAGTGTATATGCACATGGAAAGGGATTCCTATCCCAGATTTCTAAAGTCAGAAATGTACCAGAAACTTTTGAAGACTATCCAGCCCAACAACAATTCCTAACTACCACTCAAAAGTTTAAATTGAAGATGGTGTATTGAAAGAACTGGCTTTGTTTTTTTAATTAATACACAAATACAGACACAATCAGAAATAGAATAGGAATGAAATAGAAGAAATCAAACTATAAATTAATTTTTTTCTAATTCTCAAAGAGAAACAGATCCCCAAAGGGATGGCCCTTAGAACAGTTATAACATGAAAAACACAATTTATGGGCATGCCTGTGTAGCTCAGTTAACATATAGGAAAAAGGAAGGTCTTCATGACACCAATATTATAAGGCTTGTACTGAGTAGTCAACTAATGGATATTTTCTTATTAATGAAATTTTGCTGTAATAATGCACAGATCAGTTCTTTTAAAAGTGTGGCTATACGAGTTGTCTCTAGCATGAGTGTATTCTAGAAATGGAGTGCTTGTAATAGCCTTAATTAGTAGAGAGACTTAGTATTTGAAGTACAATCAGTGGTATAATATCATGAGCAATGAAAGATGTGTTCTTGAGATAGATTTTATCTGTAAAAATTTCCTACTATTATATTAACCATTGAACTTCTATATCACAAATATCTTCTACATAGGAAAAATTCCTGATGATTCTAAGCTATTAAGAATGTATAAAATTCTTTTTTATTCTTATGTTGATATAAGGGTAGAAAATGGTTCATACATTTTAAGTATTGTTTCTTCACAATGTGAATTTATCGTGGTCCCAACAATCAATAAACCCAAATGTAAACTAAAAACTTACAAATCTATGCTTTTTTTCAAAGACAAAGTGAGGTTACTATTCCAGCAAAAGAGTTTTTTTATCTGTACTGTCATAGCAGCTTCTTAGAGTTTGCTAGGAGATTCCGGAGGAAACAACTCATATCTATTTCATTGTTTTGTTTAGCATATAGCATAGCATATAACATTCTATACAGATGGATAAATATTCTATGTTTTTGATGAAGAATAAAATGCACAAAATATTTAATATCATTTTGCCAAAGATTTAACTATAGAAAAATTGTGTCCAAGATTTTTAGTTTTACTATGAAAAGTGTTTCTCAGGCCTCATATTTGACTGGAATGGCATTACTATTTTAAATGCCTATAAACCTATGCTGTATGACATGAAAATGAATATCAACTGTAATTCTTCTCCATCAGCAAAGGGATATTATAACATAGAAAAAAATATTTGAGGGTTTATTTCTGAGAAAATACTTGAGATATTTTCGTGAAAAAATATATCATTAATTAATGTGGATTCTAGTTAAAGTAGAAAGTATTACCACAGAGGTCCAATTTTATTTTCTCTTAAAAACAAAAACATCAATATAAAATACAGATTGACATTTTAGACATCTGAAGTTGATGATGATCCCTAGCCATAATAAACCAAAAAAAAAAAAATGTTTCCACATATTTCAGATAGTTTCATATCACTCTGACAGCGAATGAGTATATTTATAGACATATGTTTAGGAAGTGTTATACATATATGGTCACAATACACATGGTTAAAGCAGTTTCAGAAAACCTTGAGCCCTTACTATTCAAATCGTGCTAAATCAGCCACTGATATAATGAATAAATGGAATAATCAGCATTCTTTACTACTTATCTCTCCCCTCCAGTGGATGAATATTTGTGCTCCAATACAGGATAAGTCTAGAACTTTCAGTTTTGCTTATACACTGATTTTACTTCCCAAATAGAGTCCCTCTGTTTAGCTATCCCAGCACCTTCACTCATGTTGGGTAAACAAGGTGCCACATGGTAACATGAAACAAAAAGCTTTGGACTGAGGTACAAGGCAACTGGATTAGTGCCTATTCGCTCACCTGATGTCATTGTACCTATAGTACCAGTAGGTCTCATTTTCCTCATCTACCAAATAAAAGGATGGGACCAACTTATTGGACTGAGCCACACACACAGCCTGTGCTTTATTACATACCATTACTAATAAATTCATTATTCTTTTACTCTGTAACAAGCTTGAATTCATTTTAGAATTCCTCCAAAAATCAATGTTTTCGTTAGGAAATGGATAATACTATTTTGCATTTAACACTGTTTGAGGGAGTGCTGAAATTTTTTGCTTCAAAACAGAGAATTTAAACTGCCATCTTTTCAAGAATTCTACATGGCAGCATGCGTTTTATGTTAGTAGCAGTTAAAATAGCTTTCAGATCATTTTTACCTAAAAACATACTAAATCTTATTCATTTTCCATAGGATAGTAAAACAATTCAAAAATTGATGATACTTGTCAAATGGCTATGAGGGTATGCCCACATCAACACATTTTTACATGGTATTTGTTTTATCATAAGTGCTTTGAGATTAATAAGTCAAAAACGTATTGTTAGATTTCTGATGTCAGAACCTGGATTTATTTATGATTTTTTTCTTTTTTTAGATATACATTTTCAAACTCTGAAGATGTATGAGATAAGCCTTCATTGTATCTGCATAAAAATAAAATCTTATCTTCTCCAAAGAAGATGGTGACAGAAATTTATACAGTTCAGATTCAAATATCTTGGCAGAGATGAACACTTTCCTATTTATAATTCATCAGTCACACCATAGTTTCATCAACTGCAAAAGACTTTTTACCAATTTGGGAAGAACGATTACAGAAAAGAGATATGTAAAGCTTTCTCCAAATACATAATAGGGTGTGATTTGAAGAAAATCATAAGATACCACTGCCCAAAAATATCTTCTCCCATATCTAGGACCTGAAATTCCCATCACTGGTCATAAAAGGTGAAAAATGGGGTTGAAATTCAAGCTGTAAGTGAAGAATGAAACACTAGTGCTGACACTTTACCTGTTGCCTAGCAGAAAGTAAAACTTAGGAAAATAGAATGTGGGCCTATAGGATGGCACAGGGAAATAGGTTGAGAGAACAAAGATATTAGGGTAACTAGAAGTCACAAATGGAAAGAGACTGCTTATTAACATCTTCCTATACTGTTAAGTAGAAAACCAAAAAGACAGGAGAGCTTTGCTTAAAAACAAGTATTCTAAAATGCTAATAATACATTTTTGTGGAAAATAATAGCATTCCTATAGAAATAAAAGAGCAGGTATTAAATTCCTCAGCAAATAGCATTTATAGAGGCATTCTTTCAATGAAACTTTATCTAGCTCCTATTGAGTACAGATATTGTATATTCAAACATTAATTAGGTGAGGCTTCTGCTCACAAGCTTGTATGAACCGATAATTAAAATACAAACTAATAATGAGAGTCTAAGTGAGGCAAATGAAGAAAAGAGAGGGAGAGATTGTGAACTGATCAGATACAGGGAATGGTCAAGTTTGATCCAAAGTTTCTAATCTGAGCATCAGAGTAAGTATAGGATGCTATTAACCGAAAAAAAAAAAAAAAAACAGCTCAGAAGGAGGAGCAGGTTTGGGAAACAAGTTGAGTATGAGGTGCCTAGATGCCATAAGTGGGATTCCAGAGTAGAAATGTAGATCTGGGAATTGTTAGCATGGCTGTCTCAATGATCAGAAGAGATCTTTTAGTGAAGCTGTGCCGGACAGAGAGCAAAAACCCAAATGACCCAAACATACCTTAAGGAACAAGATAACATATTAGTAACTCTTAAATTCTCATTGAGAGCTCATCACATCATTTATAGTAATGATAGGGATTATTTACTGAATTTTACTATGTGGTGGATACTATGCTAAGTTTTTGGATATGTTATTCACTCATTCAATATAGAGAATCTACCATATAGCAAAATGGTTGTTAGATAAAAGGAGCCACCAATAAACCAAGCAGAAAATATGTCTGCTTTCAAGGAGCTTACATCGTCTTTATGTGATAAAATAGTAATCAGACAATCATATTGGCTACAAAACAAAAAGACAAAATAATAGGATAAAGAGTAGCACGGTGGAGGAGATAGGGGTGCTCTGGAGAAAATAGGTAAGGAATCCTCCCTACATAATTCATATACTCCTCTCTCTCTTTTTTTTTAAGATTTTACTTATTTATTAATCAGAGACACAGAGAGAGAGGCAGAGACATAGGCAGAGGAAGAAGCAGGCTCCATGCAGGGAGCCCGATGTGGGACTCCATCCTGGGACTCGATCCTAGGACTCCAGGATCACGCCCTGGGCCAAAGGCAGATGCTCAACCGCTGAGCCGCTCAGGCGTCCCTACTCTTCCCTTTTGATAACTCTAAACAAGGATGAGGAATCCAAGGTTTTGAGAGGTGAAATAACTTTTTCAATATCTCTCACTAGAACCAAGATTTTTCTAACTCTAATACCTTAATCCTTTTAAGTTGAGCCTCCCATAAACAAGCCGAATAGGAAAGCAAACGTACAATGATCTAATATATAAAAATATTCATTCAAATTTAAAATGCCATTACTATGCAGACCATTTTAATATGGAAGATCACTATTAAAACTATCTCTAGTTACTGCTAATAAACTCATGAAAATTTGTTTAAAATACCATCAATGCTTGGGTCTCTGCTAGAAAAAAGAATTACTAGAACTCATGTAATGATGCTCAGGTTCCAGTAGTAGGATGAAACATCTGTTTAATTGGTAAATATGTTGCTTAAACCAGGTATTTAAACACATCTATTATGGAATAGAGGGAAGGCGATCGTAGAGGAACCAAACTAGGAGCCTGCCAAGAGGCTGAAGGTCATGGTCCCCACCATGCAGCAACCCACAGCTGTTATCCAGGATGAAAATTGAGCGGGAGATCCAAGACCAGGGCCAAAGCCATAGGCAGTCAGTACTAACTGTCTGCATCTTCAGTTTGAGATCCTGAAGGAACAGGTATGGGCAAATAGTGAAAAATGTCATTAGAAGCACTAAGGTCAAAGAAATACAATGCTGAAAGAATCTATAATATATGGCCAAAGAATCTGGAGAAAATAGGAAATCATAAGATCTTTTTATTTAATTTTAATAAACAACACCTTTCTCATCGGAGGTAGTTTTTATCTGCTAGCCATACACACACAGCCACATCATAAAAACACTACCCAATGTCTAGTGCCTGCCATTGTTGCCTTGCCCCACAGTTTTGCTTAAGATGTGGAACCAGCCACTTAGGGCTTAGATCATTTATCCAAGTATAAACTAGTATGTTTATAAAAAGGATTTGATCAGTGTCACCTTCAAATTTCAGCAGTTCACAGGACTTAGAATAATTCATTTTCACTATTTTACTGGAGCCTCAAAACATCCTCCATACATAGAGGGGAAGAGGAGCAGAGCCCAAAGAGCAGGGCATTGAGGGTGTAGGCTACTCCAGGGGCCAGTGCTTGGGTGGTGAGATTCAGGCAGGCAACTAAAAATCCAGTAGCAGGAAGGTAATGGAAACTTCCCTGCTGGAGTGCTGCATAAATAAGTGAACTGATGGATTCAGATGTTCAGACCACTGTACCCAGCAGATTGTCGGGATCCTAAAAAGGGAGTTATGAAGACCGGGATTGTGCTTTTAGAAAGTAATGGCTTATAAGAATCAAAAAGGATGAAAGAATTCACATGCAAGACAAAAACAAAATAAAATCTGTAACGGGGAAACAGAGGGCTAGGAGTGTAAACCGAAGGGGCAGCAGTCACAGGTGTCAAACGCTAGAACCGGGGAAAGTGAAATGAAGAAAGAAGCACCATACCGAGAGCGCCAGGATAGTAAATAAGCAGCACTTGTATGATAAACATCCTTCATTAGACAGCTTCCATTCTTAATAAGGAAAGGAAAGTTTTCAATGCAAGAAAGGAATATGCCAGATCTATAAACATACTTAGTCTGAAACTTATACTTTAAAAGGAAAGGCATACAGAGAGAGGTGGGAAAATCTACTGGATACTTTGACTTCTTGATGGGACTACAGCTCATCTTGCTGCTTCTAATTAATAATGTGTTTAGCTGTATCGGACCCTTCGATGTGCTTCTCTGACAGCACTTGTAAGTGAGTTCTGTCTCATGGGCCTCTACTAGTGAGAAGAATGATAGAAGACGTGTAAGGTAAATATAGTCTGTTCGCATGCCATAACACCATCTGATAGCACCCCAGACGCCAGGTGATTCAAACGTAAGTTGCATCCCAAGCAACTAAATCTAAAATTGGAGTGTATGTGCTAGCTAGGTTTTTATGTTTCAGTTTGGCAGTTTGTTTCTAGGGTAGCCACAAATGAATGTTATTATTAGCTTCAAGCTTTGGTGGGAAGTGTCATCAATGCTTATTCTTCGAGAAAAAAAAAAAAAAAAAGGATTCGGAGGTTCTGTTTTCAGGCATAAAACTTGGAAGCTACCAAGTGCCAGGCACCGGGATCGTCATTTTACATTTCTTGTCTCATTCAAGTCTCACAATAAAAGTGCAAAGAAGTTATTATTAGCTACATTTTAAACTTGAGAAAACTGAAATTCAGAGTGATTAAGAACTTGTCTAAGCTCACTCAAGGAACCAAGAAACCAAGAAACCAAGCCAGCGGTAAAATTAAGAATTTTCTAACTCACATCCATGCTTTTCCCATTAATCAAATGAAGTTTTGCTTATTAAAGACCAAAAGTACGACTTTTTTAGTCACATGCTTGCATATCAGCCTCTGACACTGAGGGGCTCTCATGTTACTAAGTTATGATGGATCTTCTTGACAGATCTCAAATTAGCTATTGTCATCATTCAAACAATGTCATAATATTAGCCAGCTGTGGGCAACACCTAGAGATACACAAGTTTGAAAATTCCTTCTATGTAATAAGCAACAGGTATTGCAATGTACACTCCTTTGTGCACTTTAAGGGGAAAAACAATCATGAAGACCTAATTTTAAAAGAGATTACTGGGGCACCTGGGTGACTCGGTGGTTGAGCATCTGCCTTTCACTCAGGTCATGATCCTGGAGTCCTGGGATAGTCCCACATCAGGATCCCCACAGGGAGCCTACTTCTCCCTCCGCCTATGTCTCTGCCCCTCTCTCTGTGTCTTTCATGAATAAATAAATAAAATCTTTTTAAAAAATAAAAGAGATTACTCTTTTCCATAATTCCCTGTCTTCCCAAAGGCAGAAAATTCTTCAGACAAACCGAAGTGAATAACCTGAATATTCTGAACTGAATAATCAATCCGATAACAGAAAGATGTTGAGAAATCATCAAGGCCCTTCTTGCTGAGCTAGATGTGTCTGGAACAGTTTCCTCTCTCCCCGTGAAGCATCATCGATCATGTATATCCCCCCAGCCTAGATCTCTTACCTGAGCTCCACATCTTCTTTATGCAATGCCACCTCATTTGGGGGCCTTTTATGGTGCACCCTTTTATCATTACTCATACTCAATGACTCAGAAAGGTGGGGGATCCAAATCTCATTTTTAAGATGAATAAATCATTACTTCCCTGAAATCATCAATCGAACAATTGATGGAGACAGGCAACAGTTCAAGTCGTCTTCCTGATTCTTGTTTATTCTTTCTCTAGCCCTCAGTGCCTCTCAGCATAATCTCCAGTGCCCGCATGTGGTTCCAGAGCTCTTTCAATTTTTTGCACCTAGAACTGAATGCATCATTCTCCTTGTAATTTATCTCTGCTTCCTTTCCTTCCTGTATTCTTTATCAGAATGGATGGCACCACTCATCACCTGTAATATAATTATATGTTCACTTGCCTACCCTGCCATTAAATTCCCACTTACCTTTATGTGCCAAGAATCTGTCAGCCTAGCAAAGAGTTTAATACACACCTAATATGTAAATATTTGCTAAATAAATGATGCTCCCCAGCCACCTTCGTCAGAACCTAGGGAGTCACCCAAGACTCTTTCCTTTCCTTTGGCCACAAGGCCAGTCAGTAACCAAGTTTTGTCTCCACAATGGTTCATGTCTCTTCAAAATGTTTACTGTAGCTCACCAGTCCAGTCTCATCATTTGCTTGCTCTCTCATGCTTTCTTGTGCTGGCTCTGTCTGTCTGTCTGTCTGTCTCTCTCTCACACACACACCTCCCCCCCCCACACACACACAACACACAACACACACCTATTAGAAACTGCTTACAAGCCCTTCAAACCCACGTGCCTTCCTCCATGGTGTCATTTCCCATACATGAAACGCACTTTTCTCATTTACTTGCCTCATAAATTCCAAATTATAAGACCAAAGGTTAATCATTTGTCATCCCTTTAAAGTCACAGTCTTTTAACATGCATTTTCTCACATAGAACTTCTAACTATTAAAATATGTACATCTAATTTTATATGTTCAAAATATGGAAACTTTCTGCTTCCATTAAAGATCACCAAATATGTTATCTTATCTGTTATTATTTTTAAATTTCAGTCAGTCTCATCCTCCATCCTTAGTGGCAGCAAGAAAACAAATGTGAGATACTAACCAAGATGTTTTACATGCATTTCTATGGCTCTCCCCTATTTGTGAGCAACAAACAGTAGCATAAGGGAGCATTTAGAAAGACCACGGAAAGCAAATGGTCAGTCTTGGCTTTTGAATTTTAAAATAAAGACCTAAAATAATAATAATAATAATAATAATAATAATAATAATAATAATAAAATAAAATAAAATAAAATAAAATAAAATAAAATAAAATAAATAAAGACCTGAGGGAGGCCTGGGTGCCTCAGTGGTTAAGGGTCTGCCTTTGGCTCAGGACATGATCCTGGAGTCCCGGGATCGAGTTCCCTATCAAGCTCCCTGTGAGGAGCCTTGTGCTTCTCCCTCTGCCTATGTCTCTGCCTCTCTCTCTGTGTCTCTCATGAATAGATAAATAAAACCTTTAAAAAATTAAAAATAAAATAAAGACCTGAAACTCATAGCAATAACAAAGATCTTAACAGTTTTTTATTTGCAAGCACAGACTTTTCTCTACTTTCAAATGGTTATCTTGAAAACCCAGGCATAATAGTTATGCCGTTAGAAAAATAAATTTTAAAATTTCAAATATAGAGTGCTTGGAATCCTGCTTTACTTAAGTTTTTGAAACTTTTTATCTTTAGTGTGAAAACGTTTTATTCAAGTTTACAACCTGTATGTTATATCTATTCATTTACCTTTCTAGTATTTATACTTTATTTTGCTAATAAAATTTTAGGAAAATGACTCCTCAAAAAATCTGCTTTACTTAATAGAAGTCATAGCATTCTTACCAACTCTAGTCTATACACACCCTTGCCTTTTCCCAGTTTTACCCTATTCCCTATTAAATTTTACCTGCCTGAAATTTCTGCCCCCTTTCTCTTTGCTTTAAATAATTGTGTGGGAAATATCAGAAAGGGAGACAGAACGTAAAGACTGCTAACTCTGGGAAGCGAACTAGGGGTGGTGGAAGGGGAGGAGGGCGGGGGGTGGGAGTGAATGGGTGACGGGCACTGGGGGTTATTCTGTATGTTAGTAAATTGAACACCAATAAAAAATAAATTAAAAAAAATAATAAAAAAATAAATAAATAAATAAATAAATAAATAAATAAATAATTCCTATTCCTCCTCAATACCCAGTTCGAATCTCACCATATTTTCACAAAGTCTTCCATGATCACATCAGTCTAAAAAACCATCTCTCTCTCTAAATGTCCACAGCAACAATTATCAATGAAATTGATAGGCCATAAATCATGTACTATTTTGTCATATTTTTTTCTCTTGAACTACTTTTTAATATTTTATTATTATATTCTTCAACAATAGTACTCTATTTCTGCAACTAGATTATAAAATTTTGGAGAGAATTGACCATGTTCTCCATCTTTATCTCCACCAAAAACCACGTCAATGGTTTGCAAGGAGTAAATACTAAAACACATTTGATACTGTATTTTATCCTTTGGTGATGATGATAAACATAATAGTAATAATATTTATTAAGCATTTACCAGGTGCCAAGTGCTGTGCCAATCACTGCATGTGTATTATCTTCGGTAATTCTCACAATCTTATGAGTTTGGTTCCATTGCTACCTTTATTGTAACAGCAGGTAAAACTGAGACTTTAGAGGTGTTAAGTAATTTATTCTAACCACACAACCACAAGTGGAAAAACCAGAAATTATTTTTATCCTTTATGCTAAGTTTCTGCTTGTAGAAACCCACATTTAGTAGCAGGCATACAAAATGTTATTATATATTTCTTGATGTCATTGTTTTAGGAAAAGTATTCTTATCAGTAATAAATCTCTTTTCAAGTGTATTTATCCCCTAAGAACAACAAGAAAGCACTCTGAAATAGGCACCATCATTAAGAAGTGGATGGTGTTAAAGTTGCTTCGCGGCTGTAATGAAGTAATACAAATTTTCAAGGGAGAAAACTAAATCACATGAATAGAAAACATAATGAACCAGAACTCTACAATAAATAATGATAAATAGTAGACAAGGATTTCTAAATATTTTACAAATAGTAGACAAGGATTTCTAAATATCAGAGCTAGTGATAATTCTGAAAAACAATTAGGCAATTTAAAAGCACAATCTGGAGTAAAAGAATTGTTGTCAACTAAATCACTGTGAGAAAGAAAAGCGTTTTTTAAACAACCTCTTAATAGGACCTGGAATTGGTGAAATCATTTACATGTGAATCATAACTAAGGAAAATAAAGACAAAGAGATTATAAAGTACTTTGAGCACAGTACTATCTGTTCTTGGTTTCTGCTTCTGACAAACAAGCTCTTACAAATAAAAGGAGCATGAAATGTTTGAGGAACTTTAAATAGTTTGGGTATCTAATAAGAACTTCCAAAACTAATATATCCAAATATGAATTCTTGATCTTCCTCCAAAGTCTATTCCTCCTCAATTTTCTTCATTTCAGGAACCATCATTACCTCTTCCAAGCTCTGCAATTTTCCCTGTTAACATTTCACCAGCCTGAAATTTCTGACCTCTTCCTCTTGGCTATAAAACAAATCCTGCTTCTCAATATCCAGCTCAGATCCTACCATATTTTCCCAAAGACCTCCATGATCACTCCAGGTTAGAACATCATCTCGCTCTCACTTCTGAATGTTCACAGCAACTGTTGTCAATGCAATGCATGAATCACAAACATTTAGGACAAAACCTGGAATCTTCCTGAACTCGCTCTTTCTGTCACATCCCCCATATAATGCATCAGTCAATCCCATCATCTGAAATGTATCCTGAAGTCTATCACTACTCATCATCTTCACAACTTTGATCTACTCCAAGCCATTCTGTATTGTGCCTAGACTATTCCAATAGGCTCCTAATTGGCCTTCCAGCTTCTACTTCTCCATTCTTATCACTTTCCCCGACACATAGAGACACACACACACGCACACAAACACAGAGCCAGAGTGTTCTTTTGAAAACGTGCTGGATTATATCACTCTTCAAAAGTTCTCCAGTGATCTCAATTACTCTCAAGGGAAAAAAATCCAACATACTTGACATGGACTATGAGGCCCACCACCACATCTATCTAATCTTCCTTTACATTTGCTGTGAACCTAAAATTGCCCCCCAAAAAATAAGGTCCTTTTTTTTTTTTAAAAAAAAAAAAAAAAGTAGTATCAGTAGACAAAAGTTATTTCACAGAGTTGCTGTGAAGGTTATATTATTCTCAACAATAAATGTAAAGTATCTAATAAACTGACTATTATAGGCCTTCATTAAGTGTTCACAAATATGCTTTTTTTCTATTGTTATATTTTTAAAATTTTATACAAATAGAAAAATATGGCTGCCTAGAGTGTGATCATTTTTTAAAATAGTATTGTTAAATGGATTTTTTTTTAAGATTTTATTTATTTATTCATGAGAGACACACAGAGAGAGAGAGAGAGAGAGAGAGAGAGGTAGAGGGAGAAGCAGCCTCCATGCAAGGAGCCTGATATGGGACTGGATCTCAGGACTCCAGGATCACGCCCCAGGCCAAAGTCAGGCCCCAAACCACTGAGCCACCCAGGGATCCCCTAATCACTTAATATTGTAATCCAAGAGGTAGGAAACACACAATTCTTAGTTTACACATTGCAAGAGAGACAAATGTAGGTCTATTAGTTTGCATTGTTTAAAATAATAATCTACATCTGAGATTCTGCAAAAAAAGGAAAATAACCTCGAAAAAACCCTCAAATTATTATGATCTTTATCACATTATAAACTAAGTCTTTTCTCTGGTATCACGCTTACACAAAGCCAAGGTACTTGAAGGATCACTTTTCAGTATAATTTTATTTTAGTAAAATATGCTTATGTAGATGGTATCTATTTTAGTATCTCATATTTCCTGGAAATTAATTATGTGGAAAGAAATGAGTGGATACTATGTCAATAAGTACAGGCTAGCATTTTTTGCCATTTAATGTTTTAAGAATATGTGAGCATTTTCTGACTACAATCTAAATTAAATGCAAATAGTCAAGTAGTACACAGAGATCCCATTATCAAGTCTTTCTACTAGCCGAGAGGGTGAATAATATAATGAGACATGTTAATTATTTGCTGTCCTGCAGCTGTGATTGATTAGTTTTGACTGGTACATCTTGCTAGTGTGTTAGAGTACAGTAAATATTGGGGCTTGTTATTTTTTCCAGGGCAAGGAAGCCATGGTCTCTAATGACTTCATTGTAGCTTTCTCTACAATCTGCCAAAATGTTGGTATATCCAGGTTAATCTCTTTACCAAATAAATTTTTGTGAATTTCATGTTACCAGACCCATCATAAAGGGCCTTCTGTCTTAGAAAAGTTGACATCTGTCATTCTCTCTCTCTCTGTCTCTTATACACACACACACAACCACACACACACACACACACACACACAAACTGCAGTTTATGACTTAACAACATACATAACCAAACCTATGGAGGTACTAAGAAATCTTAGCTACCATATGTATATTCTTTCTTTATACTTAAGAATATCTTTTTTAGGGATCCCTGGGTGGCGCAGCGGTTTAGCGCCTGCCTTTGGCCCAGGGCGTGATCCTGGAGACCCGGGATTGAATCCCACGTCGGGCTCCCGGTGCATGGAGCCTGCTTCTCCCTCTGCCTATGTCTCTGCCTCTCTCTCTCTCTCTGTGTGACTATCATAAATAAATAAAAATCTTTAAAAAAAAAAAAAAAAAAAAAAAGAATATCTTTTTTAAAACATGTTCAGTTTTTTTTAAAACAACCAAATGCCTTTTGTGGGTTCATGCATAATTGCTCCAGACCCAGTATTAGATTTGAAAACTTTGAACTGGATGTGAAGAGTTTTTAATCATGGCCATCTAAAAGAAATTGTCACTGGAGCAGTGCTTCTCAATCTTTTTTTTTTATTGTCATCCCCCTAAGGCTCCTTCCTAGACATTTTTGTTTTCCTAATTGCCCCTTCCCATGAAATATTGATACTTCAGATACTTATCTGGTTATTTCTGGTTATTACCATAGCCCTTTATCAGGGCCACAAGCCATTGTAATAGCTGAGAAGTTTTGATTCTCCAAGAACCCATTTTCACCCCTTGGGAGCAATATCACTCCTGGTGAAAATGCATTCACTTGAGTCTTCATTGCATTTCCTCTTTACCATATTCTCATATTCCATATTTCATTTCTCTATATGGACACATGAACTTCTCTATATCTTATGCTTCCCATACAAATTGGTGAAATAGTAATAGGCATATCCCTCCCAAGTCTAGGTTTACTCCCTAAAGAAGGTAGTCAAGACAATGCACATACTTATTCCCTTTCTCCACCCCACAAATAACACATGATGATCCAGGCTTAAGAAACCTTAAGGCAATCTTGAAGAAAGAAAGAAATCTCAAAAGAGCCACAGGCAAATTGTGCTTTGCAGAAAGTCTGAATGAGCTTGAATCTATAGTCCATTTACTTTAATGAAGCTTTAGTGTCCACATCTATTAAATGGAAATCCCTTCGGTTATCTCTTGTCCATTCATTCATTTAACAAATATTTGTTAGCGTGGTCAAAAGCCCCAATGAAGATAATCAAAAATACCTATTGATCAAAAAAAGATAAGTTTCCTGAACTTCTACAGCAAGCAAGAATGCCACCTTTGCCGTCTTAAAAATCTCCAAAGGTAGAAAATTAGGGAAGGATATTTATAGGATTGTAGGTTATATAGGTTAAAGGGTTATAAGATGCATCCTGAATGATTTTGAGGTAGTTCTTGAGAAGCAGAGAACCAGTGGGGACTGGGCAGAGTTAATGACATAACTTTGGGTTGGTGGTCACAGGGATGTTGAGTTCTTGAAATAGTGTGGTAAGCAAGCTATTTTTCAAAGCAGTCCAGAGGAGGGACGTCCTCATTTTTATATGTCAACTGTCTTAGTTTGTGGTTTTAAGCTTCCTGGAACAAAAGAAAAAATAAAATTTTTTGCTTGGTCCTAGTATCACATAACACAGGAACCTAGGATTTGTTTCATTTCTTACCTCCTGCAATATGTCAGATGTTAATTTAGGCACTGAAAATATAGCTGTGAACAAGATGAATTCCCTGCCTTCAAGAAGCTTCTGCTCTACCAAAAAAAATATCTTTGGATATGACATCACATGGAATAAATCTTTTGAAGAAGTGTAAGTTGCTAGGGAAATAAATATCAGAGCAAATCCATTAATAAGGGCATTATAAGAAAATGTCATTTTGTAAATTGTCAGGAAGTCTCTAAAGAAGGATCCTTGAAAATGTCCACTGGTTTTTCAGTGTCTGGGCTTGAAACGTGAAAGACAAGATGGGGTAGTTTACTTTATTTTTCCATTGTGCCTTTGGAGTGATCTACAACTCACTGTAGATCACTATAATCTATAGATTAAATTATTTCATTTAATTTTGCCCCAGATACTTTAAAGCCCCCAGATAGGAATTGCAACAGTCTTTCACAAAATTCTAAGGAAGGCCCTGCCTCACCTTCTGAGTTTGGGAGGACATGCATAAAGGGAGGAATAGGGCAGCCCGGGTAGCTCAGCGGTTTGGGGCGGCCTTCCGCCCAGGTCGTGATCCTGGAGACCCGGGATCGAGTCCCATGTTGGGCTCCCTGTATGGAGCCTGCTTCTCCCTCTGCCTGTGTCTCTGCTTCTGTGTGTGTGTGTGTGTGTGTGTGTGTGTGTGTGTGTGTATGTGTCTGTCATGAATAAATAAATAAAATCTAAAAAAAAAGGAAGGAATAGAAGCTTGATCAATACTATAATCTAAAAACTATTAGTTCTAGTTAACCCAAACTGCCTGGGATTAAAATCTATAGAAGACTATGCCCTGGTTTCCATAAATGTTGGATCTTAGTAGGTATGAATATAAGACATGCATGTTTAAGAATCATCCCTAAGTGGTTTTCTTCATAGAAGTCTTTGGAGTCCAAAGGGCTTAATTCCCATACTGTCCATACAGGAAAGCAAATCTCACTGGCAATTGCAATCGAGAATTACTGAAGCTCTAAAAGTTAAATAAATCTACCCAAGAAATTCAAATCCAGGAAAATAGGACAATTTAACTTCCTGAAATTATTGCTTTGGCTCTATTTGGCTCAGCTTTGACATATCCTCTGGACAGATCATCCATGAACCAACAACTCCTACTACATTCTGTCCTCTCCAATCTGGCAGGCCCACTTGTACCCTTCTCTCTTCCCCCACTAAAATTGGCTTCATCTCCAACATACCCATTTTGGAAATAGCCATCACACCAGGCCCAGCAGGCAAACCTTCACTAATCTGTCTCCAAATGTCCTGGTCCATCACTTACTAATATTGTGACCCTATGTAAGCTGCTCAAATTCTTGTGCTTGACATTTCTCACCCATAAAATGGGGGTACTATCTAGTTTGGGAGTTGTTCTGAGGTTAAGTAAGATAATGCATGAAAAGTGGTTACACAGTAACTAGGAAACAAATAACTACAAATTTTCATTGTGATTATTATTCATATCTCCAACACGACTCTCCAATTTTGTCTTTTCTTAAATGCAGCTGAATCCAACAGACTCTTGACTCTTATCACCTCATACCTCACACCTTAATCTTTTAAGAGGTTTCTCACTTATTTTCTTATCAATTTTTCCTTTTCATTCATTTTAGACATGAGTAATTAATCATCCCTTACCCTCAAATGCCCATTACATCAAGTTCCTGGCTTGTACACATTCTTGTGCTTTGCCTTGAGGTTTTCTGTAACTGATTCTACTAAACCAACCTAGACCTTTCTTAATTCATGGTGAGTGGATTCTTTTTGGCAGTTTTTAGTTACAATCAATGGTTAGAGAAAGACAAAATCTATAGATCTTCTCTCTCACAGCCTTGGCAATCCAAGTACCTCAAAATGAAAGCAAGATTGAGAGTTGATTTTAGGATGCCTGGCTCAGCGGTTGAGTCTCTGCCTTCTGCTCAGGGCTTGATCCTGGAGTACCAGGATTGAGTCCCACATCAGGCTCTCTGCAGGGAGTCTGCTTCTCCCTCTGCCTGTGTCTCTGCTTCTCTCTCTGTCTCTCATGAATAAATAAATAAAATTTTTAAAAAGAGAGAGAGAGACTTGGTTCGACATCTATGCAAATAGACATTTGACCCTGAAACAACCATATCACCTACTCTGTAAGTTCAATGAAGGCCCATCTCTCTTTCCTTTCTGGTGTTCCAGCAAAGTTCTATATGGAAATTTTACGTGAATTAGATTCCATGCTATTCTGTTTCTTCCCTGACCTCATAGAGACATAACTGACATAAAACATTGTATAAGTCTGTGTATAATGTTGATCTAGTACATTTATATATTGCAAAACTATTACCACCACAGCACTGACTAAAACCTCTGTCACAATCCCTAATTGCCATTCTTTTTTGTGGTGAGAACATTTAAGATCTACTCTCCTTGCAACTTTCAAGTATATAATATGGTATGATCAACTATCATTGCCATCTTATACATTAGATCCTCAGAACTTATTCATCTTATAATTGGAAGTTTGTACCCTTTGACCAACATCTTCCCATATCCCCACCCTCTACTCTATTCTAATGGCAAGACTCAATAACCTTTTGCCCGAGTCAGGCAACAACATCCTCTTCTAAACAACTGAACATAGGACAAGTTCAGAATCCTAAGCCTACAAGGCCTTTCCAAGGCATGTGGTCTGCTGGACTCACTAGGTTTTCGTGCCTTCTTTATGTACCAGCTGCCATGCTTATACAAAATTTCCAGCCTGCTAAATCCTCATTTCATGGACTAAAAAATAATCTATATTATCCATTATACTAATTAATAAAGCAACTGATATTATTGAAATAAGGAGGGGTGCCTGGGTGGCTCAGCGGTTGAGTGTCTGCCTTTGGCTCAAGGTGTGATCCCGGAGTCCCGGGATCAAGTTCTACATCAGGATCCTTGTATGGAGCCTGCTTCTCCCTCTGCTTGTGTCTTTGCCTCTCTCTCTCTTTCTCTCTCTGTCATGAATAAATAAATAAAATCTTAAAAAGAAAAGAAAAGAAAAGAAAAGAAAAGAAGAAAGGGAAAGGTGAAATGAATTCAAGGAAAGGAAGGAAAGAAGGAAAGGAAAGGAAAGAAATCCCTCCCTCAAAGAAAGCCATCAGGAACTTCCTCCCTTCCACTTCCTTCCCTCCCTTACCTTCCTTCCACTTCCCCCCCTGCACCTTCCCTTCCCTTCCGTCCCCTCCCTCCCTCCCTCCCCTCCTCCTCCCCCCCTCCCCACTCCCCTCCCTCCCCTCCCCTCCCCCCCCCTCTCCTCCCCCCTCCCCCCCTCCCTCCCCCCCCCCCCCCCCCCTCCCCCCCCCCCCCTCCCCTCCCCTCCCCTCCCCTCCCCTCCCCCTCCCCTCCCCTCCCCTCCCCTCCCCTCCCCTCACCAAGAAAGAAAAGAAAAGAAAAAGGAGAGTGAAGTTCTCTCTCTGCCTGGGGCTCTAAATTTGGGGCCTCTGCATGGAATCTTACATATACTGACAAACAACCTCTGGCATGGATATTTCTAATATACTTTCCCCCTGCTCCCCAGCACACACATTTATCTAGAGCATGGTTTTTCAACCTTGTCACTACTGACATTTTGACCTAGATAATTCTCCGTTGTAGGGGATGACATGTGCATTTTATGATATTCAGCACACACCTGGCACCTACCCAAGAAATGCCAGTAGCACCCTTCTCCAGCTGTGATAAGCAAAAATGTCCACAAACATCATCAAATGTCCCAGAAAGAGAAAACCACCCCTAGTTGAGCACTACTGCTCTAAGCTAGACTTACCTCTTAAGGCCATCCCAGGCCACCAGGCTAGTTTTCTTTCTTTACTTTTGCTTACATAACCCCCAGTCTTAGAAGTTACCTTCTCAACTCTCCTACTCAAATATGACCCATCCTCTAAGACAGTAAGCACCTTAAAAAACCACATGAAGCTCTCATAAGTGATTTGTTCGGTCTGGTGATGCAGTTTCCACATCACTTTGGTCCCCACAACTCTGGTTATCTTATAGTTCCCTACTCTTTCTACTTACCTCATTTATGTGACTTGCCTGGCCCTGTAAGAATTTGCTGTGCCATCTTTACCTTAATGTTAAGTGCAAATCATTCTTCCATGAAATGTCCCACTCACTATGTCCATAGTTAGGCTCCTCCTTCTATGGAGAAGCTTTACACTCTGAAGAAGAAAAATTCAACACATTCTGGTACTAACATTTCCTGCAACATAGTTAAGTAAACTCCTGTTAACAGAGGTAAACTATTAAACCACTATACACAAAAGCCATTTATTTTGTAAAATAGTCACAGAAATCACAAGTTGGTAGGCTGGCTAAAAAATTGTTAATCTAGGTTAATACAGAGTATAAGCAGGCCTGCAGTTTTTAGAGGACCAATACCCATAGAAGACAAAGTTCTTAATAAAAATCCATTTACATAGCAACCTATGAAGCTGCTTGTATTAGGTGAAAGGTACAGGTAATTTGTGAACACCTAGCTAAAAAAAAAAAAAATTAACTCTCTTGTTTCTAACAATAACCCCTATCATATCACATCAAGAACATCATAAAAGCAAATGTTGACAAAATACAACATTAGGTGAACCATGGCTGTTTTCAGTAAGGCTTAATAAACATAGCAGGAGTTACAACAAATTAATGATTAATAAAGTGCTGTGAAGATGCAGTGATATATCTGTGCATATATTATAAATGTAGGTTAAATCATGTAAAAGTTGTCCTACTTCAATTCAGTTTATAATATGTAAAGAAGGTTTTACAGTTTTCCCTAAAATACAAGTAAGAAAAATTTTGCAACATTATATGGATGTATCTTTAACAGTGCAAAAAGAATTCTCAAACTGAGATAATGGGTTATGATCTTTAAGAATTATCTACTTTTTGTAAATATAAATGACGTCCATTGATTATCTCACCCCTCACCTTTTCCAACTGAAGTCATTCTACATCTCCTTTTTTTATTCTTAGATCAAACATTTTACAATGTTACAGCACAGCCAGATACTCCTCCTCCAAGACAATCCCTTCTTAGATAATATGGCATTTGCTGATTCTTACAACCACATTTGGAGTTAGTTATATTCAGTTTATAGATGGGAAGATGAAATCTCAGAGAATTTTAGAATATTGTCTAAATGTTTAGGTAGAAAATGTAGAACCCAAACTCAGGCAGGCCTGATTCCAAATGTATAGTCTTTAAGCTACTGACGCTGCTCATCAGTTTTCTCACTCTCAACAAAGGAATCTTGACTATAGAGGTCAGTAGAGTCCACCTGACTCAGTTATCGGTATATCATCATTCCACACAAAATTTGTGTGAAATATTCTGGCATTTTATGAGATAACCAGAACTTTGAGAACAGGATATGGGTAGGTATAGAGATATTACTATAAATGTTGGAATGCATTAAATAAATGAATAGCATCCATCATATACAAAGCATTTCTAAGTATTCAATAGATGAAAATGAGGATTTGAATAAACTTCCATGCCCTTATTACATGGAACTGGTAAAACACCTTAATTAATGTGGCTAGTCTCCATTCTGGTCTGGATTATTCTTTTTTGCATCTTCTTTTTCTGGCCATGCTGGTCTGTTATAGAATGTGAGTTTATTGAGCATCAGGATCTTTATTTTTCACACACTGAAAGTTCAGTTATAAGTTCTATCGTTGTATCCTAATAATATTTACTCATAATGACTATTCAGTATTTGCCAATCACTATGTTAAATATGTTACGTTTATAATCTTGTATCATATTTATAGAACCGTGGAAGGTAAGTCTTTGTACTATCATTTTGTAGTTGAGGAAATTGAAGCTTATGGGTATTGTATGATTCTAACGTCACACAGCTGGGAAATGGTAGACTGGAATGCAGATGTGGAACTGTGTAATTCCAAGCTGTACACTCAACCACCTTGTGGTACAGCTGAGGAGGGAATGTTTCTCTGCAAAGAAGCTTTGCAAAATGCCAGCTGCATGCTTCACATGCTAACCAAGACTTATTCCCTTCCTCTGTTTATATGGTGTTCTGGGTTCTGCGTGAGGCAACCACTCTGTGCCAAAGGAAAGAGTGCTTTAGTCAGTTCCCTATAAAGGAAGGAGAGGAAAAAAAAAAAAAAAGAAAGAAAGAAAGAAAAAAAAAGAGAAAAAAAAGAAAAAAATAAAGGAAGGAGAGCTGATGTTTTTCTATGGAGAAAAATATAACTTCCAGATTAATGATCAACATGAAAACAAATTATCATTGGGCAAACATTTCCTAGGCATTAAATGTTTTCCAGTTACAGTGTTCAGGGGATGTTGCTGGTTATTCTATCTAAATGGAGGTTACATTTTAATCAATTTATCAATTTTATCAATTTTAACATTATATACAATTTACGTATCTAATTAAGTTCTACAATTTATTTAGTTAGTATCACTTTAAATGAATAATGTAAAATGATTTTAGCTATATAAAATACATTAATTAAATTACATAGAACTTGATTCACCTTAAGTCTAACTTTTCATAGACTCAAGGATATTAAAGGTCCTTAAAAATGCTTCAAGTGGAAAACTGAACTTCTACTGGGAATGTTAAAATTCACGTACTGAAGCATGCCTTCTCATGTACAGATGAAACCTATGACATCTTCTCACTATGCTTTGCTAAAACCAACTGTACTATCTGTTTTTTTACCCAAGAAAAGTTTATTCTGCTAGTCTAAGGCCTAGAGGAATCGTTATGTAGTAATTTTTCAAGGTTTTTTTTTAAAGATTTTATTTATTCACTTGAGAGAGAGAGCACAAGCAGAGGGAGAGGGACAAGTAGACTCTGAGCTGATTGCAGAGCTGGACATGGGGCTCGATCCCATGACTCTGAGATCATGACCTGAGCTAAAATCACGACTTGGAGGCTTAACTGACTTAAACAACCAAACCAGGTGCCCCTCAGGGTTTGTTGTTGTTGTTGTTGTTGTTAAGCCTAATTAAATGCTGTTCTAAAGTTTATACTGAGAAATTTATTTTGCAGTGGAAATTTACCCACTGGATACTTAATCAAGTTTTTTTTTTCCTAAATATTTATAAAGCAGTGTCCGAGAGGTCACATATCAGATTTACTACAATACAACTTTTAATAGACAAGAGAGTGGATTTTAACCAAAATCCGCATACTTGGCATGGGATGAGCACATATACTATTTTTAGTTAAATACTTCCTCTACCTGGAGAGATTTCTGTCCTGGGGCATTTTAAAACATGAAGTGCTAATATTTTTCTTTTTTTAATTGAGTGAGTGAGTGACAATCTTCTGAAATCCTTGCCAGGACGAAGAGAAACACTAAACATAGATTGAGAAAATCCTTCTTATTTGGGAGATTAAATCAGACCTGTATAAACACCTGCAGTCATAGCAACATTCCACTACAAACCAGTAAATGGTTACATTTTCAAAATTCTGTAATTCCAGTTGTCTCATCCTATGCTTTTGTAATCATTGTATTCCTTTTCAACCATTCGCCAGGTCCCCAAATTATTGCTCTTTACACAAATTGAGAAAGCTCAGAAAAACGGATTCCCTAGCTAAAAGGGGTAATCACGGAGTACACACAAAACAGGGTTAAAAAAAAAAAATCAGGATATTCTAGTGAAAAAGAAAATAGTAAGTATTCTCATTTAAGTTTCAAAACACTAAATTCTAGTGTCATATAGCATTAATTCTAACACTCCATGATCCTCTGTAACATTACATCATCTTTCTCATACACAAAAATGATCCTTATAGTCATTCCTTGAGGAAATTGTCATTATTATAATCTCTATTTTATAAGTGAGTAAACAATCACTCAGAAAGCTGATGTGTTTCCTGGGAATTAAACTCATCAGACTAGATCGTGTTTTCTAAGGCGGGCAAGCCCTTTTAATGAGGTTTAGGGAGCCTCATTAAAGAAGAGTGAGGAATTAGGGTCATTTTGCACTTTGGGAACCCCACCTGTTATACTATGTATAATGACTTTTCTGTGGGTTCCATCAAACAAGACCATTTCCACAGTCTTTCATAAGCTAGTATTTTAGTAACAAAAAGCTTAGTTTGTCTGATTATAATGAACTTTATTAAATCACACACTCCTCTTAAACTTCTATCTCAATAGTAAAGAAGTTACCCTCATATTTGGAAGTTTTTAACTGCAGAGCAATAGTCATTGCCCAAGGAAGAAACCAAAAGGATATGACTTAAGTTTCTTAGTTAATATGTTTTTTAAAAATATGTGCAATGTTTTTTCATTTGTAAGCAATTCTACTTCCCCCATCACTAGGTATATTTCAGCAATAATGATAACTTAAATCTGAATCCATCGATAAGATTGAAACAGGATTTTACCTGCATTTTTTTTTTTGCATTTTTATTTTATGAACCTGACATAATGGAATTTAGGCCTTACACAGAGATTTCCAGAGCTTCCTGGACCTAAAAATGTACATTTCAGTTAGTACCGACTATCTATCATTGCAGTAGAATGCAGCACGGCTGACTACTCACTTTACGTTGAAAATGGATCTGATGGACCTATTGTCTTTCACACATTCAACTATGGGTTTGACTAAGCTACAAATTAGTACTTTGAAAGTATACATTGATTGCTCCTTTTTAACCTTTTCTGTATTAATTACCTGATGTGTACTACTACCCACCAAATGCACGCACACACATAAACACATGCACATGCACACAGCACAGTTTGATCAATTGCCTGACTTAACTATTTTAAATATTTTGAAAGTTCAATGCTTTTCTCTTTAACTCTCTGAACAATTTCATATCCAATTATCCACATTCATGATCAAATTCTAAATCTATATCTCTCATTTTGTATATTCTCCTTAACTCCAAGCCCACATACCCAGTTTTCGGGGGGACCATGGCAATATGAATCGGTCCAATCAGTGTCTTCTAATCATTGCTTTGGGTTCCACAGTGCCCCCTTCATTAATTTCCTCAGTGTCCCCACCCTCCCTTTCCTAGCCTAGTTCTCAATACTTCCTGCCTAGTTTCACCAAGTTTTCTACTATTCATCCCACCAGGAACCCAGCCATCTTCTCCATCCCTTTATCCCTCACAGAGTCACAGTTACCTTCCCAAAATTAAGATCTGGCCCTTTCGTGACTCATCCCAAACTTTGCACGTCTCTGACCATCCAAAAAATAAGATTCAAATATCTGGCATGGGTATTCAAGAGCTTTCTCTATGTGGCCCAACACAACTTTTCAGTTATAGCTCCCAGCCTACTGTTTTTCTCTGGTCTCTACTATGAACTAATCATTATTCCAACTCTAATTACACATTTTCTATTACCTAAGTACTTTTCATCTTTTCAGCGATCGCCATTGATTGCTCCTGTCCTTAACTTCCATCTTTAAATCTTAGCTACTCTAATATCCTCTAGCTTGAAATGCTTCTCAGTTTCCTCTTCAGAATGGTTGCCTTTCTCCTCTCATCTTCATTACTCTTTGTTTGCATCTCTGCCATGGTACCTATTACATATCTCTTTAAATTATATCAGGTTTTATTCAATCAAATACACATCTATTGAGGGTCTCTCCTGTACTGGCCAGTACTAGGAAAAATAAAATGAGTCAGACAGCATCACTCCTCAAAAATTTACAATCTAAACCATCAACTAGACACTCAAATTTTGTATCACAAGAAAGATACAAACAAGGTACTGTGAAGGCTTAAATGAGGTAAATCTTTATGTCTTTCTTTCCCAAAAAGGTCAAGAACTACCTCTCTCTCTCTCTCTCTATATATATATATATATATATGTTTGATGTTTGATGTTTATTATAACAATTAGCTATATATATATATATAGGGAGAGAGAGAGAGAGAGAGAGAGAGAGAAATAAGCTACTGGGGAAGCAAAAGTTACACATGGATTTTTGACTGGGTGAGATCAGAGGTAGTCGACACCCCTAATTTCTAATTGCTCAAGGGTCAATTGTAAATACAAATCCACTGTTTTATGGCACAACCTATGCTATAATGTATGCCATAGAAAGAATGTTGAGCAACTTTTATATATCTACAGCAAACAAAATACGAATTCTTGTGTAACAAATTAATTATAACATAACTTAGCAAATTGGTGGTGGAATTATAATGTAAGATTCATTGGACAAACTGACTAGGCGTAAGTACTTACTGTCTATGACTGTTAAAAATAATGATGTCCACCCACTCATATGAAGTTCAAAAGAAGCCAAATATCATTGGCACCATGTTCTGGTGACACCAGGATGGATGTTTATGAGTAACTTTACCATTGTCAAAATTCTCAGTCTTTATAGAATTCATTAGCTGATGAAATATATTATTAAAGGGAAAGCAAAACAAAATCTAGACCACTAAATCGACATTTTCTGTTCATTCACTTCCTTGATTATAATAGTTGTATAAAAGCAAATGATTTAATCATCACATAATTTATCTCAAACATGCAAATAGTGCAAGTAAAATTGTGGTAAAGGTTGAAGCAGTTTGTTCAAAAGATGATCATCCTTCTGATGAAGCAGCCAACTAATAGTGAGAACATTTATGGGACTTTAATTTCTCCATTTTTAAATGAAGCTGATCAAGGCTATTCCAAGGGTTCTGTCCGTTGTTCTTTGTACAAAGGGACAATGCCAATGGGGGGAGGGGTGGCTGAAAGCCAGCCTGTGCCAATTGCCCAAGCCATGAATTTACAGGCCTCCAGAAGCCAGGGGGAGTCACCTTGGACTAACTCGCATACAAGGGCCCTTTATGCCCTAGGAGCCCTGAGGCTGTCACTTTCATCAATGCTAAAACTTCCACATATTCTTAGAATCCATCCTAACAAATATCTAAATAGAACATGACTCATGAACCAATTAAACCTCTGAAACATGATTTGAACTTAAGCAATTGTAAATAGTCTTAAAATTGTGCATGACTTTTTTTCCACAAAAGATAAATATTATATTTTAAATATTTTTGAAACTTTAAACTGCCACCACTTGATTCAGCACACTAATAGAAAACAAAGACAATTTGTAACCTCTACCCTACATTTTTTAACATTTTGCAACAAACTGATCTTCTCAACAAATGAAGCAAGTAAAGTAATAGAGTATCTAATTATTGAATCCCACCCTCCTTCTATGACCTCTGTAAGAAGAAGCTAACCATGAGCACAACAATTAGGACCACAAAAATATAATACCATAACCAAATGCCCAGCTGAATATTAAGACAATTTAGAAGTCCTCATGAAAAAAAAAAGCAAATATATCTCTTTTTAGTCATTTCTTATTTCAAAATTCTTTTTTTTTTTTTTTAAGTTTCAACCAGGTTAACAATCTAAAAAAGTTTGCAACTGCTTCTTGGAAAGTGAGGTCTTCTGTGAGGTGGGGAGAAAAGGTGGAGGATGGTATTGCTGCCTTTCACTTATTCAAGAGGCATGTATTTTCTGCACATTTTTTTATATGCTTTGGAGCAAGTCAAGATGAAGAGCATATAAAGATTAAGATTAAGCATGTAAAGACTAAGTGACCTTAATCCTTTAGCAACACCTTATTCTACTGGAAACTGAAATTCTTATCATATATAAAAAATTTTACAAGACTAGTAGAACAACATTTTGTTTCTTTTTATTCACCCTCCCCACTGAATTTTGCTGACAAGTTGAGTCTTTGAGTTATTTTTGTTCAAAGGTTATCTTTTCAGGATGTAAGTGTTGCCTATTGTCCTTTTATTTCTTCAATTTGCTCTTGGGCTTCCTAGTCAAAACACATTGATTTCACTAGCATTCTCCTCATCTTTAACTGCTCAAGTAGCTTTACAAACTCTTGTGTACATAAACAAAGGAGATGTGGTCATTGTGGGCACATGAACATATATTTCAGCATATGAAACTCCATCAAACAGTACCAGGAATAAAGTGCGGATTGTGGACTAAATGTCAGAGTTTAACTGAGAATTCAGTCAGTCAACCACATTATACTAATTAAGAATGAATAAACTCTTCTGTAATAAAATGCTTGTATCCATATACTTTTAGCACCCCCCAAAGCCAAATCCCTCTTAATAAAAGCAAAAATTCTAATAAAGTACATATTCATAAAATGATGTTCCTTACATAGTAACAGTACACTGATATTTGTTTGATGTTTATTATAACAATTAGCTTAATAAACTGTGCTGTAATTCACTGATAACATCAGGTCCTTCTGAGATAGGTAAAACCATTTGCTAATAATTGGCATGATGTTTTATACTTAAATTAGTGCTTTCAAATGTCTTATTTTTTAGCATGTATGTTAAATAACACCTTCCTTGGGGCACCTGTGTGGCTCAGTCAGTTAAGCATCTACCTTTGGCTCAGGTCATGATCCCGGGGTCCTGGGAGCAAGTCCCAAGTCTGGCTCTCTGCTCAGTAGGAAACCTGCTTCTCCCTCTCCCTCTGCCTGCTGCTCCACCTGCTTGTGCTCGTGCTCTCTCTCTCTCTCTCTCTCTCTCATTCCCTGTCAAATAAATAAATAAAATATTTTAAAAATAATACCTTCCCAAAACTCTTTTTAGGTTTCTATGACTACTATAAATACTAGATAGATAGATAGAGGATAGAGAAATAGATGATAGATAGATGGATAGATGATAGATAGATAGATAGATAGATAGATAGATAGATAGATAGATAGATGATAGATTTGTTAGGGTTCTCCAGAAAAACAGAACCAATAGGATGTGTGTATAAATACACAGAGAGAGACTGAGATTTATTGTAAGGCTCGTGTGATTGTAGAGATTTCTCTCTTCTAAATAATACCTTCACAGCAACATCTACACAGTGTCTGATTAAATATCTCAGTACCATGGTCTGGCCAAGTTGATACATAAAATTATCAAAGATCTATTAGATGATTGAGAAAGAGAGAGAGAGATGTCATCAAGGTAGATAATTATTATTATTATTTATTATTTATTATTTATTATTATTGCTATCATGTCCTTCTTTTCCTGCTTAGCTCTTGGTATTGCTTTCTTACTAAAGGCATTTTATGTGCCTCTCTCACCTCTCATTCCCCTCTGCTTTGATTTCCCATTTCTAACCTTCTGAGGGAGGGATAAAAAAGAGAAGGGTAATTCTGAGTGTAAAATGGAAGGAACATGCCTGGGAGTGACAGCTTCAGTGTTCATCTGTAAGTAAGAGTACATGTGGATTTTGTATTACTGTATTCAGTTGTCCAAAAGTCTTATTTGTTTTTACGTGTCTCTTTATTTTGGTGATTGAGTTTGCCAGATATGTGAAAGGTAACAAGATCAATGAGACTTTTGTAAAGAGTTATTATTTACCCATATTTAACATAGAAAATGTGTAGAAAACTTGCTGCAGTGATTTCACTTGCAACTATAACCATTTATTTGTCTACATAAAACATAAAATTGATACCTTACACATTTGTATTCATAGATATTATCCATGTTCACTGATTTCATTCACCTTTTATTCTTTCCAGAAAATGATTTACCTTTTATTTCCTTCACTTAACAATCTGAGATAAATAAAGCAAACGAATATCAAGACATGAAATCTATTTTAATGTATTACAAAAGCCAGATGAAAAGAGTTAAATAGTCCCTTATCTTTTAAAAATCTAATAATAGTGCCCTTTTCAGAAGAGTGCATTTGTATCTTGATGAGTCAGATTGATGCTGTTTTAAGAATTTAAAGGAACATTTTGACCTAGGGTATATAATATCCTGAAACCACAACACAGCTCAATTTTCTTATACTTTTTATTAATCTTATATAAAATCTGATAACTCAAAAATAACAAGAATTTGAATTAGTTAATGGAAGGCACTCATATTAATGAGGCATAGAAGCAGAAAACTGTTCACTCTCAGCCCAGAAGGAACTGCTTGTGCATCTCACCCATACTTAATTTTGAACTGAATGATAAGCATCAGAGAAATCTTGTGAAAGTACTTTTACGAGTAGAAATTCAAAGGAGACACTTATGATTTGAGATTCTCTGCATGTCCTCTCCTCCGTGAGCACTAAGTATATAACCACCAGCTTCATACAGCAAAAGTGCAGCTCTTTCTGCCCACACGTCTTATCACCCTGCTACTTAAATTAACTCACTAAGTTGCACCATATGACATCTCAAGAATTCTTTCTTGGCCATTGCGCTCCATGATCCTGCATCAACATTAACATTTGTTATGATTTCCAATCAAATATTTAGAAGATAATTAATATTTTTATTCATCCTCTTTATAAAACTAATTTCTCAAGTTTCTTTCAATTATTCAACACTAAGGACCATAATCAAGATGGAAACCAGTTATCATTTCAGCTTCCTGGAATTTATTATAATTAGTCTTTGAATATCTTAAGCCAAAATGTTGAGGCATTTAATAGGCAAAGTAACATAACAAATAAAAATGTTTAACTAAATATCATCACTAACTAAATTCCAAATCAATAATGGAAAAATAATTCCAAATGAACTCCAAATAGAGTTGCTTGTGATTAATATCTGGAAGTATCACTGGTAATTAATGTCTAGTTTATCATCTCAGTCTTTATCATTCCTGTAAGGTAATAGGCAAGAATCCATATGGATCCCTCCTCAAATCATCAACATCAAAAAGCTCTTTGCTATGGGCCAAAAATCATCTGCCTCATTTTTGATATTTGCATGCCCTTACGTTGTCTCATTCATTATCCATCATAAATAGATCAAGCCCAATTTCAAAGTCTTCACTTATCTAAATGTTCCATTGAATTTGTGTGTGTGTGTGGCTGTACATGTGACTCAAGAACACGTTTACTTAATATCAAATCTTTTTCTGTTTCTCGTGTCGGAAAGTACCAAGTAAGTAAATGGAAAATCATAACTGTAGGAGAATGCTTGCCAAAATCGGTGAACATGAATTACAATGGGACTCCAATTTAAAAATAGACTGAATTTTAATTATCTTTGAAGGAAAATGATATAACTATGACATTTAAAATCATGTCTCAAAAAGGGCATCTTTCTTCAGCATATAAGAAATAACGAAGCACTATGTGAAAATATTTCCCAGAGCCTGGTCAGCCAGCATTATATTATATATATTATAGAGTTTCTGCCTCAGACATTATAAGGTCCAGAAACAGAGAGAACTTGTCAGAATAGGATCTACAGCTCACATACTGCTCCCATCACTCCTTCCACGTGGCTGATAGACAGGAGCAATTTGGATTTCACCAAAAGTTGCCTCAAAGGTCAGCTCTCAATAATGTGCATTTCATCATAAACTTGTATGGATTTAATTCCTGCCAGCTAACTTTTCTGAATCAGCCATGATCTAATGGTATGAGAGCGAAGCTATTCTTTGAGCAGCATTTCAGCTCTGAGATTCAATGATCTGTTCATGACAATCCTCAATTTTTGCCAATACTGTTTTTTATTCTTACTACAAAAGGATGTCTGGTGGACACCCACCTGCTGAGTCCATCTCTTGGGACTGAGCATTGTTCAGTCAAATGAAGTTTAGTCCTCTGACTCTGACAACAAATGGTCTAAAGTGTATTCAAGCTGGTATTAACTTCTATCATGGCCTTTTCTCATTAATATGACAGAAAGTTGTGGCCAGAGTTCTTGCTGGAAAAAAGTCATAATTTTTTTTCCTAAGATTGATTATTTAATTCCGCAAGAAAAAGTTACATAGAATAAGCTTCCAGCAAAATTACCAAGCCTTGAAACTGTCCCTAGAATCCATAGTCAGGCTGTGGCCCAAAGCATCCTTCCTTTCCATATGCCAAGAGATAATCAAGATGCAGAGTTAAAAGTGTCAGGCTCACAGAGGCCTGGATGCGAAGCCCGCTCAGTGGTTTGGTTGCACAGCCTCTGTAGTCAGGCTGCTTCGGTAAATCCTGGCTCAGAAAATTACAAACTCTGAGACATTGGGAAAGTTATTTAAAGTCTCCACACCTCTCCAGGCTCTGCATCCCCTTTCCCTTTAAGCTTAAACATCTCCAGAATTGCTGATTCACAGTCTAGGGTTGGTGCTGATGGTCCCTGCCTGTTGCAAGAGGAGTAGAGACTGGATGTGTTCACCAGGGAGGAGGATTCCAAACTTCTGGCCCAAATACTGATTCCTCTGGAATCTGGTTTCCACAGACAACCATATTCTCCCCCCACCTGAGAATTAACATGTCTCCAGTTCCCACTCCAACTATTATTTCCACAAAGTTCAAGGCAATAGCTCTAGATTACATTCAGCTAAAAGAAAGCCAAGAGGAATAAGAGGTGAGGTCAGTGATCTAGTAGTAAGGTCATTGGTGGCCCAAGGTGACCTTAGAACCATGTAATGATATAGCTTTTAGCTTTTGCTATGGTGGCCACCTGCCTAGTAATTCTTGGCAGAGATGATCTCGAAGTGCCTACCTCTCCCCTGTCCCTAAAACAGAAGCTGGATGTCACCACATATGTCAAATTAAACAAGCCTCAGAGGTATAGACTCAATCAGACCAACAGCTCCTGCCATCTTCGGTGCCACAGTCAGGAAAGCCGCGGTCCTAACTGCCTCCACCACAGCTAGGGTAGAGCTCCCAGCAACTTCCTTGAGTTGTTATAATTCCTCAGAGCTCGATAAATGCACCTTCTTTAAAAGGTGGGTTCAAACAAAAGTGCTCCATGACAAAACTGACCCGGGTGCCAAATGTGATAAGGTTTTGATTTAATAACACAGGCACTGCTGGGGTGCCAGGGTAGCTCAGTCAGCTAAGCACCCACTCTTGACTTCAGCTCAGGTCATGACCTCAGGGTTGTGAGATCCAGCCCATCAGGCTCCAAGCTGAGTATGGAGCCTGCTTAAGATTCTCTTGATTCTCTTTCTCCCTCTCCCTCTGCCTCCCTGCTCGCACTCTCTCTCAAAATACACACTCACACATACTCACACCCTTGCTGCTCTCAGGTTCAAGTGTTTTGACTAGAATTAGGTGCCTCCAGTGTCCGCTACTTCACAATCAGTACCAGTGCTTCCCTTCAATCTCCAGACCGTGAAGCTGAACCTCATCCACTCTGGTCAAGGTGAAGTCACTCTCAGGCACCTCAATGCTCTTTCCTACAAGCAGGCTATAATCAAGTTTGCATGAGTCAATTAAAAATGTCTAAGACCTTTGAATTTCAAAAGGAAGGGACTGTGGTCCCTTTCCTTAGAGGAAACCCCTCTACTTCTATGTAGACTTATGATTATAGGTAAATTCATAATGAAGGGTTTCTCCCAATGACCCCTGGCAGTAACTAAACACCACAGTTAACAGATGTCAGAAAAGAGAAGTAAAATCCACTCCTACTTCCTGGGAAGATATCCTGGCACAGCTAAAATGTCCCTATTTCAAATATGGTATATATCAAATGCCTTGCACGTAACTATTTACTGAGGAAAGGTACCTTTCGTGTTTAACGAAAAGTAGCTCTTGCTATTAGAAGCAAGATTAGCTTGTACAGCGTACAGATTCTCCTGGGCATATTTTTAATCAGGTACAGGGATAACCACATGGGATAGCAAACAGCATGTATTGTCATCTCCTTTACCATCTACAAATCCATTTAAAAATCAGAGTTACAGGTATAACACAAACTTTTGTAATGGCCTAGATCAAGCTTTCTCTATTTTTCTCCATCTCTAAATTTTCCATTTGGAAGTAAGCGTCCATCGTGTCTTGGCTTGCAATATAAAATGATAACAGTGCATATTTTCACCAGTAACTAGAATAATCCTGCCTGTATAGATTCTTAGAGAAGAAGAAGAAAAAAAAAGACAAAGCTCATAAAAGTAGAATCAATTGAAATCAAAGGCTTATCCCCTGGATAAATACCTCAGTTGTGTATATATCCTAATCCATTCACTGACAAGTAAAATAAAAAATAAAAAATAAACTCACACTTGTTTTAATCCTACAGTCTAAGTTGGCTTCTAACTCCTTTTAATTTTGCCCAGAGACTGGAAATGAGGGATGCTTAAGAAGGCAATGTGCTTGGTCAGTCAAAGTCAGCCCGACACTAGCATTCTAGGTTCTGGACCCCCGGTAGGTATTTAGGAAAGCTGATGACATATTCAAAGTTTTGTCTCTCCAAATACATAATAATAAAGATAGCTACATTTATGCAACACATACCATTTGCCATGAGTGTGTGTCATATAATCTTCACAAAATCCTCCAAAATCCTCCAAAGAGGAAGCTACTATGATTATCTTTATTTTATAGAGGGGAAAATTAGGGCCCGAGTGTCCACTGCTTGGAAATGGCAGAGCCAGCACTTACACTCAAGCCATCTGCAGGCTGGGGTCTGTGCCTTTAACTGCTACACTCTAGGGCCTGCTGGAGTGGACATTCACCCAGCAGGACAGCAGGTGTGGGTCGCATCTGCTCTGGTGGGTCCCTGGAAGTCTCACCAGAGGAAGTGTTGTTATGTCCTACCTTTGCAGGTGATGCTGTGGCCTTAGGATTTTTCAGACTTATAGTGTCTGTAGCTCATGCTAGCAGAGCTCCAGGGTCACTCTGAGAAGTTCAAAGAGTGAACCGGTCACCTAATTCGGCAAAAGTACAAGTTGAATTTCCTGTTCCCTGGGAAACATTACACTGAGCACTAAGAGCTTGTACAGGTACAGCGAGACTGGTCTCTGTGCTCAGGTACTGCCGTGGGCTGACTTGTGTCCCCCCAAATCCACACGTGGAAGCCCTAACCCCTAACGTGATAGCATTAGGAGGTGGGACCTTTGGGAGTAATTAGGTTTAGATGAGGTCATAGGGTGGGGCCCTCATGATGGCATTAGTGCCCTCAGAAAAAGAGATACCCGGAGTCTCTCTTTCTCCTTTTCTCTTTTCTTCTCTTCTCTTTTCTTCTCTTCTCTTCTCTTCTCTTCTCTTCTCTTCTCTTCTCTTCTCTTCTCTTCTTTCTTCTGCTCTCTTCTCTTCTCTTTTCTATTCTTCTCTCTCTCTCTCTCTCTCTCTCTCTCGTTCTCTCTCATGTGAGGACACAGTGAGAAAGTGTCTGCAACCCAAGGAGAGCACACTCACCAGAAACCAACAATGCTGGCACCACGAACTTCAACTTCCAGCTCTGGAACTACGAGAAAATAACTTTCTGGTTTATAAGCCACCTAGTATCTTGTTACGGCAGCACAAGCAAAGGCAGACCCAGACAGGACAGGCACTTAAATCTGTGTGTTCACAAAAGAGATTCATTCAGACAGGAGCAAGAAACCATGTTTAGAGATTCAGAAATGTTTGGAAATATTTATGTATTTTAATAAAGGAGGTAAAATAGGGAAGAAATGGATGTTTGTCATTGAGGCAGGTAATGATCATCCTTATTACTATTGCTACCACTGACTGAATATTTAACATCACGTTTTCTCACTTAGTCCTCAAAACAACTCTACGCAAAACTGAATTTAAGACAAACTAGGTAATTTCCCCCAGAGTATATAGCAGTAACCTCAGGACAAAGACTAGACCCTAGCTCTGACTGCAAAATCCCACCCCAGTCCTGATCATAGAGAAGGTAGCAGGATAGGTCTGGGTTTTTCTGGCAAAGCTTCCAGAGCAGCTGAAATCTAAGAGGGTAGAGAGCGAGCACACAATGCCGAGATTCAGGACTCTCAGAAAGAAGGGTAAGACACCCCTTTCTAGCTCCAACGAAGACAAAGGAAAACAGCAGCTTATTTGTAAAAACAGTTCTCCCTTTTAAATCAATCCCGGTTGGATAAAAATATAGCATCAACCAAAGTCGCACATGGAGAAGGCTATTTAGTCTCAAAAGATTCTGAAAGGAACTTTGATCAAAGATACTCATGTGCTTGGTTATTCATTCTCAGGTCACATTCCCTCTCGGGTAAGGGTGAGAACTAGTAATGATTTGATGCTTAAAATTTAGTAAGTGTAATACACCAAGATTTTGAGTTTAAAATCTAAAGTACTCTATTCTCCTTTCACGCAGGAAACCTGTATTCTTAAGTCCACTTTGTTGAGGACTGAAAAGTTTGGGGTTCCTATTGAGCCATTGTGGCATGGCTATATTTTTTTCTGAAGCTCTCTGCTCATTTGAGCATTTTGTTCTCAGAAACAGCTCAATAGTTAAGAAAAATTGTCTCACCAATCAGTAAAGGCATTCTTTGTCAACCATCTGGCAGGCTTTTAAAATGGATCATTTTTTTTCCCAGCCAAATGATTTCAACACAATCTTCTAGCAGATGTCTTCTGTTTCTGAACAAATGATGATAGGAAGCAATTTCTGTCTCTCCACAAAGGTATAAATAGTGAATAATTTTGGCTCCATTTAAAGTATAATGCAACATACTGTGGTGCCCTAAACTCTAAGACACTATTCAATTTTCTCTCAGTTTTCTTATGGATATTTTCAATTTCCCAAGATTATTCTAAAGAATAAGGAAAATGATACTTTCAGAGATAAGCAGATAATAAATGTTGGCTCTATTTGTTTTGTTAAAAGAATAAAATTTGCCTTGGGAATTTTAAATAATTCGTAAATATGAGTAGAATTCCATACTATATTCAAATATGCCATAAGAAAATGTTCAGCTGATTAGCATTTAAAGATATGCATAATTCTTGTAGCTCTATGTGCTAAGTAGGCAAACTCAAATTTATATTAATAAGTGTACTTTTTAAAATTTTGACACAAATTACTTTTATGTGTCAAATGACTTATATCCCTCCTCTTTCCAGAAGAATTAAAAATAGATTACAACACAAGATACAACAGAGGAAAGTAGAGAATTTCCAGACAGAGGACTAAAAAAAAAAAAAGACACATTTTTACTACAAGAAAACACACTGATGCCACTAAAGTTCAAATTTGGTTTTGTATACCCTCATAATAAGGTCCAATAATGACAGATAGAATGGTAAATTATGTGGCTGCCATTATGTCATTATTGCATTTAAAAAAACATGTTGGGCAGCCCCGGTCCAGTGGTTTAGCGCCGTCTTCAGCCTAGGGCGCGATCCTGGGATCTTGGGATCGAGTCACAAGTCGGGCTCCCTGCATGGAGTCTGCTTCTCCCTCTGCCTGTGTCTCTGCCTCTCTGTCTCTTTCATGAATAAATAAATAAAATCTTTCAAAAAAATGTCAACTCTTTAAAGAAGAAATTTTCCTGGCACTAAATTCAAACCAAGAGTTTATAGGTGAAGAGAAGGGAATTGGTGAATAAAAATAATAAAAACATATTCTTAGAGACTCTTTGAATGATCTTCAAAACATAAACCAGAAAGTCTCTATGGAGATGGACCATGATGACCATTTAAACATTCTGGGAGCTCCAAGATGACAGGATCGTCTACCCAAAGATCCTAAAACAAAGACAGAATGGATACTCTTTTCCTGGGACTATAGTAGGTAAAGGTCACAAATTCTGATGACTACAGGATCCAGGGAGCTAACAGAGGCTGTGGATTGGGTGAGGTACAATATACCAGGGTGTGGTGGGGTCTGTGGCAAACAGAGGGAAGTCAGATGCCCAGCAGACAGTATGTATCCAGCCCTGGAAGACACTGGACACAAGAATAGGCTCTGTGAGGAAACTTAACCCATAGGCATACAGTTGTGTTCCCAGTTGCAGGCAAAGACTGAATGAAATACTTCACATCAGACACACTATCAGCAATTACACACAACATCAAAATGAGGTTTTAAGCACAGTATGTTAGACTTCCATGCTATGACAAATGTCGTAGGTGATGGCAAGACAACTCAACTCATAGAACAGTTGGGAGAAGCAGATAAATGACTAAAAAATCATAAGGACATTGAAAAGCCATAGGAATAATGAGAATATGCTATAATCACAGCAAGGGCAGATTCCTTCCCAGGTGATCTGACAATAGAAGGCAATGGAAAGATCTCGAGAATGGAAGGCAAAAGTGCCAAACTCAAAATTTCCAAAGGGTGAAACTGAATCTCCTACTTTTTCAGGGCAGAGATAGACTAGCGAGTGCTCAAGGGAAAACCTGAGATATTCAACACCTGAAGAATACAGATACACTCATTCTGGAAAATACTCAGATATCATGTCACTCTGTATTAAAGCCTTTAAAATGTTATCTTCCTTGATAAAACCTCTCGGATTTAGGAAAACGACCCCAAATCTCTTATTCTCCTTTACGAGCTAGAATAAGTCTTAAACCTATGGATTTATTTAAATTATTTATGAACTCATTTGTATTTTCTGCCCGCGTTACTCCTGTGAAAAATGAGTTCTGTAAACTTAACCTCCACCATGTGACGTAGTATCATACACACACACGTATACACAACAATGATATATAGCTATACAAAGTAATAAATGAAAATTTATTAAGTAATTGAATTTATAATAGATTTTAATGTAATCACATCTAATTTTCCCTTCCTAGGCTTCAAGGCATTAAATATTTAGTAGGTTTCTTACTGTATACTTTTTTGGGGGAAACTTTTTGAAACTTCTTTTTTTTTTAAGATTTATTTATTTGAGAGAGAGAGAGAGAGAGAGAGAGACTGCCTGTGCACAGGGGGCACAGGGGGAGGGGCAGCAGGGGAGGGATGGAAAGAGAGAATCTCCAGCAGACTCCACACTGAGCATGGAGCCCAGTTCAGAATTCGATCACACAACCTTGAGATCATGACCTGAGCCAAAATCAAGAGTCATAGGCTTAACCTACTGAGCCACCCATGTGCCCTGAAACTTACCTTTAAGTATACAGTTAACACATGAAGATATTCTTTGTGTCAAGAGATTTTGAATACAGATCATATGGCCCCATCCAATCCCATGGTCTTCCTCAGAAGTAACCAGTTTGATGAAAATCCTTCTAGGCCTTTTAAAAATACATTTACTGTCATATGAATGCATATGGAGATATATTTAAGGTTTTTATATGCACTATTTATGCAAATATTACATAATGTGTTGCAGCTTGGTTTATTCAAGTAAAAAAAAAACCTCCATATATACAGACACCCTTGTACATGTTATTCAGGAACAAGAACTCGATTAGAAAGTGATCTGTGTCAGATAAAGAAAGAATCATCTGTTTTATAGAATCCTGGTCATAGAAAGTTCACTCCACTTATTATTCTTTGATTTTTTTTAAGATTTATTTATTTATTTATTTATTTATTTATTTATTTATTTATTTATGATAGACATAGAGAGAGAGAGAGGCAGAGACACAGGAGGAGGGAGAAGCAGGCTCCATGCCGGGAGCCCGACGCGGGACTCGATCCCAGGACTCCAGGATCGCACCCTGGGCCAAAGGCAGGCGCCAAACTGCCGAGCCACCCAGGAATCCCCTATTCTTTGACTTTAAGTGAAAGTTTCCAACTCTATTCCTCATTGCTGCTGTCCATCTCTATATTTGCACTAAATGTCTTGTACATACATTTCTTGTTCTTTTTGCTTCTATGCCTGGTCACCTACCTCCTCTGCCTGCAAGGTCCTTCCCCAGTATGTATTCACCCAACATGTATTCAAACCCACCTAGCTTTCAAGAGTAGCTTACCAACCCCTTCTCCAAAAGCAGTTGCTTTCTTCATTGCTCCACTTAATAGCTGTGCTCTCCCAGACAAGTCACTACAAATTACATCTATCTCCCAGAGAATTAGAATCTCTCATTTCTGCTCCCCACCAAGTCTTCATCTGCAGTGGTTTTGAAAAAATCTCCCTCTTGGTGAACTCCCATTGCATTTCACGTGTTCCTCTTTGTAGGACTAATAAAAATCTCCCTTGTACAATGGATACCATGGCTCATTTCCTAGGCCTGATGGTGGAGGGAAGGCCGGTTGGCTGCTGGGTCAGGACTCACTGGTGAGCACTTCACTCAAGGCTCCACTATGATTCAGCTCCTTACAATTTTTTCTTTATTTATTGGGATATAATTGACATATAATAAACTACATACATTTGAAGTGTGAAATTTACATTTATAAGTGTGTTTTAATACATTCATGCAACTAAGGCCACCAGGCCCATCAATATAATGAACATATATATCCACCACCCCTAAAAACTTCCTTGTTCCCCCTTGCAATCTTTTTATTCAAAAATTCTTTCTTCAATTAGGTTGCCATGTAATTGCCACATAATTGCAGATTTTTTGTATGTAAATGACATTTAACTACCTCAGGCTTTACCTTGGTTATCTCAATTAAATTTCAGCAAGCCCTGTATCTTCCAGCTTTGATTAGGAATCATCTTATTCCCTAAACTACTATTTTTTTACTTTTCTACACAACAAATCCTATCACTCACTCTACTTATTGTAGGGAGTGATTCCAACACAGCCATACAGTTAAGCCTTCCTAATGAGGCTTAACTAAGAGAAGGATCTTAACAGATACTTCCTCACAGACAATCTTTAAAAAGCAACTCTTTTTTACTTATTTTTTTAAAGATTTTATTTATCTATTCATGAGAGACACAGAGAGAGAGATAGGCAGAGACACAGGCAGAAGAAGCAGCAGACTCCACGCAAGGAGCCCGATACGGGATTCGATCCCTGGACTCTGGGATCACTCCTGAGCCAAAGGCTGATGCGCAACCGCTAAGCCACCCAGGCATCCCTAAAAAAGCAACTCTTTATAAAAGTATTCACACATAAGCTTTTGGTATACTATGATCATGACATTTTAGAACAAGAAGGCACTAGTAATTTGACAAATCTTCCAAGAAACAGAAGTTCCTAGGCAAATCAGGCCTCTTACTCAATAGTTCATAAAATCATTTATTCAACAAGTGTGAATCCCCACCACCACTCCTCACCGACACATATGCCTCCTTGAAGATCACTTCTAAAGAAAATTTCTCAGCCTTTACATCTTCAATTACATTATGAATATCAGAATATCTCCCTGGAATCTAAACACTTTGATATTCAAGGAACAGAATTGTTTGAAACAAATCTTTTATAATCATACAATGACCTTAAAATAATGACCTTATAAAAACTGAAGAATGATTTATATGGAGAGTGTCACATGAAATGATACAATTGATCAGGCAACAAAAGGTCTGGCCACAAGATACAGACAAGATCATGCAGATTTTATTGAAAGACATTAGTGGCATGATAGCAAATCTCTGGTGATGCATGAATTGTGACAATTCCCAGTTGTTGGGGGATAACGGGAGGCGATAACGGTGTGTACATGCCTCTGTGCGTGTGTGTGTGTGTGCACACATGCGTGCGTGCATGTGACTGCGAGATTGATGAGCTTTTTGGGAAGTTAAAATATCTTTAAACAAGGATCCCTGGGTGGCTCAGTGGTTTAGCGTCTGCCTTCGGCCCAGGGCGTGATCCTGGAGTCCTGGGATCGAGCCCCGCGTCAGGCTCCCTGCGAGGAGCCTGCTTCTCCCTCTGCCTGTGTCTCTGCCTCTGTGTCTCTCATGAATAAATAAATAAAATCTTTTAAAAATATATCTTTAAACAGTTCAGTAAATTTCCTAATCTGTAACCAATGAGTTCCAGACAGTCAGAGAACATTATCTTCTACTAAAGTTTATTTCCTAGATGATGAGTTTACCTTTCTGAGAATACTCACACAGCTACTTGGCACTGTTTCAGGGTGAATTCTTGTGCCCCATTTATCCTTGTAGCTTCCAGACTGAACAGTCTGTATCAGAACTTTGTTAGGTGAGGAGTGACAGCCTTAAGCAGTGCAGAGGAGGAGGGTAAGCACAGTGCTGATCGCAAACACACAAACTTTTAAACAGAGCTGTTGCTTTCAAACCAGCCACTTTTATTTCTTTTGCTCATTTGAAAATGGCGAGATGGCACTGCAGTCACAATGGAAGGGGAGAATAGTAGGGAAGAAAGGAAGCATACCAATCAAAGGCTGAGAAGCATAATGGTTACAGCATGGCATAGCCAGACCATGTAGTTTTAATGCTGACACCAACCCATATATATATAAACTTGGACGAATTACTTAATCTTGCTTCTTGTGTAAAACAGCAATATACCAACACCTACTACATAAGATCATTCTGAAAATTAAACAAATTAATATAGGTAAAATGCAAAGAATAGTACCTGGCATAGTGTAAGCATTATAGAAGTCATTGCTATTCCTATTATCCAATATTTGTTTTATATTAACTTGTACTTAACATCCAAATAATCAGAGAGAACTAGATGAAATTAAAATAATTTGTAGGAGACAGAAACCCAACTCAAGTTGGACTTTTTAAATGGAAAGTATGCTTAGGAGCTCGGGGAAGGGCTGCATCTCATGAAACACCAGGACAGGGAGGTATTGGGGTGGCCCTTGGTAAACAGCGGACAAGTCCAACACCACAGGCTTCTCTCCCTCAGTCTTCATTCAACTTCTCTCTTCTCTTTCTCTTAGCCAGGTGGCTTCCTCCTTTCTGAAACCCTGTGGGGAAACAGGGCTGTCATGTCACAAGCCTTATATCCTAAATTCTAGAAACTCAGAGGCTGGTTTACTTTTCTCAGTTTCAGCTTAAAAATCCTTCCCAGGGGAGGGTTCCTATTGCCCACTCCTGAGGCAGCTCCATAAAGGTCCAGATGGGTCACGGGTAGAACAGCTCCAGGTACGGCAAGGGCTGCAGGACATGCCAAAGCACCCTTGAACATCTTTAAAAAATATTTTTACATAAAAACAAGGTTATTTAAAGGCAAAAAATAAACTTGCTCAGAACCCATCCCTGCCATCTCTTCTCTACCACGATTCGTCGATTGGCTCTTCTTCTCAAGCACAGTTAAGATTTCAAGAGAAAAAAAAAAAAAAAAAGATTTCAAGAGCAAAAGAAAACCTCCCAGCCTCCAGATACTTTCCCACACTTGGAACAGGGCTGTGTTTGTATGATGTTCCTTTCTGAATGAGCCTTGCTACTTGTACATTACTTGTTTGGTCTGGATTCCAAATCTAGATGCCTAAGTTAGAGGAATCTCATTCTTGGGCCTAACCACAAGTTTTTGTTTTTAAGTTGCAAACTTAGAAAAACCACATCATTTGCTCCTTGTGGTTGAAATGTTGTGGCTATGTGTCATAAACTCTGAAAAAGAGTTTTAATAAACAAAAATTACTTTATACTCTGAACGTCTGCTGTGATCTGTTCAGCATGTGGGTATGTGGGTGCGTGTGTCCATGTATTTTTTTATGACATTCATTCTCAGTACTTCTATTTTCATCAGAAAAACAGCATGTTTCCTTCAAAATAATTCCTGGTGTACCATAGGGAAGACACTGTTATCCTCTTGTATGTCCTGGCTTTAAATGCAATAGGGACACAGAAGTGGCTCAACAAATAATTCTTTTAAAAAAAATTAGAACAGATCAATAAATGAATGGATGAACGAGAGAAAAGTAGGAAATAAGAGGAAAAAGAAGGGCATTTGGGCAGGGAGAGGAGTATTCTAGATTAACAGCAACTTCAGAACCAAGTGCAGTGAGTGCTTCTTAATTGGATCTTGTTTTGGGGAAGAAAAAAAGCAGCTGTATAAAACAACATGGCATAGTAGGGGAAATAACTTGAATATGGACTGGACATTCAATAATATGAGACAATTAGATTAATTTTAAGTGTGATAATGGTAAAGTGGTAATGTAAGAAGTATTTGGGATAAATAGGACGTTTAATATTTAATTTAAAATATTTTAACAAAAGAAGAAATAAATACAGCAAAAGTTTATGGTATATGTATAGATGGGAAAGAAGCTACTGAAAACAAAGGTGCTTAAGTGATTCCAAAACTACTTCACAATCCTTGCAGGTTTTTGTTACAAGTGTATAATATCCATTCCTTTTTTATCTATGAAAAGAAATTATAGTCCCGTTTGATATGACACCAACCCAATTTTCCAATATTTTTTAAACTTTTATCCTTCTAATATACCATACTTGAAATCATAAATCATACTTGTGGCTTTTTTTCACAAAAAGATAGAATTTCAGGCTATTCACATCCTGTATCCTCTTGGAATATCCTCTACTCCCATCTCAACTTTTTTTTTTTTTTAATAAGATTTATTCTTGGTGGCTCAGCGGTTGAGCGTCTGCCTTTGGCTCAAGGTGTGATCCCACAGTCCTAGGATCGAGTCCCACGTCGGGCTCCCCACAGGGAGCCTGCTTCTCCCTCTGCCTGTATGTCTGCCTCTCTCTCAATGTGTGTCTCTCATGAATGAATAAATTTTTAAGATCTTTTTTTAAAAGATTTATTAATTTATTTTAGAGACAGAGAGAGAGAGTAGGGGCAGGGAGGGGGCAGAGGGAGAGGGAGAGAAAGAATCCCAAGTCGGTTCCATGCCCCGTGCAGAGCCTGACACAGGGCTCTATCTCATGATCCAGAGATCATGACCTGAGCTGAAGTCAAGAGTCGGAAGCCTCAATGACTAAACCACCTGGGTGCCCCTCATCTTAACTTCTTGAAATTCGGATTTCTACCTACGGTTCAGGTAAAGTACCTTCCTGATGGCTAAACAGCCTCTGTTGGAAGTAACCTCTCACTGCCCTACCATTCTAGAATCACAGTGTTAACACTTTGATGAGCATTGGAATCATCTGGGGGTGCTTTCAAACTGTACAACCCCAAAACTACACCTCAAGAGATTGGCATTCAATAGGTGGATGTTAGAGCCAATAAATCTGTGTTTTTAATAAGTGCCCTAGGAAGTTTTGATGCAGGTGCTCCAAGCACTTCATGTTGAAACAAACGCTTGTCTAGACATACTTTTTAATTTTCCTAATTGTTCTGAATACATGTTTTTCCTATCATAGTTTTAACAACCTTAAAAATCACAATTTACAGTTTTCATACCTCCCAAGAGTCTGGCACAGTATCCTATACATACAATGTAATATTAAATATTTATTAGGAAAAGAATTTAGAGCTTGTAAGAAAGTCTAATCTTTCTAAATATTTATACTTCTTTAAATATTGTCCTAGTTGATTTTTAAAATATTTAAATTTTAAATATTTTTAATTTTTTAAATATTTAAATATTTTGTACTAGTTTTTGTAGACAAAAAAATAACTCAGTGCATTTATAACTTTAGGTTATATACACAGGGACTGTTATATTATTGTCAGAATTTGTACTTATGTGGCTTTTTTCATACAAAGTCATATAATTACATTCAAATAACAGCTAGTCAGCCCTTCACACATCTTAGTATTAACTAATAATATCAAGCTTTCTTTAGAAGAGTTGTATTTTTGATAACCTTTAGAAAGTATGATGACTTCTTAAATTATGGAAGAAATACTTATAAATATATATTATAATGTATATTTATATATTAAATGTATATAATATCTAGGATGCCTGAGTGGGTCAGTGGTTGAACATCTGTCTTAGGCTCAGGGCATGATCCTGGGGTCCTGGGATAAGGTCCTGCATCAGGTTCCCCATAGGGAGCCTGCTTCTCCACCTGCCTATGTCTCTGCCTCTCTCTGTGTCCCTCATGAATGAATGAATGAATGAATGAATAAATAAATAAATCTTTAAAATATATATACATATATATAATTCCCTCCACAATTTAAGAAATCATCACAATTCCTAAAGTCTACAAATAATATACAAACACACCCACACACAGACACATATATATGTAAATATACAGAGAAAGAGAGGAGTCTACTTTAGCTAATTAATATATGACGTAAACATGGTAAGAAATCCAAAGTAATTAGCCTTCTGGTGTTCCACACCCTAGGTGTTACTGGTTCATTCACAAATGTCAATTAGCTTAGATACCAGGAGAACTAGAAAGCAGCATGTAGGCCAAATGATATCTATCCTCATCTTTCCATTTTTTTCCCATGTACCCATCATTCTTTTTTTTTTAATGCCTTGTTCTGTTCCACTGTATTTGTTGATATTTTGTAGCATCTTTCTTTTATTTTATTTAGTTCATAGTATAGGGCTGTGGGTATTTTTATGATCCTTATGCTCCCCTCTTGTTTCTTCATCTTTAGGAAGGACTATAGAACAGCAGGTAAAGGCCCTCATAGGATTAACTTTTCTTTCCTGTTTTGTTCTTTAAGGTCTTTTTTTTTTTTACTTTTTTATCTTAGTATGGTTGACATACAATGTTACATTCTTTTTTTTTTTTTTAAGATTTTATTTATTTGACAGAGACAGCCAAAGAGCACGAGGAGGGTGGGCAGCAGGCAGAGGGAGAGGGGGAAGCAGGCTCCCCCATGAGCAGGGAGCCCAATGCCACTACGGAGCTTGATCCCAGGATCCCGGGATCATGACCTGAGCTGTAGGCAGAGCTTAAACAACTGAGCCCCCCAGCACCCCTCAAAATAGCTTTTATCTTAAATCCAAATGATCCACTTTCATAAAATACTGAAAACGTTTTACTAAATTAATTGTATACCAAAAATATCAATTATTTAAATGTTGCTTTTGTATATAGTTTTTCCAAACATAAGCACCACCCTGATCATCACCATTGCCACTATAGCATTTCTTTTCAAACTTGTTTTTAGCCAGAGTTTCAAATATTACTTTTCAGTTGGATACTTATTAGTCATGAGTCACTCTACAAGTGACAATAAAATTGAAAAATTCTTATTGTCGTGTAATTCAACAATTTTATTAAAAAAAAAAAAACTTCAGTCCCTTTTGAGAAAGCTAATTTTAGGTGGGAAAGCCACATGAAGTTAACTTTTCCACGAGTTAGTAGTTTATGTAAATCAAGGACTAGGGAAGTGATGATTTAAGTGACAACTTAAGGTAATTGCTAAATTTTAGATCTTCTAGAATAGACTCTTCAAATAAGTCTAGAGCTTCCCCCAGGTGAGCAATCTGTTTCAGGTAACTGTTTTTCTAATGTACACATAAAAACAATTTTCATCTGTGGATTCCGCGAAATGACATCGTCAGCTTTTCCTTTGTTCTACCTGAACCCTTGAGGCAGATTGTGATCAGATTATTTTCATGATTACCAAATTCTCTTGATTTCCAACAAGGAAATGAGTAAGGAAATTAGGGAGAGAAACACAAAGAAGAATAACACACTTAAGCTTCTTGGCCCACTAGGCTGTAGTACATAATCAAAGCAGGCAATCCTCTGAATAAATCAACTCCAGTCAACACTTACTAGAAGTAAACCCAAATCAGATTAATAAGGGCGTTTACTCCAAGTAGAGTAGTTCTAACTTCTCATTTTGTGACATGGCATTTAAAAGGCAATAAAATCGGGGCCTGGGTGGCTTAGTTGGTTGAGCATCCAACACCTGATTTCAGCTCAGGTCATGATCTCGGGGTCATTAGATCAGCCCTGTGTTGGGCTCTGAGCTCAGCCCAGGGTTTGCTTATGCCTCTCCCATGCCCTCTGTCCCTACCCTCCCACCCTTCACCACCCCTGAACATGTGCATGCATGCCCATGTGCGCTCTCTCTCTCTCTCTCCCTCTCTCTCTCTATATATATATGTATATGTATATGTATATGTATATGTATATATATATATAAAATAAAATATTTTTAAAAAAATAAATAAAAGGCAATAAAATGGCTAAATCCTTAAACTGTGAATTGGCTGAAATTATTTTGACTCTTCATTTCATTTCCTGCTACATATCCCATTCTTACAAAGGAAATTGCTTAAAAACATTTCTAACAACAGGTTTTTTTAAAAAAAGCTATAAGCACGAGGGTGTGTTTTTTCCCCATCTATCTAAAGAAGGCTAATTGAAAGCCTTCAATTGCAACATTCATAAAAGAATCATGAAAATCGTCCTTCAAGACAATTACCTCCCCTTTCCTAGAATGTCTTACTCTCAAAGAGTTCAACTCATGTCACCAGGCCATAGCTGTTGATATTGGTAAAACAACAGACAAATTACGCCTTCCAAGAGTAACTGCATTTCAATAACAGACTTGAAGTTGAAGGTCCTTCTAGATTGAAATCTCATTCTGAGCAGAGAGTATTTCTCAGTATCTTCTCTAAACACACGGTGTGGGTGCCACTTAGTCATTAGCCTGGCCAACGCAGGACCTACCTGTAAAATCTGATTTTGCTTTGGGCCTATTTGTCACTTCACTCTTGATCAAAGAAGAAAATCTTGAGAGCTTCATCTATTTCTGAAACATAATATAAACAAAAAGAGAGGGAAAAGAAGAGCAGAGAAGCAGTTGATGGTTGAAATGAGACACTGGAACATACTGGCAAAACAAAATAAACTGCTAAATTGGAATTAAAATATCCCACAGATAAAATTTCCACCAGCGCTCTAGTAAACAAAAGTCACATTAGCCTTTCTGTCACCAGCATGTTACCAAATGTTCAATTTTTATCCCACTACATATCAAGAGAAATGTGAAAGTATTTCACTGACTTAAATATAGAAGTCAGTAGGGAAATCCTACTAGTTGGCCTTATAGAAATATATTTTATAACAACTCTGCTGTAATGAATCTATTCTACTATTCTTTGATAAGTAATACCACAAACTCTACCTCACTTTGATTGACATTTTTTCTCAAGGATTATCTCAACTGAAAGAAATAAAGAAATTCAGTCCTTGACAATGATCTAAAATTCTGTTTACATTAACCCATGGTAAAGAAATGGCAGCATAGTCTAGATTGAAGTATATAAAATTAGCACCAGATGAAATCTTAAAACGACTCTCTCCTGCCAGCCTACTTGCTAGGTCACCTTACGTTCATTAGCTTTTAAGTGAGTAGGATTCCACCTAACTCGACATACAAGGTATATGAGGATGAATGATTTGTGCTCCCAACTGCTCTGAAACCCTGAAAAGGAACCTCTGACTCAGTAAAACTCAGTTTGGTTAGGTTTTCTTTTTCATTTTTTTTTTTAATTTTCATTTGTTTTCTTTATCAAATGAGGGGAAACTCAAGGTTCTTTTTACCTCTTCCTTACCAAATCTAGAAAATTTATTCATACCAAAGCTAAAATGTACCCACCATCACAGCCCTTTAACAGGCATAACTTCCTCTGAATTACCCTGGGATGGAATTTCATAGACAGGAGAATGCAAATTTCAACCGTGGTAAATATATTTAGCAAAAACACTTGGAATGATTGTCTAAAACAAAAATAACTACAGAAAATTATGGATTGGATTCTTATGTGGGTCAACTCAAGTCCAAAGAATTGAAAAATGTATCAATAATCTAAAAAGTCATTCTTCTACAAGAATTAAGAAACAGCTAATCATAAAAACATACAATTTCTATTCCCAGAGGGCATGTCCAGTGGAAAGAAAAGCAGAATTCATAAACATCTATGGATCTTCCTTTTTTAAAAAACAGCTTTGAATAGCTATCTAAGGGAATATTTTAAAATATCATTTTAAAAAGGAGACCATGAACATATATCAGATTTCATTTTATTTATGAATTCTGAATTTTTGCTTTATCGTAATGTCTTCCAAAAGGGAAATCAGTGGCATTTGTCATCATAGAGTAAGGATTTCCTCTAGTGTCCTCAATGAGGAAGTGTCTAGTTAACCCAGCAGGATTAATGATTAAGATTTTCTATCTGGTGGTAAAATGGAGAGGGTAGAGATGAAGTTATGAGCTTAATCAACCTCATATAAATACAAATGGGTACTGAATATAAATATAAATGGGTACTTAGAGTGTACGATTTTCTCCACTACCACGGGTTTATCCATTTAACTCATAGTCAGATGATCTGCTACTTTTTGCTTATTTAATTATTTACAAAGATGCATATGACCTAGAAGTAATCCAACAAGAATCTCTGGCATTTTAGTAGAGTCCCATGTATGAATTAATGGTACATCCACAAATAATGGATTTTCAATACAAACTGAAAGCATTTTCAATACAAATTATTATGTGAGAGTCTTTAGAAGTCTTTAATGCTTTAACTCAAGAGCTGAAATTAAGAAATTAAGCATGTTTGTGTATGTATGAATAATCTTGTCACGGTAGTTTTTATAAATTGATTCTCTCCTTCCCCTCCCCATCCCCACACCCCACCTCCTAAGTAGGCTAATGTATTCATTTAATTTGGAACTGTATTTTGGCAAAAAGTTCTCCGCACGCACCCAATTCATAACCAAGTTTCAAGGTAAATCGGTTTAGAAATTAGACCTATGAGGGAAAATTATTTTATTTGCCAGGGCAATACTCTGTGCTATTGTTTATACCTTTTTGTTGATAGTTACCCTGGAACACAAGAGACCACACCAGCCTCTGGGGAAATAAGATAAATCATGCATGATGAGACGTTGACATGGAATTATAGAATATTTCGTTGATACTGTAGATAACATCCTTAACTTTCAGATAAATAGGGCAGCGGAGGTAGCTCAGCGGTTTAGCGCCGCCTTCAGCCCAGGGCCTGATCCTGGAGACCTGGGATAGAGGCCCACGTTGGGCTCCCTGCATGGGGCCTGCTTCTCCCTCTGCCTATGTCTCTGCCTCTCTCTGTGTGTGTCTCTCATGAAAAAATAAAATCAAAAAAAGAAAGAAAGAAAGAAAGAAAGAAAGAAAGAAGAAAGCACCAGAAGAAAGAAAGACGAGAATAGAAAGAGAACGAAAGACTAAGAAAGAAAGGAAGAAAAAAAGAAAGAACAGAAAACACAAGAAAAAAGAAAGCAAGACAGACCTAATGCAAGTACCTGCAAACAATCCCTACGCCTCCACCTCCTGCTTCCTTCCGTGCCTTCCTTCCTTCCTTCTTCCTTCCTTCCTCCTCCTTCCTCCCTCCGCCCTCCCTCCCTCCCTCCCTCCCTCCCTCCCCATCACATAAAGAAAGAAAGAAAGAAAGAAAGAAAGAAAGAAAAAAAACTCCATGGACATTTTTTTTCCTTCTTGGTCAGGTTTCCTAATTCTCCATGGAAATAGTTTAATTTTTTGTCAACAAACATTCATTGACCCACGATAATGTAAACATGCTTTGCCTTAGATAGAATTTTGCCTAAAATTTTTGTGTACATTCAAAGTCTATCCTTTGACTACATCAATAAAATCCTCCAGAGTTGAGAATATCTCAACGATTCTGAGGTAAAACATTCGATATCTCATATCACTGAGGTGGTTTAACAAACCATAGCATATTACAGAGAACTGTATAAGTTCCAAAAAAATGAGGAAACAAGATATAAATCTTAGTTAAAGTACTCCAGTATATGTTTTTCTTCGATGAGCAAATATTTATTGAGATTCAATCAAATGCAAAGCATTATACTAGAAACCACATGCGGATGAAGGGCGGTGTCAGAAAGATTGAAAATATATATTATAACACTCTAAAATTCCAAAAGAATTTACAATGGGGGATTAAAATGGATGGATGTTTTATCACTGTAAGGCAATATTATTTAGTGAATAATAATAATACACATTTGAATCCAGGCTTCACCAATTTTAGCTGGTGACTTTCATTTAAATTCTCCGGATGTTTCCTCATCTACAAAATAAGGATAGTAACTTTCTTATGAGGTTTGAGGTTTAAATAAGAAAATGCGCTGCACTTAGTAAGCACTCAGCAAATGTTGTCTCTTGTTATTAGGTGCTGAATGAGTGATAACAGACAGGATCCTAAGAACTTGGAAATGGAGCAGATAAAAGAGAACGTGAAGCACAAGGGAAGACTGCATCTGGGACTGGAAAACCAGTTAGGATATGAATGGGCAGAGAAGACCAGGGGCGTATTACAGTCTGGTGGAATGGACTAAAGGATGAAGGATAGTCCATCGTGTTTGCTGGACGAGTTTAACTAGAGTAGAAGGTAGAGGCCAAGGTTTACTGGGATGTAATATCAGAAAAGAAAATAGAGATCGAATTATGAGGCATTTGGAAAGAGGCAAAATAATCTGCACTTCATTGGTAATGGAGTAATTAGAGGTTGTTGAACACCTATTTATCAAAAGTATTCACATAAATTTGTGGAATTTGGCTTTTAATGACAAATTTTCAAGAATAAAACTCAAGATGGTAATTGTAGTAACTGATTCATTTGGAAGCATATTTCGATTTTCTAAAATATGCATCATACCTATGCCTCTGCCCTGTTACATTTCACTTTCAGATAGATGAACCAGGCTTTTTGACTTTCAGTGCAAAATGGACTATGGAGATGCTTAATGTGTTTGGCCTACTGAGGTCTCTAAGAGGATAATACAATGGCAAACAGAAATTGCTTAATGAGTCAACTGTGTGTCTGGTCTTGAAAAAAAATGTCTTCAGTATTACATCACTCTGACAAGCCAGCTATTCAACAGATCTCATTATTAGATAAGCATTCCATATTAAGTTTCATAATACTTAAAGTGATTTTTAGGGCATACCAGAGATTCTTATATATTTTATGTCTTCAAACATTAAAAATAAAAATAAATTAATGAAATTTTTAGCTTTAAAATTCAGGCACTCTTAAAAATTTCAAATCCAAAACCTAATACAGGCTTCGAAATATTTCATTTCAGATGTAAGCTATATTCTTTCTGTCCATTATTTACTAAAAAATATTAAAGCATAGCATATATGTTCTTCTATAGATATCATACTTAGATAAATAAGTAATTTTTGGTCTTAGTAGAAATTCCTCTATTATCCTAGAATAAAAGTTTAGTAGGACACGTGGAGAATTCTCATGGGGTCTCCCTGACTTGCATTCATTATTTTCTCTTCCTTCAGTATAGATATGGCTCAGATATAGATATATCATGTTGAAAAACTGATATAAAAATGTATCTAAATATAGATATGTGAAAGCACTTATCATCTTTTACCAATGAAAATAGCTCCCAAATTCAGTGACCAGTGTCTTACAGCTGGGAAAATTATAATACCAGATATTAGAAATGGCAAGAGAAAAACCATAGAGAAAACACTTGGGGGTTGGGTTTTTTTTTGTTTGTTGTTTTTGTTTTAATACCTCAAATCTCATGTGTTAGCTTCCTGAAAGAACAAGGCTGCCTTTTATGGTATATTAGGTCTTTAATGCAGTGGCCTTTGCATTCAGAAAACATGTTTCTATGCCTCTCTTTCAATCAGTCCTAGTTACTCAAGTCTCTATAAATTAACTGAAGTCCACCTGATGAATTAAATAATGCCCATAAGATTCAAATTAATGATAACAACAAAAGTTACATCTCGGAAGGGCACAGATACTGAAGGATCTATATTTTAACAGGTATGTTTTCAGACAAACTGCTTTAATTATTAGAAGAATTTAACTGCTGATTCTAAAAACCAGAAGGATCTTTGGGCAAAGATACTTTCTAGCAGAATCTTTTCAAACCCAATCATTCATATGGCATATTTATTCTATCAGTAAGTAGAATAAAGGAACCCTATCCTTAGAAACCAATCAAGCTCTATGTAAAGGGTCAACATCACCAATTCCTCTATTCTGGGACCTCTAAACATAGTTTTGTGGTCTGAATAGGAACGACCTCTGTTCCTATTCTGTGATTCCACAACTATTTACTCAGCAGTCAAGAGCTGTAAATAAATCACTGTGTGAGCTAACGTGGGGCAGCAGTTCTCAGCCTGGCTGCCTAGTGACACAATGACCTGCTGCAGTGAACAGTGGGAAAGGGGCAGAGTTGTGATTAATGCAGAAAGAATTGTTCATCCCTGGAAACTTACTTTAGTTCTTTGTCTTGATGACCCGAAACTCTGCAGATCCCTGGCATGTCTTATGTGTGAATAAGTGCTGCTGTGCCCACTGACTGCCAAGGTAAGTAGTCCATACTCTCCTGAGTGCACAGCAACCATTGTTCCCAAGTGTCTCTCCACCAGCCCAAAGCATGCTCTTGAACTTCAGTAGCACAAGAACTTGGGAAGAGGCTTCACAGGAAAGCTGTAAGCAGAGGTCATCCCAATAGCCCTAATTTTAAAACAACTGAAATCAATATAAAATAGTGCTAGATTAAAAACTTCCTGAGGGCAACAATTATGTTTTATAATCCATTGTAACATTCAGCACCACCTCTGATATCTAATGAGAAAATAAGTGAAAAAATTGAAGAGACTGGGAAAGGAGGACTCATTGCGAGCAGTTGGACTAAGCAGATCATAAACTGTGGACTGGTCTAGCATCAGGAACACTGATGCAACTGAGATCTTCCAAGGCAGCCCAATGGATGAAACAGAGAAAAGGCAACTGATTGGAATTTGGAGAAAAGATGAGCCGGAAACTTTAGGCACTCCCACCCCCACCCCCACTCACTTCTACTGGTTGCCCTGAGGCATCCCCTGAACCCTATAGAATTTCTCAGAGCACAGGTGAAACAGCACACCAAACTCCAAATTCTGTAACTGCCAGGATAAAATTTACCTGGTCTATCATTGCAATTCTAGCACATGTCATCGATTCAAACACATAATAAGTGCTCGGTTTATACAATGAATAAACTAATGTAGAATTCTAACATTTAAATAAACTGCTCAAGGAAACAGGTTTAATTTTTAAAAGATTCAATAATGACCAACTTATTCATCCTAGGATTCATATAAAATTGCCTTTAAAAATTAAAAAAGTCTAAAAATTTTTTAAAGTCTAAACAAAAATTCTTCACATACATATTTGGAGAAATTTTATAGAAAATAGAACACAATATTCATTGTTTGTAGAACTTCAAGTACAAGAAATACACCCATACATATATAAAAATACATAAATTAAAAAAAACTATATTTCAGAAACAGCTATGCCATTGTGTTTGAGTAGAATAAGTATTTGGATTCATCTCCAAACTCATTTTTATTCATCATTACCTTGAGATTGAGCTGTGTATTAATTATATTTTCATTTGGAGAATTATCTTCCTCTGGTCACCAGCTACAGCTGTTGAAGTGAGGGATTCATTCCTGATCTAGCTTTGTTCCAATTTCATACTGCCTTTGTGCTACTCAAAATTAATCTTCAAGTAATAGGTTGTTTTTCCTAACCCAGAGTATTATACTCATGTATCACTTCCAAATATTGGTATATTTGTTAGAAGGTAGCTCAAATACAGAACCCTCCTGGAAGCTATTCAGTGGCATTTCTTAGAACAGCATACACTAAAGACAAGGAACTGTATAATGTTGCTTACTTATATTGTATTGAATCTATAAAGTAAAGGTAATCAAAGAAAACCCAGTTCCTCACTGAAGACAAGTATTTTCTACAGCGAGGTACATGATGAAAACGATTTGACATTTGGGATATTTTTACTTATTAGAAATATTGCAACAGTGATTCAATTTATCATTAGTCTTCTATGTCTAGGATTTTATTTTATTGAAAGTAAGTAGGGGCACCTGGGTGTCTCAGTGGTTGTCTCTGCCTTTCCCTCAGGTCGTGATCCCAGAGTCCTGGGATCAAGCCCCATGTCAAGATCCCCACAGGGAGTCTGCTTCTCCCTCTGCCTATTTCTCTCTCTCTCTCTCTCTTTTTCTCTGTGTCTCTCATGAATAAATAAATAAAATCTTTAAAAAGAAAAAAAATCTTAAAAAGAAAAAAAATAAAAAGAAAGTAAATTAGGGGCATCTGGGTGATTCAGTCAGTTAAGCCTTGACTCTTGGTTTCCGCTCAGGTCATGATCCCAGAGTCCTGGGATTGAGCCCTGCATTGGGCTCCCTGCTCAGTGGGAAGTGTCTACTTCTCCTTCTGCCCCTTCATGCCTCAGTCATGCTTTCTCTCTCTCAAATAATAAATAAAATCTTTAAAAATAATAAAAAATTTTTTAAATTTGTGAGATACTTTCTAATAGAACCCACTTTTTTCTACCTCCCTAAACTGCCCCCAGGTTTCAAATATAGTTTAGTCTATTAATGTTTTTATTAAACTTGATCAGTATAAGCTGTGAACACTTTTGGTCTTACAACTGCGTGCTTGTATGCATAAGCTTAATTAAACTTTTAAAACCATTCTTGCAATATTTCTAATAAATAAGTATGAAAGCCATGTGGACTTATTTCTACCATTGGGTCTTATATTCCAAAAGCATAAAAGGATATTCTAAGACTGATATACTCATTTCAAAAATTTTAAATTCTAGGAATTCAAAGATTCACTTTCCCTCCTTTCTTGAAGGACAAGTACTCTGTAATTCAGACAAATTCTAAGGTTAGCTCAAGAAATATACCTGCAAACACTTGAAAATAATTGATACTTGAATCCCGTGACTCATGTCTAAAACTATGGCTTTGCTTCCACTGAAATGGTCTGAAATTCTCCAAAATCTATTGTTCATTGTTAGAACATTCCTGTGCTGGAAGAAAATGCAGCTTTCTAGTAGCATCTGGTCAATCCACAAGCCAATTTTTCCCTGAATACCTGCATTTCCTTGAACAAATCAGTACTATTAATTTTTCTCTATTGTTTTAATCACATGCTAGATTTTTGGTCATATCACACAAAGTTACAATTTAAGAACCACTCATATCCATCAAATTGGCTCTCTCAAAATATTTTGGCTGAAAAAATACTTGATTTGAATAAAGGTAGTTCAATAAATATCTTTCAATAACTTTCTATCCCCTGACCATCTAACACCACATTCTGCTTCAGCTTTTTCCAAATGTGCCATAAACTATGTAAGGGCTAAGGCGCTGAGAACAAAAAAGAATTTCAAATTCGATCACTTTCTCCATCTGTGCCATTAACCTGGCTTGCAAAGTTTATTGCACAAACTCTGTTACTGGAAGCTGTACACAAAAATAATTGTATTTAATATAAAATAAATTAACTTTTTTTCTTTTCATTGTATATGTGTTATCTGGCAAATGAACTCAGTTTTTAGTGCTTTTAAGGTGTTGGAAATTTTCTATGTCTTAATCTTGGTGATAGTTACAATGTTTAAAAGTTATATTTGTGAAAAGTTACAAGGCTTATAGACAAGATTTAAATTTTTACTGTATGTTACTGATACCTCCATTAGGATATGTTCAAATCCTAGAGTACCTAGATCTTTGCAAAATAACCTGGGTCTCAGTTTTCACATATATACAACAGTGAAAATAATGCTGCCTTCATCTCATGGTTGTATAATTTGTGCAACCATGGGAAGAGTTATTTTCTATACAATAGAAATTATGCTAACACCAGGTGCTATTGAACTTAAGAAACAAAGCCTAAGAGCGTTTGGATTATTTCCAATTGCTTGGAAATCTATGCATAGTTGTAATTTCCTACCTGCTTCCTATCTCCTGGCGTGATAATAGGTATTGCTCTAGCCCACTCCAATACCTATTCAGCCAAGAAGAGTGTGGCCTGGCACCTGTCATACCCTTGAGATTTGAGGCTGCTCTACTGCAGTGCCATTGCCAGACTCTGAATATTGTGCAGGGCACCAGGAACCTTTTTGTTTGCCTTTTCAGAAAGCAAGCATTGACTTCCAGAGCCTACTTTTAATTATAATATGGACCTGTAATCGAAAACCTCTATTATTCCAAAGTTTGTATCCTAAATGGTTCTCTGGATCTTTTTCTTGTGTTCTCATTCCTTTGTCCAAAAAAGAAAGGAAAGGAAACCTAAACTGGAAGGCTACCCTGGTGACAAAGCTTCTCCCCTTTATTTTGAAAATGGATATTACTGTGAAAGCAATTTTGTGCTGAATGCTAAAAGCTACTGTCTGTGTTTTAATATAGAAAGTTGCAGTCACATTCTGATGACTAATATTAATGACTTTTTTATTTTTTTAATGATTTATTTATTTGAGAGAGAGAGAGAGTGAGTGGAGGAAGGGGCAGAGGGAGAAAATGTTCAAGCAGACTCCCACTGAGTGGGGACCTAACAGGGGCTCGATTTCAGGAGCCATGAGATCAGGACCTGAACTGAATTCGACAGTCAGATGCTTACCTGACTGAGCCACCAAGGTGCCCCATGGCTTTTTTCCTTAAGAAAACAAGTTCTGTTTCCTTCAGCAAAACTTAAATAAAAATGTATTATATAATGGAACAAAATATAAGGAGGATTATGCAGTAATTTCTTCATAGAGAGCAAACATTTAAAACCAAATCAGTTTATATAATAAGCTACTCTTCAGCATTTTCCTTTGAGCAAGATAAACATGTGTTCACACTGTAGCAAAAGTATAGAACGACTTCCACGCTGGATGTTTTAATAACATTTTCAGCATATTTTTCCTAATCATCAGTTTAAATTTATGAATTGACCATTTATGGCACACTGCCAGACACCATTACAATTTTCAATAAATTATATCGAATTACCCTTGAAGCTGAGGCCAGAGAGCCAATAATTTTTTTTGCATAAATATATTAGTCTCATTAAAGTGGAACTTTTAAGAGCACTTAAGTCAGCTTATTTCTTAACAGAAGGCATATTCAGAATATCTTTGAAAATTGTTTAAATCATTTTTATCTTTCTTCGGCTAATGATTCTACAGATAGGAAATGATACGAGTTATACATTAATTTAAAAATAATATTAGGTAATAGTGAGCCCTTACTATACTAGACATTATGCTAAATTAACTCGTGCTATAGTAACCCTGGCACCTGAGTCAGATCCATGCAGTGCCTACAGCCAGCTCCTCATCTAAATTCTTCATCGAAAAAAAAAAAAAATAAAAAAAATAAATTCTTCATCGAGAGTACTTCGGTGATGGGAGATGTTCTTATACTGTTGAACATCAAAATAAAAAGCAGTTGGAGTCTTAAACTCTGCAAATTTGACCTGACCTTTCTCCAGTGGACTTGGACTCCCACATTCTAAAGGATGTGGTGTTGAGGTGACTTTCATCAAGTTCTAAATTTATAGGTTATATCGCGGTATTAATTTAGACTTCCATTCATTCTACTTTCTGAATTACTTTTCTTTGGGTGTTCTCTTCATATTGCTACACTTCATTAAATGGAATCTCTGTTGTTATTTGACCACAGATTGGCCAAAATCTTCTTCCACTTTTTTCATGATCCTGAGATGTTATACTTATCAATGACAGCCAATTCAAAACGTCAGGAGCAAAAGTATCCTGGTGTATAATGGACCAAAGTACAAAGATACACTCAAAAGAAGTTCTCAAGAATTATTTCAGAAATGTGACATAAAGAAAAATAGAAAAGAACTTGTGGGAGAGAGAAGCTGCCTTCTCTCTAATAGAATTGTCAAGTGTTTAAAAACACAAAACAAGGAAGATGAGGGGTAGCTAATAGGCTCTCTATGGCTTAGAGCTTCTAACCGGTTCACACAACAACGGCAGTAATGCTGGAGTGGTTCAGAAGAGGTTCTCTACCTGATTCCATGCTTCTGTATGAGCAGCAGGTGAAGGCAAGCCTAGGGGGAGGAATGAATGACAGAGATGCTTCCAGTAAGGACCTTGGTGAGGATGGAAGTAAGGACAATGGAAAAGTTATGAGACTTAAACCATGAAGCAACACTCCACAGTTTTGAATGTGCTCCTATGGAGGGATAAAGACAGTTGTCCAGGTGCTGTTTGGACAGTCACAGATTATTTAACAGTGCTGATTGCCTACATACCTAATGTTCGATAAATGTATTCTAAAATATTTGCACTCTTTCATCTTCTTAATCCAAGCTGTTGGTAGGATTTTAACCCATGCTTTAGATATTGTAAATAACCATGCCACTAGGTACTACTCAATATAACTATACTGATGGGAGAATTTAAGAAGAGAGTATACAAATAGAGCTTCTTCTGATTGATTGTCATTTATTAGTCGCTCTAAGGAATTGTTGGATTTGATTCCTTCCTCACATAGGAAAGTAAGGAATAGTAACCATCCACTGTTGCCTTAACAGAGAGAATATTTTTCCCAGAACAAGGAGTAAATTCAAAACATGGTAAGGAAGGAGCAGAGATGACAGTTTCTTATAGTGGAAGAACAGAGAAATTGTTAGATTATTTAAAAAGCATAACATGAACGTTGCCAATCTTCGCAACACATCATATAAAAAGAATTCTGAGTCATGAAAGTGACTGTTCTTCAAATCTTCCAATATCCCACTGCCATCCCTAAAAGATATATATCACTATCTACCAATGGCTTAAAGGATCATGAAACTAAATTTTGGGATTTAAAACCAGAATGCTGCAAAAACTTTGCAGAGGCCATTAAAAGTAGTCTCCATTAAAGGAACTGAACCATTATAATGCTTGTGAAGAATGTTTATGCTCAGCGAAGTAAGAGGCTTCTCCAAGCCCTTTTCTGAAAATGATAGGTCCTGACATCATGTAGACTATGTGTAACAAAAACATTGAGGGCAAAGAACCAAAACAATTTAGACAGATAACATCTTTGAGACAATCTGATAATGCTTGTGTTCAAGAATTCCAGAGGGAAGAAAGAATGGAATGGGGTCATTGGCGTCTTCTTGCGGTTTCATAAATCTGTTGACAAATGCCAAACTTGGAATACCACGTGAAAAAGCTGAGGTCGGAGTAAGGAAGATCATAGGATGTCATTTGCTGGTACTTCTGGTAAGAGCATTGGAAAATCTGCTCATCTGAATTCTAACAATGTGGTAATGAGAGTTTTGCACCTGGTGACTTTACCTAAAGACAGAGAAGAAAGAAGCCCCAGTAAATCTTTGATAAACTGTCCTTATGTCAGTGTGCTTAAAAACTTCAGAACGGATTTTTTTTACCAGCTGTGAAGTGTGATGTATTATGGACAATATAATGATTTAGAGTTAGAACTCAGTCACCTCAGAAAATCTTTGAAACGTTTACATACGAATCTATACATCTATACTACAGTGGTTTTATATATATAAATGTGTATATATATATCTACAGATATATAAATGGGTGTATATATATATATATATATATATAAGTATATAAATATATTCAAGCTGGTTGGCTGGATGACTCATTTCCAAGCTAATATTCAAGCTAGACTGAAGATGAGTTATTCAATATTTGGCAAAGGATTTAGTGCTGGAGAGAACTGAATTTTAGTCTCAGCAGTCACTTGCCAGCTGAGGAATCATGGGCAACTCACTTGGCTTCTCTAGGCCTCAGGTCCTCAGCCAACAGATGAAGATAACAATGGGATGGGTGTGGAATATAAGAGGGAAATAGGCTTCAATAATAATGCCATATTTTTGGCTTGAACAATTGGAAGGATAGAGTTGCCATCAATAGAGAGAAGGGTTTGCCTAAGAGGAGATAAGGGCTTGGAGGTGGTGCTTAGTGTTGGATATATTAAATATAAGATGCCATTTAGACATCTCAATGAAGATGTTGGGTCAGAAGTTGGACATAAAATCTAGAGAGAGGTTTGGGAGGGAGATAAATATTGGGAGTGTTCAAAAGTATCACTAAGGGAGTGAGAATAAAGACACATTCTGAGGCTAAGAGGTTGGAAAGAAGAGGAGTGATACATAAACAAACCTGAGAAAGTAAGGCCATGAAGTATGAAGACATCAAGAAAGTTCATGTCTTAGAAGCCAGGGGAAATGAAATATTTCAAGGAGACTAGTCATTTGTACGCTGTAGTTAAGTGAAGTAACATGAAGACTGGAAATGACGAGATTCAACCACTGGATTATAGGTAATCTTGAGTAGGGCAGTTTTGGAGGAGTGGTGGGGATAAAAGATGAGTGGATTTAAGACAAAATGAAAGAGAAGAGAAGAAAAATTAGAGATGATGACCACAGACAAGGTTTTTTTGGAGTTTGCTGTAAAAAGGAGCAAAGAAATAGGACTACCGCTGGCAGAAAAAGGAGGAGATCAAAGTACTTTCAATCTCAATAATCTCCCTCTTACTTCTTGTGATTGAAAAAGCTACCTCTTTCTACCAGATTAAAAATGCTTTTCTTTTTTAGGATGAAGTTTTCCGAATATGCTGATTAGTATTCTATGTTTTAGACACAGTGTCACAAATAGAGTGCCCCAGTGTAGGTGTACATAGCACTTCAAAAATATCAATTACCTAGATGCAAGACAACCAGAAATCACAAAGATATAAAGATTTCAGCAGATATGGGAACTCAGAAAAATTACAGGTCATAAAACAACAAGCACCTTTACTCAGTGGGCATTCACTGTACGCGTGACCACACATAGACCACACCATACTTTTTTTTAAAAAATCATATACTAAGAGAAAAGCAAAACCAACAGAATAAAACTAAGTTTTTGATTCCACAAATGTTTCATTACTTTATACTTTTATCTTAGCCATAATGATATAATGATGTGGCACAGACCTGTACTCCTCATCTAATCTCCAAGCACTTCTTCACAATTCCAATCCCAGTAGAAACAGGTGTGCTATGTTACTAGCTCTGACCAAAAACAATGAGAGCAGAAGTAATGTGTGTCACTTCGAGGCTGAGACAGTGAAGAAAACTGCATAGATTCTCATCCCCTGCTTCAATGAATGTGGACAACTACTATTGAGATTACAGAGTCAAGAGGGGACCTTGAATCACTGTCTCAGGTAAGCTGCCCTGGAGACCCACTAGGCATACTGAAGGCTTTCATATATTAGCACATCGAGATTCCTGGGTTGGTCTGTTCCTGAGGCATAACCTAGCTTCCCTGACTAATACAGCACCTTCCAACTTTCTCTCTTCTTTGAATTCCACAGTAATTCAATCCACTTACTGCAAAGGTGCTTATCTCCATGTAAGCTTCGGGCATTGTTATTTAAACAGTCTTTGCTGAGTTAGACAAGTGTACTACTCTTAAGACCTCTCATTCATTGCATTATGGAGGCATGGTATAAATGATTTGGATCTGGGCACCTGGGTGGCCCAGTGGTTGAGCGTCTGCCTTTGGTCATGATCCTGGAATCCTGGGATCAAGTCTCGCATCAGGCTCCCGGAGAGGAGCCGACTTCTACCCTCTGCCTATGTCTCTGCCTCTCTCTGTGTGTCTCTTGTGAATAAATAAATAAAATCTTTTGAAAAAAAAAATAAATTATTTGGATCTTAAAAAATAACACATCACAAACTAGTATTTAAATTCATGAATGGGGATCCCCAGGTGACTCAGCGGTTTGGCGCCTGCCTTTGGGCCAGGGCATGATCCTGGAGTCCCGGGATCGATTCCCACATCCGGCTCCCTGGATGGAGCCTGCTTCTCCCTCCGCCTGTGTCCCTGCCTCTGTCTCTCTCTCTCTCTCTCTCTCTCTCTCTCTCTCTCTCTGTGTGTGTGTGTGTGTGCCTCTTGTGAATAAATAAATAAAATCATAAATAAATAAATAAATAAATAAATAAATAAATTTCATGAATGTAAAAAAGACACTAGCAATGTGCATTTATAGGAAACAAAACAAAACAGAGACAAGAGAATTGACTGATTGTATCTGCTTTTTTTCTATCAGACACATTGAAGAGGCCTAAACACTGTTTACTCACTTAAGAACAATACCTGCAAGAAGTACTAGAAATCAGTTCCTTACCATTAAAATGTGTATGTGTGTGTGTGATTCAAGTATCTCTGATTCGCATTTTAAAAGTAACAGAATTCAGTTTCAAGAAGAAATGTGGCTAACGCAGAATCTTATCAACTACAACCAATAGAACAAGAAAAAATGTTAGCATAAGTCCAGCTGGCATCTAAAACTACCGGGCTATCTGTAAATGCAAACATGTAGGTTAATTACTAATACGTCTCACTTAGCTGAATGAGTCACTATGTTCGGAATCCAAGTCATTCAGCTCTGCACTGCCTCAATGAAGCTGAAGTGGTTGCAATGGAAGCACACTTGGATCTCCCAGAACAACCACAAATATATGTTCTTGCCCATCATCTTCATGTATTCCTAAAGAAACATAAAGCCATTTAAAATAGTGCTAAGGCCCAGGGAAAACCTGTGGCACTTGCATTTAGATGTACATAAGACTACAACTTCCAGTTTGGCAGCTTCTCATGACATAAATTCCTTTTTTTTTTTTTTTTTTGACATAAATTTCTAAGGATTTTAACTGCATACCTTTTTCAGCACAGGAAAATTGTGCTTAACTGTTTGCATTAGAACAGTGATTTTCAGGATGGAGTACAGAGTGGGATAGTAGAAGGTCAAAGAAGGCATATTAAAATCATCAAGAGAGGGAGCTCCTGAGTGGCTCAGTCGGTTAAGTGTGGGACTCTTGATTTCGGCCCAGGTCATGATCTCAGGGTTGTAAGATCAAGCCCCACATCAGGCTCCACACTGTGCTCAGAGCATGCTTATGATTCTCTTTCTCCCTCTCCCTCTGCCCTTCTGCATGCTGCCCCCATCTCTAAAAACAAACAAACAAACAAAAATCACCAAGGGAGAATCTTCAAACCAGCTCACATCCCCACCCACACCCCTCCAGAGCTGACGTGCCTTTAGGACCTTAGAGGGGTACAAGGAGGAGGGGTGCAGGGTGTAGGGACCCTGGTGATCCTTCTCCATCCTCACACCATCCCCCATTTGGAACTCCTGAAATGAAGAGAAACACATTTCTTTCTGTAAGATTTTTTAAAGGTAGACTCCTGAGAGAACAAATACAAACAAAATAATCAGCAGAACAGTCTCAATGTTCCTGACGGATATTGAACCGAATGTTTCCTGATATTCTCCTTCACACTTGTGTTATCACAGAGCAGAACAACTTGTTCCGACTTTCTCACTTGACTCTCACATTCTGGGTAACAGAATGCCTCCAACACTGAAGAGCACTGGACAGATTATGCTGAAAATTTCTTGATGGGCTCCTTGAATTTTCATGCAAAGGTAGAATTTAATAGTACTGCCTAAGACAATGTTCTGTGTCTCCCCCCAGTTTTCTCCTCTTCACAAAATTTCATCCTTTCACTGAAGTGAATGGATACAGGTTTATCATATGCTTATAGTATCAATATTTGTCAGAAATATGTCATCAATTTTATTTGAGGCAGTTGTGTACTTCAACTCTTGGGCTTCAAACTCCAAGAGTTTGGAGTTTTTTATTCAATTCCAAAAACAGCTTAAATTACACTTTCCCTTGTCTCTACTCCTGGAGCAATAAATCTAGCTCATCACCTCTCATGAGAGCTTATTTTCAGACCACCTACCTATCCAGCTCTGCTCTCCAATCTAAATGTCATGGGGTCATACTGGATTCAAACCTGTTATTCTTTCTGCACAACCTTAAAGACAAAATCTAAACTTCCTCTGCTTTGCAAAAAAAAAAAAAAAAAAACCTTTCACAAGCTTTAATCCAATTCATGCAGCTCCCCACTGTATATAGTGTTCTCTGGTCTCATCGAACCTATTAGTGTTTTGAAAATTATTCCTGAATACATAAGAACTTTTTTTGTGACTTCACATATGCTATCTATTATACTTAGAATGCCTTCCCCCAAATTCTTCATTAAAGAAATAAAAATAAATTTTCCTATTGGTTCTTCAAGAACCAACTCAAACTATGCTTCTTCTAAAAGTGTCTTGGGTATCTGTTACTGTGTAGTGAGTTGTTCTAAAACATAGCCACTTTTTTTTTTTAGATTTTATTTTTATTTATTCATGAAAGACACAGAGAGAGTGGCAGAGACACAGGCAGAGGGAGAAGCAAGCTCTATGCAGGGATCCTGATGCAGGACTCGATCCCAGGACCCCAGGATCATGACCTAAGCCAAAGGCAGACGCTCAACCACTGAGCCACCCAGGTGCCCAAACATAGCCACTTTTAAAACAACAGATATTTATCATCTCACAGTTTCTGTGGTCAGGAATTTAGATGGAACTGAACTGGTGGTTCCAACAGAGAAGTCTCACACAGTCAAGATGTTGGCTGGGGCTGGAGTGATCTGAAGTCTTGACTGGGCTGCAGAATCCACTTCCAAAATGGCTCACTCACATGGCTCAAGTTCCTTGTTGACTGTTGGCAGGATGCCTCAGCTCCTCATAATGCAGACCTCTCTGTAGGGCGGCTACCTGAGTGTCCTAATGATATAGCAGCTGGCCTAGAGTGAGAAACTTGAGGGACAGAGAGAGCAAGGGGGAGACTACAGCGTCTTTTATGAGAAATACTATTCTGCTGCATTCTATTCATTGGAAGTATTTCATTAAGTTCTGATAGGACTCAAGACAAGTTTTGCATAGAGGACTATCAAAGTATCTATAGACATATTCTTAAACCGTCACAAAAGGTTTCCAGGATTTCCTTAGAAAGTCAATTATTCTTTCTTCTGTATTCCTATTATCATACCAATATTGCAAAGTTTAATATATTATATAATGAATCAATTTAAAAAGACATCTTAGGTTTTAATATGTAAACAATAAATTTCTATTTTGTCATTTCCATATGTCTCAATCATAAGACCTCTAAAATGAGATTATCCAATAAATGAGATAGTCATTTGGCACAAGAAAGCTGTGACTATCTTGTTCCTTATATAAAAGTGAATTTCAAGTGGATTAAAGATTTAAATTTTTACATGAAGCTCTAAACATACCAGAGAAAAATATGACCAAATATTTCTATCATCTATGAATGAAAAGGCCTTTTGGAAAAGACATAAAAACCTAAAGTTGTAAGGAGGAAGAAACTAATAAATATGAGTATTTATATAGAGAAAAAAATGTAAACTATAAGAAATCATGCAAAAAAACCTGGTAATATTAGTAATGTGGTAAGCAAAAAACTAACTTTCTTAATATGTAAAGAGATCTTAAAATTAATAAGAAAAAGTATACCAGTGAGCAAAGAGTCTTCCATTTCAAGAAGGCAAAGCACATTCTACAATCTCCACATCCTGTAACCCAAAACATTATACATCTGAAATTATAGTATACTGTATGTGAACTATACTGGAAGTAAAATAAAATTTTAAAAGACATTATAAAATAATTTTTGAATGCTTATTTGCCCTTGAAACACAAAGGAAACTCTCAATGTACTGTAAACTCTGATAAGTCGTTATATACGAGTTACATTAGATACATTTATGAGTAACAGAGATCTAAAGTAACAAGAGCTTAAGTGAGAGTTTAGATCTATATCTATCTATCTATAATACATATGAAAATTATATACACACATTTATATATATTTCTTCCTCACATAAAAGCTCACAGGTGGGGTCCAGGAACAGTGTCCTAGCTCTACCAAAGTCTTCATTAAATCAGACTTCCTTGAGTCTACCAGTGCCATCATTAGTGTGCGGCTATCATCATCCTTATGGTCCACGGTGTCAGGTAGATCTCCAGCCTCCATGTCTCCATTTCAGGAAATGCTCAAAAGGAGCCATTGATTGAAGAAAGTTCCTTAAAACCACCACATGCATTTCTGCTTACATCTGTTGACTAAAAATTAGAAATAAGGCCATATCTAGGCAAGAGAGGTTAGGGAATGTAGTCTTTATTTTGCATGTTCAGACATTCAGCTAAAAACCTATTTCTGTGAGAGAAGAAGAATATATATTTCAAAACATCAGCAGCTTCCATATTCACTTCAAATCAAAGCTAAGATAAAAACAGATTTAAGGAAAACCTCGGCCTAAAACATATCTGAAGTTTAGGACTGAAAGACACAAAGACTGAAGAGCATTGGCACCAAAGTCACACTAATAACCGCATTCTATAGAAAATATCCAGGGGTGCCTGGGTGGCTCAGTCGGTTAAGAGTCCAACTCCTGATTTCAGCTCAGGTCATGATCTCAGGGTTGTGGGATTGACCCCGTGTGGGGCTCCATGCTCAGTATGGAATCTGCTTGTCCCTTACCCTCTCCCCGCCCCCCCCCCCAAGCACTGTCTCTCTCTCTCTCTCTCTCTCAAATAAATAGCTAAATAAAATCTTTTAAAAATTAAGTAAAATGTCCATTAGCTGTTCTTGTTAAGCCTTTGAGCTGCCCCAGTTCTTTACCTTTCCATAATCTAGTTGACCACTTACTCTAGGTTGTAAGTTATGCCTCAATATCAAACCAATGGATGATGATGATACTTTTCTCTTCCTTAAATTAGCCAGAGTCAGTTTCTGCTGTTTACAAAAAAAAATGATCTCAACCAATATATTTTAAGATATTTATTTCAAAATCTTCACATAGTCAAATACATGTGTGTGTATTAGCATTTATCTACCCCAACAGAAAAAGGCATACTTCTCTGCATCCTTCTGAATATCCATCTCTCTGAATATCACTTCAGGGGGTCAGTAGAGACTCTAAACTATCTAACAGTAATTCCTTTTCTAAAATATCTAAGGCTAACCCTTTTTGAATTTCATGTTTTATATTCAGGTATAATTATATAATTTCCCTACTTAAAACTCTGGGATGAATCTCCATCATTTTTCAGGACACAGTCGAAACTTCTTATCAGGCCATAGACATCTATCTTATGGCCTCTGCATCAATCTCTATCCTCATCTGTGTTGATCTGTGTCATCTCTTAATCAACATTATTATTTACTGAGAGCCTACTGTGTTTCAGTCACTGCTCTAGAAGCTAGGTATGATATTTCTAGAAGTCAGAAATGATATTTAAAATATCTAGCAACTAGTATAACATTACATAGACTGATTGGAATGAACACTCGACCACCTAGAAAACAACTGATAAAGCTCTACCAGTTTGTATTATCAGAATATCAAACTGAATACAATAATATATATAACAGAGCCCCTATCCACAGGGTGTTACATTTTTCTTAATGAGAAGGGAGACAATCCACAAAATATTAGCGAATTATTAAGAAAATTTCAGGTACAAAGGTCTGAAGAAGATAAAATAGAGAAAATGTCATCTGAGGACAGTTGATACCTGAATAAATAAAATGTGATAAGTTGAAGGGTGTCCCCTAAAAATGGCATGCACAGGTCCCAATCATCAGAACCTGTCAGTACTGACTATTTGGAAAAAGAATTTTTTAAATAATAATATAATATATGATCCTTCCTACCATCCTTTGTAAATATCTTAACTCTCTTGTAGTGGCCCTGAGAAGGGTTGGGATAAGAGTCATAAAACAGTAAGGGATGCACTGACTAGTGAGAATTTTAAAAAAAATAATAAAGCTAACCAAAAAGTCAATCTGCTGTGTATTACCACCCTGTGTTGGCAATTCTAAAGAATGTCAATTCTAAAATACTCCTCCTCTGCTGTGGTCGACCACTCCCACTGCCCACCCCCTTGCAGTGTCACTGCCCTTTTACGCCTTCCTCCCTCCATAGTACTTGGCAAAATTCTGACCCTCTTAGATATAGCAGTCAGCGGGCTCTGTGACGAACTCTGAAGCAGCTGTATGTGGCTAAAGAAAAACACAGAACCCAACTAACAATTCCATTTTTTGTATTCATGACCTCAAATCTCAAATGGGCGCCATACACTGGTATTTCACTAATACTTTCTTGGAATACTTATTTTCCCACTAACCCAAATTACCCTTTCACACTTTTTTTTTTCCCCTTTAAATCTATGATACCCCTACCCACTCCACTCATTATCAGTGAGATAACCCGACTCCTGCTTCATGGAGCAAATAGGACTAAAATGGAAATTTCCTCATCTTTCTGCCACTTCCACCTGTAAAATCTAGCTTGGTGCCTCCTCTTTCAATAGATGAGGTGTTCCTATTCCTATATGCTTCTCCTCTTTTGCTTTGGATCACATCCCCTAACATCTTTCTGGAGGCATATAATAACCTCCTCTCAACTGATCATTATAAACAATAGATGGTGGATGGTGGGTCGATAGATGGATGGATGAGGAGAGGGAGGAAGAGAGACATGATTTCATTCCCATAATTACACTTGCTTGCAGCTTCAACCCTTCCTCCCCTTTCTTTGCTTCTTCTCCCAGTAATATTTCTCTAGATTGATGTTTAAAGTTATTCTCTTCATTTCTTTGCTTCCTAACTCCTCATCAATCTGATCCCCCATATGGGTTCTTCTACCATGTTCCCCTTATTAATAAGTGGTACTACAGCCTACCCAGTTCCTCAAGCCAGAAACCTAATAGTTGTTTTTTTCTTCTTTCCCCCTTCATATACCAAATTAAATCTATCAGAAATTTTGACTTTAAAAATACATCCTAGCCCTAACCATTTCTTTCCATTCTTTATCATAGTGGTCCAAGCCATCATCTTTCACTCATACTACTAAAATATTATCTTGCTTGCCCACCCATCATTCTTACACTAAAAATTCTACATTCTAAACAAAAACAAGAATGGGTTTTTAAAAATGCAAATCAGATCACGTTGCTTCCCTGAACGTGATAAATTCCTCCAATAAATTTCCATTACACCTAAAATAAAATTTAAAACTTCCAGCATGCCCTAGAGACCCTTGTACCATCTCATCTCTATCTATGTGATATCCCAACAACTCTCCCCCATTGCTCAATATATTTCAATAATACTGATCTTCTTTTTCTTTCCTAGTTGTGATCAAGACTTTTCTCAGAATAAGTTCACATCCCAGTTGGCCTGTCTGGTCCAGTTTTGTTTCTATTGTCCTGATGCTCTATTCACTTTAGTATTTGTCCCAGATTTATTTTTGCTTTAAAACCAAGGCTTACTAACAATTACATTAAAATACGCCAGATGGGGGGGCACCTGGGTGGCTCAGTGGTTCAGTGTCTGCCTTTGGCACAGCTCATGATCCCAGGGTCCTAGGATCGAGCTCTGCATCAGGCCTCCCACAGGGAGCCTGCTTCTCCCTCTGCCTATGTCTCTGCCTCTCTCTCGTCTCTCTCATGAATAAATAAATAAAATCTTAAAAAAAAAAAAAAAAAGCCAGGATGGGCTTGGTAGAGCTTCACTTTGTACTTCTAGTTACTTCCTTGGTCTTATCGGATAGTATGTGAGACACACATGCAGTGAAGTCAGCTCTTACCCTTACAAACTAGCTAAATTTGAAAGGCAACAGAGAGCATGTTTTCTTTTTTTTCAGACCCTTTCCAAAGGAAAAATAACAAACAAGATGAGTTTTTCCTAGAACAAAGTGCACTGGGATGAAAAAAGCTAGAAAGTGCCAACTTTTCCAGGTCTTGGTTGATGGTAGGAGGTGTAGTAAATATCTCTGCCTCTAATGTAGGAACACCAGAGAAAGGCAAACAAAACTCACCCCAAAAGGCTATTTCTAGTGTCATAGCCAGTGGGGCAAGAACTTGAGTTCTTGAGTAGTCCTATGGACTACTAAATTGGGTGCTAGAGTCTCACAGCAGTGATTATTTAGGTAAGGTTGTCTTCCTTTTTTATGGGAAACTAATAAGAAAGTACAGATGCTGAGCACAGATTATGGCTGGTGACTTTTAGCCCTGATTCAGCCCCTGAAGAACAGCCGTGTGGGTTGGCATCCATGTAAGTGAAAGGGATCTGTTCATCCGCCCAGACCATCAAGGTTTCAGAAGGGACACTCTGAGCAGCAACATCTGCAATAATGCTCAGAAAGATGTCATTCAGGATACTCCCGATTTTTAGGAGATAGAGACTTGGGACAACATCATCAGACGTATGTAACCCTGGGGTCCATGAGGATATCTGGAGATGAAAAAGAAAAAAAATGGGGAGCCACAGATTGCAAAACAGAGATTTGGAGTCATATTCATTTTATAGTAAATAATATGAGCATTTTTTGAACTCTACTCTGGGTCATTTCACTTATATGGTCTCCAAAACATGTAATAAATCTGAATGCACACTACTTACAAGAGAATTGCTACAAAACCCTTGATGCCTCGAGCATGCTGGGTAAACAGTAGGCAATATCGACTAATAATAATACCAGGAGTACACAGACCATATAAGGTACCTCCAAGCTTCCAAGAAGTTACAGGCTCTTGTTCACACCTTCAGATTGTACATGCTATTTGGGTTGTAACGAATACAAATAAATTTAAATGGCAGTAAAAGTCAAACTGAGAGTGCTCAAAAGTATTACAACAATAAATGCTGCAAGAGTTCAATTAAAAGGCATTATTTGGAGCTGGTTAACATCTCTTTATATAAAAATTATTGAGTTCAAAAAAATTATTGAGTTCATGATTACAGTGGTCTACACCAATCTCAATCAACAACAACAAAAAATAGCACTAACAACATCTCAATAAAGAGAGTTGTAAGCACCAAGAACGTTTAATGTTTTAATCAATTTTCTTTTCCCTTAAAAATAAATAATTTACTGTTATAAGTTCAATTAAAGTATGTATTGAGAAAGAGTAAGGACCTAGAAAAAATAAGATGGCCATCCATTCAGGGCCACAGTGTTACAGTAAATTGCTCTGACACTCACATAGGACCCAGAAACAAGCTCATCGATGTCCCAAAATGATAAAACTCAAGGATGCTAATTTATGTAAACCAGGCCTACAAGTGACTAATGTCAATGGACAACTTTACACAAGGAATGTAGTTGTCAGTTGGTCTAAACAATATACTTCCTTTGGATGCATGCTCCACAGAAACAAAATTTTCAGATGAGCCTCGTGAGGGGACACGGAAGTTAATTTTATGATTTGAATGTTTGATGACATTGGATCTAAGAGCCTTATGGGTCCATCTCCTTAATAAGAAAAGAATCACCAGATTGTTCCATAATTCATGTTGAACACCTAGAACATGATCTGGCTTGCTCTTGATACTTCATAATATTTGTTGAATGAATGAGCGCAAGTTCCTCTGAGCAGTGCGTGGATAATTATTGCCAAACTTTGTCTTTATATTTTTCTACAATTTTTTTCCTGAAATGTTCTAAATTGGGTTATTCTAATCAGCACATTTTTTTTTTAAATGATATATAAACACCTTCAATCCTTTTAGTCAAGATTCGCTACCTGGAAAGCCAGTTGTATTTAAAAACACAATTTCGCATCGTCAGCCCTGTTGAGACGTTTTAAACCAGACAGTTCTTTGTTGAAGCATTGTCCTGTACCCTGTAGGATGTTTAGCAGCATCACTGGCCTCTACCCACTACTGCCATAACACACACACACACACACCCACACACCCTCCTGTGTTTCCTGCTAATATTTACCTTTGCAATGCATGACAAGATTTTGTTCCATGGTTTTGACATAGTTCACTGCAGTAAGACTTAAATGGGAAGAGGTTTGGTTGAGGGTAGGGCAGGGTAGGGTACTAGCAGGGCTTTGGGAAGGAAGAACAGCAAAGAACAGTTAAGAACAGTTAAGCCAATCAAAAATGTGCTCAGGCATTGCCAAATATCCCCTGGGCACAGAATCAACCTCAACTGAGAATCAGTTCTTTAAAGTGATACAGCTGTTCTTATCTCTTAAGTATGAATGAATTTTAGAATTTAACAATCAAAAAAAATGTCACTGTGAGTTTTTAGAGTCTTCCAGTGTCTCTCCTAAACTCTTCCTACCCGCCCCCCCCCCCCCGGGTATTGCCAGCCCCACTAGACCATTACCTACATACAATATTACCATTAGTAATTTCAAGGAGAGGGAAAAGAAAATAATTTGGAAGGAAATCAAACTCCTTACGTCCTGTTTGGTGGAATGGAATTTTTTACTGCATGTGCTGTTCTCCACAAAATGGGAACGTAAGTCCCAAAGAAACTCTTCCCGTGCACTGATAAGGTCTTAGAAAGTCAGAGATATTTTTCTGTTTTAAAGCCAGAAATGGTATTTTGACATCTTTTTGCTATACCTTAGAATTAGATACAACTGCCTTCAGAGACATTTTCCCCCCTTCATCCTGAATCTTTTTTTTTATTTATCCAGTCAGGAAAATCAGAAAAATGTAATGTATTGGGAGTCACAAAAAATGCCATTCTGATAAGCACTCAGAGCAAGGACATGTGTCTAAAAAAAGCTTTAATTTATTTCAGGAACTTACTAAAAGAGGTTCATAAACTAAATTTTTCAGTCAATAAATTCAGTTTAAATGTGAACTGGGTAACAGGATAACATCAGTCCAAACTTTTCAGGACTTTTCCACACAAATAATTGCCGGCAACAGAACCAAATGTTACTTATAGTTATTACCAGTAACAAACCTGCAGAAACCACTCTTTTCTAAATACTTAAATGTAAATTCTAGTAACAGGCAACAGTCAGAAGTATAAAGACCCACAAAAATTGTATCCTTGTTCTTTCCCACACAAAAAAATCCTGGAGCCCAAAGTAGGACTACAAGTAAAATATATCACTGATTTTGAACATAAGAAGCAATGAGTACATGACCAGCTATTAATTCCCAAGATGAAGTCTCTCCTGGAAAGTGTTGTCTTGTTTTGCTTTTAAGTTATTTTTTTAAATAAATGCTTAGAACTAAGTATTATTTTTCCCAAAGAGAAAAGTATAAAAACTAGACTGATCTATGTGATTTATCATAGTTAACTGATTTTTAAAAGAAAAAAATTACAATAAAAAGATTTCTGAAAATGATATGAAAATCGGGGAAAAAAATTAAAAGCTTCCCTGGGTAAAGGGGGTAAATAGTCTGAGTAATTCTACTTTTGTTAATGATTCTAGTAATTGCCTGATTTTGGACACAGGACTATTCCATTTAATTTTCCAACTGATTTTCCCAGTGTGTCTACATTATTTGATTTTCTATAACTTCTTCATTCATAAAATAGAGATGGTATTGATCTTCCTCATACTGGGAATGATAAGATGAATTTAAAGAATCTATTCTGAGAATACATTATGCAAAATAATTGAAAATTGACTTTCTAACATAAATTAAGCCCATGGTTGGTATTTTGTGATTGTTAAGTATCGCTCTTCCTTCTTTTCTTCATCTGTTCCTTCGTCTCCCTTTTTGTTTTGAGGAGTTTCTACTGCACCAGGAGCCAGGAAAATTAGTCTAGTACTAAACTGTCAGTAACTACTTGACATCAGACTAATACCAGTATCCTCACCTTTAAAACAGAGTAATGCTATTTCCCTTTTCTACTTCACAAAGCTTTATAACCATGAAATGAGATAATGCGTGTGAAAAATACTCTCAAATTGAAAAAATCCTATTTAACACTAAAATGCTATTAGCAGGACTTTAAAGTGAAAACTAAAGAGATTATTGGGGCCTATTAAGAATTCATCACAGGGGTGCCTGGGGGGTTCAGTCGGTTGAGTGTCCAACTCTTGATTTCGGCTCAGGTCATGATCTCAGGGTTCTGGGATCGAGCCCTGTATTGGGCTCCATGCTCAGCCAGGAATCTGCTTATGTTCCTCTCTCCCTCTCCCTCCGCCCCTCCCCCTGTTTGCTCATGCACACTTTCTCCCTCTCTCTCCCTCTCAATAAATAAATCTTTCAAAAAAAATTCATCACAGCCTCTATCATTTATAAATCATAGATGACTTTCAGTTTTTAAAGACTCCAAATAGCTATTTATATTTTCCTAACCTCATGAGTATATATCAGTCCAAAATCACTAGCATTATGTTCCAGGAGCCTAATTCTTATTTCCACAAAAGCCTGAGGGACTAGAAGAGGATAAAAATCTGGCCTGTGTTAATGCCCACACTCAATTACATAATAGCGCACATACCAAAGATTTTCAAGATGTATCTCGGAATAGCTGACAGCAAAGTTCTCAATAGCAAAGTTAACATAGACCTTGTCAATTTTCTCTTCTCTGTTAACTGGCCATAGTCTCAGTCTCTCATTTCCCAAAGGCTTTCGTATTAACCGGAAATTAATAGGAAATCCTGCATCTTTTGCAAATTTTGCTGGTAAGCTTTGCATTATACTTGCACTATAGGTAGTGACAGGTAATTACCAGGACTGTTGGTAAGCAGGGAGGGGGTTGTGAGTAGAAAATGTGTTTGCTCTCAATCTATTAAATGGATGCTTCCCTATTTGGATGGCTTCTGCATCCCTGAGCACTCAGTGTGGAAACCAGGATAATGAAGGACCAGATAAAGGAGGCCACTCGAAAGGTTGCTGTGAGGATAAAAATGATATTCTTGGCACAGAGTAAGCTCCAATCAATGTTGCTTATTTGCATTTTTTAAAGGTAGAAGACAGTAAGCAGAAGCCATTAGGCAGAAACAAGAAGAGACAGAAGAATAAATCAATGATGGAGAAGGAAGAAATCTATAGACGGAGGCGAAATAAGAGGTGCTGAGTCATAAGCCTGACAAGCGAGTAGAATCACTCTTCACTCCTTCGCTGATTCTGAACACTGCAGCCTTGCCCTGTTTCCTGGCTCTGCTTTCAGACTTTATGAGGACATCCTGACAATACCCTGTCACCTGAGGGAACTGAAGGATGTCTCAACCCTGAAACAACAAAACAATCTATTCGTTAAATTATAATCAACTGGACTCGAGCTGAGAAGATACTGACAAAAGAAACACTCCCTTCACCTAATGAAAGAGCTTCTTTCTTTTCTGATTTAACTGAGTCTCTGAACTGTTCTGTTCCTTGAGATTGAATAGATCTCAAAGGATACTTTCTCCAACCTTCATGTAAAAAAAAAAAAAATCCTCAGTAACACGTGAAGTATGTTTAACATTCCATAATTGTGAAGCATTTTATGCCACATTCAGAAGAGGAGAGTATAACAAACTCTGGACATGAAATCTTGAAATTTGTATTTTTAATAAGATCCCTGGATGACTAGTCAGTTTCATATTTCACCTACTAAATGAGAACCAAATTCCAGTTTTACCTTCCCAGGAGTGTTTGTCTGTCAACTGAACTGAAGTTGTGGGTGTTTAAAAACTCTTCAATCACACATAGTCTTTTGGTTTATCACATAAGTTACTAATACCGTCCATGGGCTTTCCATTCAGTAACTAATTCATTATTCAACAATTATATGGAGCATGCAATTAACATGTGTCAAGTAATGTATCGGAAGCTCAGAGGCTGGGTTTTCCTAGCTCACCTTTCAAGGTCAACCTTTTACAGACCGGAACTACATAGCCAGGATATCAATGATGAGACCTGTCCATGACAATCCAAACCGAACTTCCCATAGAAACATCAATTCTATATTGGAAAGATTTAGAATTCTAAGTGGAAAGAATTGGAATTCAAATCCCAGCTCTGCCAGTCTTGGTTGATATTGATTTGGAGCAATTTCTTCACAAACATCTATGAAATGGGAATACTAACTCCTATCTCATAGGAGTATAAGGATAAGAGATAATGCTAATATGTGTATAGTGCCTGGTCAGTGTTTGGCATGTATAACTGATACTCTGTAAATAAGACATATTGCTATTATCATTAAAGGAGGCAGGACCGGACATTTTTTTATTTTTTAAGGAAGAGTCTTAGAAACCTCAATATTATCAAGATTCTCATTTTCCAAATGAAAATCAAGGCTACTCAAGCACTCACTACCTCAGAGAGGAGCACACAAGAATGCTAAATGCCCCAAAAGGGGGAAACACAGAGTTGTGGGAACACATTGAGTAAGCTCCTCCAGAATGCAAGCTAGAGTGGGCGTCAAGGAGGCTCCCCAAGGAGATGTCCTAGCTGAGTCATGAAGGAAGTAACCTGACAAAAGTGGTTAATCATTGGCAGTCTGGCCTTGAAACCAAATCCGTGTCCCCAAGACCAGTAACTTGTCACTTATACCACAGCTTCTTTGATTAGATACAATTAAACAGTATTTTTTTAGCACTTGCTTTATGGATAAGTCTGTACTAGATGGCAACAAAGGTGAGTGATTATAGTTCTTATCTCATGAAAGCAAGTAGAAATAAAGCCAGACATACAGATAACCAACTCAAAACAAAAGGCAGAAGAGTTTAATATTCAAAATCAAGCGCTGGATGTTCTACTTCAGCTTTCAGCTAGTTCTCAGACTTTCAACATGGAGGCTCCTGGTTCCTCACATTCTGTGTGCTAACAGGTCAGTAACACTGCCACAAATGTGAAATTCCACGATGTGAATAAATACCACCAAGGTAGAAAAAGCCAAGTGGCTATTATTCACCACTCTATCCTCAAATTGTCATACATTTTTTTCTCATTTTTGGTCCTGTTGATGGACTGTGGAGAAGTAGGGAAGGTAAATGCATAGGCTCAAGACGTGATTGTAAAAGCAGAAACCCAGAAATCTTAAGTGCTTCAAGTGCTACCCACCTGACCATACTCTTAATAAGGCTTTCCTGTTTGTTTCCCTCTTCTGAAGCCTGAGGAAATTACCTACACTGATCATTATGTCTGTTATATGTTATATATTACAATGTTATATTAAATTTGAACATTATGATCCAAATAATGCAAGAGTGTCTGCGTGTGAACAGAAATTCAGAGCTTAAAAACAATGAAACTATGAAGAAAATGATTTTCTATTATTATGGGATTTAAAATCATTAAGCAATGTTTTGTCCATTTGCCTGATAGAAACAAAAAGAGGCAACCTATTACATAATGGTCCAAAATGGAAATTCCCAAAAAGTCTCAGAAACAAGCTACTTTTATATTAGATTTGATTTATTATTAAATTGTCTAATTAAGGCAATATATATTTAAATAAATAATAGATACATGGGAGAAGATATTTGCAAATTATATTTCCAATAAGCGGTTAATATCCAAAATATATGAAGAACATAAACAATTCAACAACAAAAAATGGAAACTAGACGTATTGCAATGATTAGTTTGCAATGTATACAAATGTCAAATCACTACGTTGTACCCATGAAGCAAATAGAATATTGTATGTCAATTATACTCCAATAAAAAATAATGATATGTAAGTGGCTTCATTCAAGTACATATTGCAATAGTTAGTAAAATGAGAACAAATGATAATATCATGTGTTTTTTTTTTTAAATCCTGTGGAGGGTTCTTTAAATATCTTTATTAGAGGAAATGTGAGATCAACCAAATTCCATAATGTTTTAAATGAACACATCATATATCAGTGCCTTGTCAATTTTCCCCCAATTTAGATCTTTGTTAAGTCATTTTACAAAAAAAGGATTATATTTACAATAGGTAAAAGGCAGATTTTTTAAAACTACGATTATCTCATAAATAGCAAACAAGAAATTCCAACAGAAAGAAAATTAATTTATAAATACAGCAAAATGCAATGTTATATGGAAGCTATTTCATAAGGTTAACAATGAGAATCTAACTCTAGGTATCAAGAAATATGAATCACTGACAGAAGCCATGCTGATAACAGATGGTAGAATCCCTGGAAAAGTAATCATTCATTCCTGTATTCATTCATGCTTCCATCCATCCATTTCCTCGACAAATATTGATTACCCTCTATATTCCAAGATACAGTAATTTAAAGAAGAAGGAGAAGGCTGAGAAGGACAAGAATAAGAACAGTAACAGGAATCAGAACCAGAACAAAAACAAGAAAGAGAAGACGACGCATCTCATGGGAAATACTGATAAGAATTATTATTATATTTCACTGGAGTAAGTAAATTAATAGATGCTGGGGGAGCACTTAGGAGGAGCACCTCACCCGGATCGGTTAATGGGGGGAAGGAAAAGTGTGTAGGTGGTATCCCAGAAAGGAAGTTCATTTAAGCAATACCTGAGGAAGTATGAATAATACGAAAAATAGTCAGATGAAGAGTGGGAAGAATGAAAAAAGATCCAAGTAGAGGGAACAGTATGAGCAAAGGGACAAAGGAAAGAGGAAGCATGGTCTGTAGGAGGAACTTCAAAAAAAAAAAAAAAAGCAGTAGAATAACAGCCTAAAAAACAAGGCAATGGTAATATAAGGCTGGAAAGGCATTCAGGAGCCAAGAAAAAGGATCTTCGAGGTCAATTTGAATCTGGAACATATCTTAAAGGTGACAGAAAGCCATTAATGGTTTTAATCAGGAAGGCAATAATGATCAGACAAGGGTTTTAGTAAAATCATCTTAACTGAAAAGCAGATAAATTATTGAAAAGGATGGATTGCAGAGGAGAAATCCATTAGAGGCTTTGCTTGGATCCATAAGACAGAGAGGTAATAAGGAAAGTGGAAGTGGGAGTGAAGAGAAGTTTATAGTTCAGTTCCAAGATACATTTCAGTTGTAAAATTAATAGGCAGGATGGATTCAATACAGGACTGAGAGAGGGTGGAATTCAAAGGTGACCACTCCCTTCAACCCCATGTTTTGTCACAAGCAACTGAGTGGATGGTGGTGCCATCCCCTGGGATAGAAAACGAAGGCGAAGAAACAGGTTTAGGTTCAAAGATGGGAAACGTTATTTTTAACAAGTTTGTCTGAGTCATCTAAGTGAATCAAGCTAGTGAACAATTAGCTCTAAGGGTCTGAGATGAGGAGAGAGAACAGCACTGAGATTAATCAGCACGCGGATCACATTTGAATACACGGGAATGGGTGCCTACGGTGAGTGTGCAGAGCAAAGGGAAGCTAAGGAATTTCAAGAGTCAAGGGACAAATGAACAGATGCTTCAAAGGAGCAAGAAAAACAACCTCTTCCCAAAGAGAAAGTAAATCTGCTATCTCCATAAAGATTCCTGGCTTAGATCCGGGAGACCTATGGGTAACGTTCTCTGGACCACCCTAAACTCATGTCCTCGAGAAGTTTTCTCACTTCTCATAGCTATCATCACCTACCTCCCTTCCGCCTCCCCCAACACACACAGATTCCCAACACACTTTCTCCTTTCCTGAAGTTCTTAAAAACTTCTCTGTCAAATCAAAAAAACAGTCGGTTAAGGAGACCTCTTTATATGACAAAAGTACTTTATATTTAAAGGAAAAGGGGATACTCAAGCCTGGTAACAATTTCACAAAACAGGGACAACTTCCTCCAGCTGCTCCCTAGATTTTATTACAGTCACTCATGAGCCCAACAAACCATGGTGTTCCCCAACAGACAGGAAAGCCAGGGTCTCCAGGAGCTGGAAAAGAGAAGATTAAAAAAAAAAAAAAAATGTCATGTTGACTGAAATTCTGGAGCTCTTAATTTCTGCTTTTATTTCAGGACAAGAATTAAAGGCTCATCTCCTTTCAGGAAGCTAATAGGAGGAACAACTCACTGCAGCATTCCTTGTACCTTGACATTGATGTTGATTTATTCTTTTAAGGAAACTCTACGATTGATTAAAAAAAAAAAAAAGTTCTCTCAGAAAAATATTATCTCTATCCCGCAAAAGATAAAGTTTTTATGCTAGCTTGAGCCCCATCAGGTTCAGGATACGAATTGTATTCACGTATTTCCTGCTCTTCAGAGCAGGAAATGAAAGCCTATAAATACAGACTTTCCCAGAATATTGCAGTAACACAGCATTTGGTTCTGCTGAATCAGCATCTTGGACGTTCAAGCTGTTGTTATTCCATTGGACAGCATGTGCTGTGAAGAGTTCCTCCTCCCCTGGTCAGTAATTTGAGAACATTCTAGCCATCTCTGAGGTGACGTTCACTGCAGGAGGAGGTCATCTCTGTCAACTCATGTGCACCAGGTAGACAGTGGCTGACGAACCAAGCCATAGAAACAGAAGAAAGGGGTAAACTAGATTGATGCCCACTCTCCATCCCAATTCCAGAAGATCTACGGTCTCCCTCAGGATCATGACTTCATGAAGAGAAAAGACCACTAAATGAGATGTCGATATTTCATAGTCAAAGTGAACTTTTAAACCTGCATTTCAATGGCTGTCTTGTGCTCTACCATTACCATGGAAGGAAAAGACTGGGCTTTCCCACAGTCAAACATAGAGTTCCACCAGCCTCTATCAGCTGACACCCGGCTGACCTCAGGACACATGAGGGAGCCCAGCCAAGGCCTACAGAGTCATGCAGCCCGGCCTAGCCCAGATTGGCCAATCCCCAGCCTACTCCACGATGCATGACTAAGCTTAGCCAAGTCAGCGGAGACGTCTACCCAGACAAAACCACTGGACGCCCAGCCAATCTGCAGACTTGTCAATAAGATTGAGCTGTTAACTGAGCCAGTCAAGGTCTGGATACCTGATAGCCTATGGATATGCCTCTAGGAGTAGCTGCATCCAGTTTCTAATACCTCCAGATATGATCATCCTGAACAGAAGCACACCAAAGGGTCTCTGTGTCATGAGATGTTTTACCACAGGCAAGAAGAATCTGAAAAAAATCATGTTTTCCTCACTCAGAGTTGGACTGCACATTCTTGAGAGGTGAAAACATCTTAAATTCCACTTATTCCTTCCTTGTTCTTTATTTTATTTTTATTTTTTTTCTTCCTTGTTTTTTAAAGGCGAAGTTTGTGAAGTAAGTTGAATCCTTGGCAGTGGCCTCCATGATCTCTGCCCCACTTCTTCCCAGATACATTCACAGTCAGCCAGACACAGAGGGGCTTTAAGAGTAGGAAGCTTTCTGTAACCTGTATGAGTAAAGAAGGCCTCTGGGGCCCCAGCGTGAAAAGTTTAGTCAAGAGTTTGCCAACCTGAAGTGGCTCAGAATACCCTAGATCTGGGTAAGTCTGCGCATGGCCATGATGCTCTGTTTGTACTGGCTCTCGAGACACTGTGCAGCCAGTGGCAGCCCTGCCAGAGAACCTTAAACCAAACCCCAATCCCCACCAACTACCACGAGAGATGGTGTTATTTGCAATCATAGTCAGAGTTTTGACAATTAAAAGCCTACCCTATGCAATAAAGACAGAGAACTCGCCACCAAAGTTTCTGCCCTTCTGGAGGAAAGAGGAGAAAATTTTGACAAGTTTAACCTAATTCGAGAAGAATTTTAAGACCTTGAATCCACTTTCATGGAAGCTGGACTTAAGAGCAAACTATCAGAAATAGAAAAGCTGGAGGTCATTACTACTAGACAGGCCTGGGCACAGACTGGAGGCCATAAATAAAGAGCTGGAAATCTCCATCTCTCTGCTTGGGTTTAAAATACAGAGTTTTAGGGCAGCCCAGGCGGCTCAGTGGTTCAGCGCCGCCTTCAGCCCAGGGCGTGATCCTGGAGACCCGGGATCGAGTCTCACGTCAGGCTCCCTACATGGAGCCTGCTTCTCCCTCTGCCTGTGTCTCTGCCTCTCTCTCATGAATAAATAAATAAAATCTTTTAAAAAATGTGATTAAAATACAGAGTTTTAATAAAGGACTTAGCAAAGAAAAATCCAAACATTTAGAACAAGTTGACATTATAAGAAATATTCAGTATTTAGAAGATGCAGCAAAACATAGCCAATTTCTTGGGATGCCTGGATGGCTCAGATGTTTAGTGTCTGTCTTTGGCCTGGGCCATGATCCTGGGGTCCTGGGATCAAGTCCCACATCGGGTTCCCTGCATGAAGTCTGCTTCTCCCTCTGCCTGTGTCTCTGCCTCTCTGTGTCTTTCATGAATACATAAATAAAATCTTTTTAAAAAATCCAATTTCAAGCTACAAGCAAAATACCCTTCAAAGTACATCAGAAAAGAGAAGAACAACTTCAGACGGCACCAAAAAAGATGCTTTAGATGAAAATTCCCATTTTTGTGTAGGAACAAAACTGTTTTCACAAGAAGCTAAAGGATAGAAAGAGTGAGCAAACTTATTAGTCAGGGGAAAAGGTTTAAAAACAACATTCTACTACACACAAGACAAATTTTAAATGATTAAGAAAGCCAGATCACTGCTAAGGAGAGATCCTGCTGGTCATAAGGAAGAAAACATGGATGACGGAACTTTGAAACTGGATATAATAAACCCATTGGGAAATGGAAACTTCCAAGAAGATGAATCAGTTTTGAAGAAAATGATGATGCTGGGGTAGATAGGGCTGATCAAGTTTGGGCCAGGCCAGTTGATTTTGCTGGCCTTAACTGGGCTTAAACTTGCTTAAAAAGTCTCAAAGAACGTGACATCGAATGTACACTAAATTAACCAAAGGTGATAAAATAATCAATACCTGGAAGACTGTAAGTCTCTGGATGAGACAGTTTCACTACAATCAGAAAGAGGGAGAAATGCAGTTAGAAAGGAACAGACAAGGGGCACCTGGGTGGCTCAGTTGGTTAAACATCTGCCTTCAGCTCAGATCATGATGCCAGGGTCCTGGGATCAAGCTCTAAGTCAAGCGGGGATCCTGCTTCTCCCTCCCCCTCCCCGTTCCCCTACTTGTGCCTGAGCTCGCTCTCTCTCTGGCTCTCTCCTTTTCTCTCTGTCAAATAAAACATTTCTTTAAAAAAAAAAAAAAAAAGGAACAGACAAAAACATCAGAGGCAACTTTTCTCCCTCCTAAACTTCATTGAGGAAAAAAAAAGAAAAGAATTTTCATCAAATGTCCGACATATAGTTCATAGGTTTATTCACCCTATAAAGATAGTGAAGACTTCTTCCAAAATAGATTAAACGATTAGCCTGTGAAGGGCTGGACATTTCTGAAACATTTTTGAGGAGGAACTTAAAACATTTGAAACAGTAACCTTACATCCCCGTTGTTCCCAAGAGGGCATTAGAAGAGCCCAAGGGGACCACCAGGGAACCCAATGGATGAATAAACCCCCAAGAAAGGAGTACCAGGCAATGATAGTATAGGATCCAGGATGCAATTCTTCCAGGGTGAAGACCACAGGGGTAAGATTCCCCCATTAAGCCACCCTGATCCTTAACACAGTGCTGCCTCCACAGAAGCAGGATGGAACTTGTCCTGGTGCTCCTTGAATTAGGAGATACTCAGGGCTTTCTCTGGATTCAACCCTTCCGCTTTAGTGGGAGACATACTACCCTAGGAGCAGCATCAAACAGTGGGTGCTAACAAAGCAGCAACAAGATAGGAAAAAGTCCCCTAGAAAAGAAGTAGTCCTGCTACAACGTGTTATGCTGAAGGCCAGCCTTTTGCACTACATCACTTAGGGCATTCCCCACCCTGTTTTAACTTCCTTGCAAAGGGAGGTTGCCATAATCACTTCCACCCTAAAGATAGGAAGCCTAGGCACAAGAAGACTAAGCAACTTGCCTGAGGTCATAACTAAAATCATACCAGGAACTGGCAACTAAACACAAGGATCCCAGGCTTGGAAAAAACCTCCAACCACACTGCTCTCCTAAGGGATAATTTATGAAAAGAAAAGCAAAATTATTTTGTCTTTTGAAGCTAAGAATGTTGAGGTCTAGTGCCATTAGCTCAGCATTTAAGACTTCAATATTTATGACAGATGTATCAAGGCCTACTGGTATCTCTTTGAAAACATTGTTCTTCCAATTGATTTTATTAAGATTTGAGAATTTTTGTTCCAAAAATGTGTTTTGTAGAGAAACTTCACAAGATTTTAGCTTCTTATGAAGTAGTCCATGGATCAAAAATCTTTGAAAACCAAAGTCTAAAGTGGATTAATACTTTCTACATAGGGATAGTCCGTAACCTGGAAATACCAATGCAGTCTTAGATGAAGAGCAATCCTTCTTCTCTCTCTCTCTGACTCTCGGTGATTGGTATCATATACAGACCTTTGAAATCTTATATATTATGAACCCAATATCCTAAATGTCAAAAAGTAGTCAGTAGGTCACTTGACACTCTAGTGATTTGACAAAATTCTGTGCACAGAAATTAAAATCCCAGGCAAAAGAAATGCCAGGAAATAAACTCTTAGCTCTCCCCACTTTATAAACAATATACTAGCTATGTAACTTATTCTATAAAGAAGGGATTTAAAAAAAAAAAAAAAAGAAGGGATTTAAATCATAACTGTCCCTTGAGATTCTGTGGAGTGTATGGTCACAGAAGAGAGCGGTGGCTATGGGCACACACTAGCAATAATGCCCTAATATTAGCAATTATGCCCTAATATATTAGGAATAATGTCTAATAACTATAGAAACCTATTGGAGATATTTCAATACATGTTAGAATTTTTTATCTGGAGGTGGTGCGGGACTAGTACATCATGATGCTGGTTTTCAAAGAGCATCTAGTTGCTTTAGTGAGGAAAGTGTTCTCAAATTGATTAGGCCCTGCCTGCACTGAAGTAGGACATACCCCACATCATGGATGAATTTAAGGCAGAACCATAGACGTGCTCTAACTGGAATTACCAATGCAAAGATTGGTAAAATTACTCCTCGGTAGTACATGTCAAGTATTATGTTGGAATTCTGATTCACTCCCAACAGAAACACTAACTTTCTCTCTTATCACCTCTGGGTATGCAAACGGCATTCTAAGAAAGACATTAAAAACTCAGATCATATTAAGAAGAAAAGCATAGGATCTTTTGGGGTCGTGTGTTCATTCTGTTAAAAAAAAAAAATTCCACCAATTAAAGTTAAATGAGACTCCTCTCCCTCAAAAGAAAAAGAAAGAAAGAAAAGAAAAGAAAGAAAAGAAAAAAAAAGAAAAAAAAGAAAAGAAAAGAAAAAAAAGAAAAAAAAGAAAGAAAAGAAAAGAAAAGAAAAGAAAAGAAAAGAAAAGAAAAGAAAAGAAAAGAAAAGAAAGAAAAGAAAGAAGGAAAGGGGGAGGCGGTTGGAGGGAGGGAGAGTAAAGGACAGGTAGGTGTCTTACTTCCTTAAATACTCTCAACAATCACAGTATTAAAACTTTCCTTTTTTTCCAATTACTCATCACACCCTTTGCCACAGAGCACTTAACTTCTTAGGGTTTTTTATCCCCCCTTTCTTTTAAGCCTACCACCAATTTATGATTTTGTGAGGTAAGCAACAGGTTTATAGCTTTTACAAACTTAAGAACTAAGATATTTTATTGACTGAAAAAAAACAAAGCATGGAGTAATACACAGAATGATTCTTGTGTGTTCTTTAAGCATTTCCCTTGGTTCTTAAATTCTAAAGCCTAAGTATGAAACTTATTATGTATAAACAAGTTTAGCTAATAAGAATAATTCTTAGTAATAACAGCTTACAGTGGCAAGAGCATACAGAGGGGAGAATTGTGGCAGGGAGACTTTTCCTTTCCATATTCTACTTTTGGTATTGTTAGAGACTTGTATTTTTTTGTTTGCCTTCTTCCGTAATTTAATTTTTTTTTTAAATACAAAAAGTTCAAGAACCACTTGGAGAACCACCTCCACCACTAATGGCTTCTGAGAACCTCTCCAGTAGAGGGCACGGTAGATTCAACATTGAGAATGTATATTCTCCAGCAAACCAAACTGTGGTTTTGCTGTGCAATATTTACAACCTATTGCATTGTTTCTCCCTCCACCACAGAATGGAAAATATGTGTCATCTTAATGTTGAGCCATCCCATTTACCTAAAAGCCACTTGCAACAAAAAAAAAAGGGGGGGGGGAGTCATCAAACATTGTAGTTTTTGCTTTAAATCTATGTCTGCAGCCCTTATAAATGACATTAGCATGGCAATTTTTTGACTAAAAGTTTTATCAGTCTGAAACAGGTCTTGCCCTAACTCTTCAAATCACTTTACACACAGAAATGATCAACCATTACACAGTGACTTATCAACTGACCTCATAATCTTCAGGAAAAAATTAAATTTGCTGCCATCAGTTGTCCATCAGAAACGGTTTATGAAAAAAGCAAATAATTACATTAAACACAGAAACATCTAAAATGGTCTACATTTAAACAGTTGTTTACACAGATACATATATATTCACTTTTGTGAATATATTGAGATGATCTAACTTCCCTGGCTTAGAGATCTCTGAAAAAGTTTAAATGGCAAACTGTTTTCCTTATTTGCTTATTATCCAGAAAGCTTTTGTTAAGTATCTTATTATGAGCTTAAGCCTTTACAAATCTGACACATCATTTTGGTATTTTAATCATATTTGCACATTTATAACCTAATTAACTGAGTTAAACCTTTAATGATTTTCTCCCTTGAATAGCTATATTTCCTTTTTCACATATGTGCGAATTTACAATACCAAACCTCTGTACTTTAGAATTTACAAAGGCCCCTCACATGAGTCACATAATGTCTAATAAGATTGGCAAAAAAGATACACTAGTCTTAGCACAAATGAGAAACTGGGGCTCCAGGGGGTGTGATGAGACCGTCCCAACAGTTACTTAGCATTTATTGGTTAAGCCAAGACTCTAATTAGGTCTCCAGACGCAGGTCCAGCTCTCTCTCCTTGCTGCTTCTTAATGAGAACTCTTGGACCTTCCACTATGGATGCATACTACCATCCAAGGTTCTAAGTGAATGATGTATTAAGGTTTATACTGGCAAAAAAACAAAAAAAGAGAGGGGCTATTTATCACACGCATTTATTTTATTTTTTTTTCAATTTTTATTTATTTATGATAGTCACACAGAGAGAGAGAGAGGCAGAGACACAGGCAGAGGGAGAAGCAGGCTCCATGCACCGGGAGCCCGACGTGGGATTCGATCCCCGGTCTCCAGGATCGCGCCCTGGGCCAAAGGCAGGCACCAAACCGCTGCGCCACCCAGGGATCACACGCATTTAGTAAGTATTGAATAATCAGAACGTGAAAACTGATGGAAATACTATGCAAGGTTCTTGTAGAGACAGAGTATATGCATGAGAAAAACAGCATTCTTACATTTCACAAACACATCTTGAAGTATTTATTACTGAAATCCAAATGTTTTTTTTTTTTTTTTCCTTTCCATAATGAACTACATGTCTGTTCTCTTTAGTAGTAACTGCAGATTTTACCCTACATGTCAACTACTGGCTGCTCAGGGCACGAAGTTAAACTAGCTCCAATTTCCTTTTGGCAGTTCTAATGCAAAGCTCGGAGAGTATCTGTAGCCTAATCAATACCTTGCTGTGAGTCTTACTTTGTACTTAAATGCTTGATGGGGAAACCATCTGAATATTCCACTGTACGGCTCTGATACCTGAAATCAAGGAGTGAATTGTGTTGAGGTCATCGACTGTGGACCTTCTCCGTTTGTCCTTCCCACTCAAAAACACTTAAAGCCGGCCTTCGCACAGATGATTTTTGAACAATCACCAAATTATGCAAGTAAACCCTTCACGTCTTCTTCTCCTCCCTCCCCCACTTTGCAAGTTATTAAGTGTTCTGGTAAATTCTCAGCCAAGAATGACTCATGAGGAAACCCTGCATCCTTGCACTCCCAGGACGAGGATGGCTCTGGCGCATCACAGTTTCCACGTCTTGGTGTTTCCCTCCGTCTCCTCGTGAGGAGAGCTGGGACTTCTCTGTCCTGGAAGGAGAAGCAACCAAGGATTTCGGAGAAAAAGCTTTGCAACCCCACGGGAAGACCCAATCACGCAGGTTGCGGGGAGCAAGGCTGCACACCCTCTTAAAACACGGCCGTCGGATAAAGTCCCTTTCTCCGGTTCCTTCCCTGCTTACCGTTCAGTCCCCGCAGGGTTCCGGGTTGCCCCCCCCCACCCCACCCCCCGGCCGCGCGGGGGTCGCTGCCCCCGCCCCTGCCCCACCCCCGCCCCCGTCCCCCGCGCCCCCGCCCCGGCCCCCCCGCCCCTGCCCCACTCCCCTGCCCCACCCCCGCCCCCGTCCCCCGCGCCCCCGCCCCGGCCCCCCCTGCCCCTGCTCCTTCCCCCACCTGACCCTGACCCTGCCCCACTCCCCTGCCCCCACCCCGGCCCCCCCGCCCCTGCCCCTGCCCTCCCGCCCCCTCCCCTGACCCTGTCCCCCCTGCCCTGCCCCCCCGCCCCTGCCCCCCGCCCCCTCCCCCTGCCCCCCTCCGCCCCTACCCCCCTCGCTCCCGCCCCCGCCCCCGCCCCGCCCCTCCCTTTCATCTTTTCCTCCCCTCCCAACTCAACGGAGTCGCACAGCGGAAGAGGGGAGGGTCTCCCCGCGGCCTGTTTGCAAGAAATGAGGCGTGGGAAGAGGGCGCGCTCTCCAAAAAACAAGGGCGGGGGGTTGGAAAACATCTTAACTCAAAATAAAGCACTTGCACCCCGGTCCGCTCCCAGCAGCCTCTCCCCGCCGGAGCCTGCACCCCTCCAGGGCCGGGAGCGCCCCCTCCCGTCGTCCCGTCGTCCCGTCGTCCCGTGGCCGGGGCGCGGCTGGCGGCGAGGCGTCCCGGTCCGATCCCACACGCAACCCCGCGAGCCGCCGCGAGGGCCCGAGCGCGCACGGAGCCGGAGCCGGAGCCGGAGCCGGAGCCGGAGCCCGAGCCCCGGACGTCAGCCCACCTCGCTTCGAGAGCCTTCGGCGGCGCCCGTGACCGCCGCGGGCCGGGCCGCCCGCCCCCGCGCCCGGGTGCAGCCGACCAATCGGTGCCCTCGGGGGGCGGGCCCGGCGGCGGAGGCCCCGCCCCCTCCCCGCCGCCGCCCATAAAGGCGGCGCCCGCGCCCCGCCGCGCAGAGCTGCGGCCCCGGCAGGCGGTGGACGATGCAAAGTGCCATGTTCCTGGCCGTCCAGCACGACTGCGGATCCATGGACAAGAGCTCGAGCAACAGCCCCAAGCACGAGGAGAAGCGGGAAAAGATGAAGCGGACCCTGTGAGTACGGCCCTCGGGCGCCCGCCCCGCGCTGCGCACCTGGCGCTCCGGGTTTGCTGCGAACGTGATGACGTTAGGAAACCCTGCGACCCGCGCCTCTGCAGGGAAAAGCAAAAATGTGGAAGAGGGCAATTAGCTAAGTAAGGTTCAATCTGTGTGCGTGAGCCAAGGACTCTCGGGTAGTTTAGGACTGAGAGCATGTTAGATAGGGAGGCGGTGGTGATGAGGAGGATGAGGAGGCTAAGACCTCGCAGGTTGGCTTTGTGGCCCCTGCGTCTAAGGTAGCAGCCGAGGATCCTGGGGCCGAAGCACATCCCCAGCACTGGTGCCTTGCATTATAAGTTCTGATCAGCTTGCACAGCTTCCGGATTGGAATATTTTGGCTGGTTCTGAACATACTCGTTTTAAAATCGCTTTTTTTTTTTTTGACTGAATTGCTTAATTCACCCACTAAAGATTGTGCAGCAAATCATCGTTATGCATCATCTGCTTAAAATGAGTGTTGTAGTTGGGCTGGGGCAGGGGAACTCAGTCTCTCTCTCTCTCTCTCTCTCTCTCTCTCTCGGACACACATACACCCCCTGCCTCATGGCTTCTGGAGTGGTCCAGAGCCTCTTGCTCTAAGGGTAGGAGGGAAATGAACACCCACTGGCTCCAAGCAGTTCCAGTGTTAGGTTTCTTCAAGTGTGAAATGTCTCAGAATTGTAATCAAGGCTGCAGAAAAACTGCGGTCTTTTGTGGGTCAGAAATTGCATCTGTCTTTTTGAAATATGCCATCTAAATTCATTTAAATGTCCTAGGTAGACTTACCCTTGGTTATGAGAGTAGTACTTCTGCTCAGATGAAGGGATGAAACTAATTGCGTTAAGCACGTAGGTGCTAGGTTTAAATGTAAAATGAGTAAGACTGACTTGAAGATTCTTGTTGCTACTGGGTGGCTTTATTTGGTAAAAATGCCTTCAGCTGCCACAGCAATTTCAAACGTTGTCACTTAGTGAATATCTTTTTTTTTTTTCTTTTTAAGATTAAAAGATTGGAAGACCCGTTTGAGCTACTTCTTACAAAATTCGTCGTCTCCTGGGAAGCCCAAAAATGGCAAGAAAAGCAAACAGCAAACCTTCATCAAGTAAGTTGAAAAATCTTGTATTTGCGAACATGAATAGCTAGCTGCTGAGCTGAAAAGAGGAATTCTGATGTGCACGAGCTAATGAGCAGACCTTCTTTTGCAGGCCTTCTCCTGAGGAAGCACAGCTGTGGTCAGAAGCGTTTGATGAGCTGCTAGCCAGTAAATGTAAGTTAACCTTTTGAATTTGATCCATTTCACAAGATATCACAAATATCACAAGAGTCCACAAAGGTGTTCACAACAGAAAAGCAGATTGCTCAAGGGGAATTCAAATTTGCAATCACTAAAGATCTAATGCCTATTTTTCTCCTTTATTTCCTGTTTAACCATAGAAATACATGGTTTCTTCACTGTAGATAGGGAAGGAAAAGTAGCCCAAATTGTAGGGGCAGTTGCTCTTCCTTAAGGTTGAATTGAATCAGCTTTTTCCATTGCATACAAGGTTTCCAGGAGGTTTGGAGCCCGGAGAATTTAGGTTCCCCTCTAAATATTTGCATTAAAAGCAAAGTTAAGTATATTTTGTAGCAGTGTGCCAGCTTATGCATTTTGCCTATTAGCATCTTAGTCTTTAAAAGGCTAAATTCTGAGGGTTACAAGTTTGAGTGAAATATAGAAAATTGCCATCATTTAGAAATAATAAAATATAGGGATGGGAGAATGGTAGTTCTGGAAAAATTTTAAGGCATTAATTGGTCACCCAATTTACATTCTGCATGTTTTTTCCCCCCTTTCTTCCTCCCCAGATGGTCTTGCTGCATTCAGGGCTTTTTTAAAATCTGAGTTTTGTGAAGAAAATATTGAGTTCTGGCTGGCCTGCGAAGACTTCAAAAAAACCAAGTCACCCCAAAAGCTGTCCTCCAAAGCAAGGAAAATATATACTGATTTCATAGAAAAAGAAGCACCTAAAGAGGTAAGGGGGGCAAAAAAAGAACTTCAATTCAGCATATTTTGAATATTCTTAGCACCAAAATGAAACAAAAAGACATTAAATTAAAGGGGGGAGGGACAAGATTGTTTCAAGAAACTAATTCTAGTTTTTAATTCGCTTAATTTCATTTCTTCAATGACTTGGCTAATGAAGCTCATCACACATTATAGTTTTTGCTGCTTGTTTTCAACGATTAAATAGGTATCAGTCCCTAGCTTTGAATATGGAATAAACCCCTTTTTTTTTATAATTTCAGATAAACATAGACTTTCAAACCAAAACTCTGATTGCCCAAAACATACAAGAAGCTACAAGTGGCTGCTTTACAACCGCCCAGAAAAGGGTCTACAGCTTGATGGAGAACAACTCTTATCCCCGTTTCTTGGAGTCAGAATTCTATCAGGACTTGTGTAAAAAGCCACAGATCGCCACAGAGCCCCATGCTACATGAGACGAAAAGGGGAGCCCAAGAGTGGAGGACATTTCATTTTGTTCCTAAGGGGAAAGGCTGCGACCTTCCAAAAAGACTGACCTTGAATTTAGCCTGGGTGTTCAGGAAACATCACTCAGAACTATTGATTCAGAGTTAGTGAATCAGGAAGCTGGTGACTGTGTAGGAGAAGCTTGTGTTGGGACGGCTCCCATAGCTCTGTCTAGAACCCAGGGAGAAGGTGGTCCAAATGTGGTGTGTCTCACTCACACTGGAAAGGCAGGAATGGGAGACCCAAAGGTCTGATGTGACACTGTTGGTCCAAACACATTTAAAATCAATAGGTCTGGGATTATGTGGCCTTAGCTAGCTGGCTGTATATCTTTCCCTAATTCAGTCCATTACCACATAGTGGTTTTAGTTTTAGTTATTTAGAATAAGTAATATTAAAATGTTTACTGTGTGCAAGGGTGTTGAAGTTCATACGACTACAGATCATCAGTACTGTTGTCTCCTGTAACACTAAAACTGAAATGGTCTGTTTGAATTGTTAAGTGTTAGAACAGAACGAGTGCTGTTGTGTAGGAAACTACATTGTTCATGATGAGTGCCAAAAACTGTCCTGAAGGCAGCTAAACTTTGACGTGGTCTTTGAATACTTTTAATAAATTTATTTTGATAAATAATGTCATTGACTATTCGGTTCAGACATGGGGGAGGGGGTTGTGGGTTGTGAGGGAGGGGAGGAGTGCTGTTAATATGGCAGCTACAAGAGAAACCTTTTTCCAGTAAAGGAGAGGTACACCAGGTGATGTGCCTGTCGAGTAAGCATTGACAGTGCTCAGAAATGAGAAGTGATAGGAGTTTGTCTTCCCTGCAGTTAACGTCTCTTTTAAACCTAATAAACATTAGGTAGACCAAGAAAAGTCAGACCGCCTCCTTAGAACCACCCTGGGATCAGACTTTCTAATATAAGCTTGTTGTTAATGAAAACAAAAACCACTGACCTTAAAGCCCTTCGTGGGTATCTACTAAAGACTAGCTGAGAAGTAAAATAACGTAATGGAGGCAAAGCACCAGAATAGTTCACATAACTCAGCTTCTCAAATGAAAAAAGGAACCAAATAAGGTGAATGTAGGCCTGCCTTTTTTATTTCCCCTGGTTCCAGGCTCCCCTACAGGGTACTGGCATGAACTTCCAAGATGCATACCTGAAATTGTTCACCTCCATGATCAATACAAAAATCAGAATTTTCCTGATTCTCCTGCTTCCTCTGGCCAATAAAGAAACTGACTATGTTATGTCAGCTTATGATGAAGGCAAAAGAAGCACACTTTGTTCTTAAACTTCATCGAGGAATGTGCTCTTTTCCTAGTCAAGGGTGAAAGGACTAGAATCTGTTATTTTTTCAAACCGGTTATTTAGAAAAGGAATACTCTTCTTCAGTAGGCTTCTTTTCCAACTTCCTTGATTATAGTCTTAGTTTTAGAAAGGAGAGAGAGAGCCTTCATCTCAGATTTGCAAGACCTGAACCTAAGCAATAATTTCTCATAGCTTTATGACCTTGGGAGTCCTCATCTTCCCCAGTTCCTCAATGTACATCTTCCTGTCTATCCCACTGCCTGGGAGGTAGTAAGGGGCTTTAAAGCACTTAAAAAAAAAAAAAAAAAAAAAGGCATTCTGATTTGCCAAAAGAAAAATTGACCACCATCACCTCCCCTCCACCACTACCCCCCCACACACATACCCCATAGTTTAAATATTGTCTTCATTGTGCTGGCACTAATTTCCATTTTACCCAAAGTGTCTGGTGTCAACAGTCAAAAGCTCCATGAAAGACTGCCTCTTCCACTCCTGCAACACCACCAGCCAGGATAATACATAATAGGTGCTCTATAAACAGTGTTTGAATAAATGAATTCTGAAGGGTTATTGAAAGAGACATTTCTTAAGAGAATGAGTATGTCAGGTCTGCATATGCCTTAATTTGGGAAGGTTTTGGCCAACAGAGAAACTCAGGAGTCATGCCATATATTCAATTAGCTACCCAGTCCTATTTATATTAGCTCAAATATATTTCTAGCCTACTTTCTGTAGCCACCCCGATCAAAGATGCCAACATCTGATGCCTGCGTGACGGAAATGGTCTCTACTCCCCTTATTCTTACCCCTACTTCTATGTGTCCCTTGCTTTTTAACTCTGGGAATCCTTTCAAAACAAGCGTGATTTTGTCTCTTATTGCTTATAAACCATTGACAGATTTTCCAAACAATTAGAATAAAGGCAGTCCCCTATATAGCCTAACACCTGCATGGCTTGACTCCTCCTTCCACTCCAACCTTGTTTTCCCAGCTCTGCTGGCCACACTGGCCTACTTTCGTTCCCGTTGTGGGAAGTATGCCCCTGGTCCACAGAACCTTTGCACGTAATAGTCCCTCTGCGTGGAATGCAATTTTAGCTTTTACTCATCATTCATAGATCCAAGCAATTGTCACTTCCCCAGGGGAAGCTTTCCCTGACCTCCTTACCTAGGTCACATCCCTTTTTAGACATTCTCATAGCACCAGGTTCTCTAATTTAGAGCGCTAATAAAATTCTCAGTAATTTGTATGATTATTTGATAATTCTGACTTCTCCCCCAGATCGTGGATAGCACAATTTGAAGGCTGTGTCTTTTGCTGCTCATTCCTGAATCCCAACACCTAGCACCTTGCCTGGCACACAGTGGAAGCTACATAAATCATTGCTGAATAAAAGAAGGCGTATTAAAAAGTCTTGTAAACAAATTTTGGTGAAATAAGAAGTATCTACACATGCACAAGGAAATAAGTACAAGGTTTTAAAAGGCCCATAGGCTCAAATGTCTGAAAATATCTGTAGAGTTTTCCTTTTGGAAAAAAATAAATACCTCTTATTCAGCATGTTCCCTGTAACTTTTGGCCTTTGATCGAAGGAGAAGCCAGATTATAGTAACCAAAAAACAAGAGTTTTGACTTTTTCAGGGCTGCTAAAAGCACAGGCTTTAATCAGGTGGTATTTTTCAATGTTCTCTAGTGTGGAACAAACAGAAACAGATTTAAGATTAGAAGCCACATACCTCCACAAATAAATATTACTTAATGTTCTAGTTTCTCAGAGTTCATATATTTAGGATCCACAGTCTAATCATTTTTTTTAAGATTTTATATATTTATACATGAAAGACACATAGAGAGAGAGGCAGAGATATAAGCAGAGAGAAGCAGGCTCCCTGCAAGGTAGCCCGATGTGGGACTTGATCCCAGGACCATGGATCACTCCCTGGGCAGGCTCTAAACCACTGAGCCACCCAGGCATCCCCAGTCTAATTATTTTAATAGTATTTCATTTTTTTCATATATTTTAAGCTCAGGAGCATTTCAAAATATAGCAATCTCATGCACTGAAAAAAATAGAATTGTGTATTATTTTCATGTGAGCATAGGGAGGCAACATATGAGTTTCAATGACATGGCTTAAAGTGATCACTCAAAATTTCATAGGAAATGGGTCTTTGGTAGACTCGTTTGATTTACCACAATGATCAGTGCTGGCACTGATTGTCTTACAGATGGGGGTGCACTGTGCATTTGGACTTTAGGACAGCCCTGCCTGTGCCAAGCACTACCCTATTTCTCACTTTGTTTTCCTGTGTTAGCCCAATCACAGATAAAAAAAAGAAGTTAGTCTGCTTACAGAGAACTTTGCTACTATTAAACAGTGAGCTTTGACCTGCACGGAGATTTCCCTGTACTGACTTCGATGCCTTTTGACAACCTTGGAAAACAAGTTTTTATGTTGTTGTTAATGGCAAGGAGATGAGGGTGTTTTTCAGCATTGTAGCTGAGGAGTAGCTTGGAGTTGCTTGAAGTGACAATAAGAGCCCAAAAGAGCTTCTCCTGTGGCCTGAAGGGTTAAAAAAAAAAAAGAGAGAGAGAGAGAGAGAGAGAGAATCATCTACAACATAAGAGGTATATTCTAGCCTAAGGTGATCGAATTAAACAGAGGCCTGATATTAGCCCCCTGGGGCCATGATCTAGCACGACCAGACCATACTCTGTGTGGAGGATGGGGCCCAGTATGGCTATAGAAGTGTAACCCAGCACCAGGTGATAGAGGCTTTGAATATTAAAGATTGGGATTTTATTCTGAGGTAATAGATACCAATCTCAACTAAAATGTATAAAAATAGCTTGGATGGCAATTTGGAGGATGCCCTGGAGGCAGGAAGACGAGCTAGGAGACTGCACTAATAGCCCAGACAAGAAACACCATTCCCCTAAACCAGGACAGTGCCACCCAGTAAATAATTCTGTGTGACAATAGCAGATTATACATCCCCTACTCTATGCAGAACGCTAGTCTATGCCATAGAGGGAATAAATATAAAGACATGTAAGACATACAGCTTGTCCTCCAAGAGGCACCCATTAAATATCTCACAAAATAAGGGGCACGTAGGTGGCTCAGTCAGATTAAGCATTTGACTCTTGATGTCAGCTCAGGTCTCTATCTCAGGTGTTGGGCTCTGTGCTGGGCATGGAGCCTTCTTTAAAAGAAAAGAAAAGAAAAAAACTCAAATAAACAGACAAAATAACTTCCAAAAGTTAAAACATAAGGTGGGCTATGACTGGTGACTAGTTACCAAAAGAGAAATGCAAATATCGTTAGCTGAAGTCAGTCAAGGAACAAAGTGAAGTGGCATTTTTTATGAGATTTGAAGAATGAGTAGATTTCATAAGGATGAAGGGGAGAGTACTCAGGGTGGAGAAACAGTTCAAATAAAGTTGGTACAAGACTCGATCCTGCATTGTACCATGACATTTTTGTAGGCAGATCTTTCTTGTAGGGGTGTATATTTGAAAGCTATTTCGTTGATTCATTATTTTGGCAAACATTTATGAAGGGTTTGTCTGGGCAAGGGAAGATGTGAAAGTGTAGAAGAAATGGTCATCCCCTGAGAAGGACAGAAACTGGAAGACTGGAAGCTCAAGCTCAAAACTAAAAGCCACACTTCATTTTTCTTAAAAATGGATTCCAGTAAGATTATCAACCATCCTAGTCATCAGGATCTATGAAATCTTCCTTCAGAATAGCCCAGGCATCTTTCCCTTCTCCTATTACAGCCAAGCTTACACACCATGGTCGTCATTCTCTCAACTGGATCAGAGTAGACCTCAGGTTCTCTGTCCTGCTTCTAAAATTCATTCACTAGACTGCCTTTTGGATGCTGAGTTCCTCAATTTCTCTTATGACCAGAAAAAATATGAACTCTCTGGTATCTCCCGAATCAAGGTAAACTCTAATACCGAAGGCTAAAAATCCTCTACTATTTGTTCCTTCTTCCTATCCAGTCTTATTTCTCACCACTGACCAGAAGCAATCAAAGCTGGATTTCTTATTGTTCCTCAGATATACTATTTTTCTCCCATTATTAGATCAAATCGTTCCCCTTGCTTAGAACTGCTCTCTCTTCCCTTAAATTTGAGTCATTTCTCAAGGCTCAGAAATCAAGTTTCACCTCTATGAAAGGTTGCCAACGGTGTGTCAGTCTTTTTTTTTTTTTTTCTTTTTTCCGGTGTGTGAGTCTTATCTTCCAACTAAGTGGTTGAAAATTGTACCATTTTGGTTTATTTTTACTTAATTTTCAGAGTAACTAGTAGGGTTCCAAGCATGAAAGATACTTAGTATCCATTGACCATTGATTAACTGATTAGCTCATTGATTCACAAACTCTTCCATAAAAATGCATGCAGTGAAAAAAAATGCAGGCAGTGATATAAATGATTTCATTTAAGTTTGCTAAACTCATTCGCAAAAAAGATTTTTTTCAGAAGTCTGCAAAGATTGTATTTTGGCCCTACATTTTTGCCTTGCAAATTTAGAGAGCGAAAAAAGTAAACTATGCAGATCTTGGATAAGATCCTAACATTAGATTTTCTGGAATCCCAAGTTAATCTGATATTTATATGGTTTAAAAAGTGCACTGACCTATATGGAAACTTCCCTTAGGAGTGAGGCTTGTGTGTTTATTTAGCTGGTGTATATCTTAGACATGTACAGACGTCATATCAAAATCAAAATAATGAAAAAGAGAAAAGAGCCAAATAGGAAAATGAGAAGAAACTATTTGCTGCCGTCTTCTGTGGGGTGAGGAGGGACTTGGTTTTCTTGGTTGGTAGTTTTTTTTTTTTTTTTTTTTTTTTTTTTTTTTTTTTGGTTTTTAATGCATTTTCAACTTCCAATCTCACAGAGGCCCATTCCACTCCCATCCCAAATGATTCTCTCAGTCTTGAGCTTTGGAATGCAACCACAAATTTTCTACAATGAGTGCATTTTGAAAGTGCAATATTGAAAAAAACTAAGAAAAATACGCGGTTTATATGACCTGTGGTAGAGTCTGAGAAAAACCAGATATAAAGCTGTACTTTAACAAGCAGGTGGTGTTTAGTTGACCTTTGCCCTGCTCGCAGGGAAGTTTATGACGTTAAATCTCCATTTGGCACAAACCAGTACATTCCCATACAGCGTGATTTTACAGAAGTGACCACTGAGCATGGTGACCTCAATGTCAGGACTTAAAGTTCTACCCCTTTCTTATTTCTCCTACTTCTGTGTTCAGATTCCAGAACTTCGAAAACCCTGTAACATTCCACAAAATTGCGAGTAAAATGATTAACATTGTAGGACGGCTAATCACAACAATGTCAAAGATAATTTTGGTCATCATACAACTATTTGGGGGGAAAAAGTCAATAATCTATCTACTATTGAAAAATGTTAATATGGATGAAGTATTTCTGAACTTTGAGTCATTTTTTTTTAATCCAGGGAGTGTAGAAAAAAAACAGAAACAACACTGACTACACTATCAGCAAAGTAGTACTATCCAGCCAAAAAAAAAAAAAAAAAAAAAAAACCATGTAATATGCAACATATATCATTTTTAATTTTAAAACCACATTAAGAAATGTAAAAAGAAGCAAACAAGTTAATTTTAACAATATATTTTATTTAACCCAGTATACTCAGAATAATATTATCATTGCAACATGTACTCCCTTTAATAAATTATTAAGGAGACAGGTCATATTTTTTTCTTATTAAGTCTTCAAAATTAAGCCTTTAAGTCTTATTAAGTCTAATGTGTCTTTACACTTATGGCATATTCAAATCCACACTAGTCATGCTTCAAGTGTTCAGTAGCCACATGTGGCTAGTGGCTACCAATTAAAGAACATAGCGGTAATGGCTGAGTCTGAGGTGATGGATCATAAACCAAAATAAATTTATGCATTCTCTTATTTTTTTCCTAATGCCCAAAATACATTTCATAGCTGGTGCTTCTCAAAATTTTTTTTTACCACTATGTTGCCTTTAATTAGGAAAAGTGTCTTCCAATTTCCCAATGAAGGCAATCAATCTAGATTGCCTGAGTTCAAATCCCATCTCCATCTCTTATTTGTGTGGCCAAACATGGACATATTATGAAACCTTTTTTATTTTTAAGTTTTATTCATTTAAATAATCTCTAGACCCAACATGGGGTCTGAACTCACAACCCTGTGGTCAAGCATCACATGTTCTTCCAGCTGAGCCAGCTAGACACTAACTTCACTCTCTCATCTATAAAAGAGAGGAGTTATAGATTACCTTACAGGGATTTTTATTCTTTTAGGTTTTTGTCAAAGTAAATGGATTGATACATGTAAAGTTCTTATGGCAGTGCAAGCAAATGAGGTTTAAAAATAATATTACTTTTTTAAGAGTTACCTGTTAATACTACTTTGTATAATTTTCTAGACATGATGGATATCAGTAAATACTGTTGACTGGGAAGGCCACTAACTCAGTTAATATGAAAATCCTGACGTGAATGAACTAGTTTCTCAAAAGAACTGACTCCTTCGCTGATTAGAATTATTTTTTTTTAATTCTATGGATGTATGTCTGTATGTATGTAGAAGAGCACAAGCAGGGGGAGGAGTAGAGGGAGAGGGAGCGAATCTCAAGCAGACTCCACACTGATCTCCTAGCTCAACGTAGGACTCGATCCCACGACCCTGAGATCATGAGCCAAAATCAAGAGTCAGATGATCAACAGACTGAGCCACCCAGGTGGCTAGAATTATTAGAATTAGAATTAGAATGTTGCTTTCATGCTTTCAACAAATTTAACCGAGTACCCAAATGAGCAATAGACAAGATCTGTGGTCTGTGCCATCAGGGGAACTTCTGCTTTGGTGGATTGCCCCTGTATTTTTCTTTGCTTACATCTATCACTTGGATGTTTTTTGTCATTTATCAAGCTGTCATGAAACATACAAAAATTCAAAGGAATAGGGTAGATACCACTCATTGTGCAATCAGAGCTCCTGCTGTTACCCTGCACTCAGTCCTCCTTTACATTTGTTTTGTTGACAGAGCAGCTTCCATCACGGTCACAGATTGGTTCTCATTAGTAAGGGCAGCAATGGACACCAAAAGATGTTCCTCCAACTATAGGGAAAAAAGTTTATTTCTTAAGTCTAATTAAATAACCTGGGGCAGTCCAGAGGAGAAATCATTGGCTGATTGGCTTAACACTGATTGGCTTAACCCTGGGTTTATGAATGATCATTGGTAAAATGAATAGAATCACCAGGATCCAATACTACTCCTTAGTCTAGGAGTGGGATGATGCCTAGGGAAGGGATGGGTGGCTGAAAAAATGTAGAATTTTGTTAGAAAGGAGGAGCTGAAATTGTCTGGTGAATCGGCAGTGTCTATTACACAATGCTGAGAGGAACTTACATGGGTATGTTGTTCTGAAGTCACTGAAGACACAGTCTATGACTCGGTGAGCACTTGGGGATGTCACAGAATGGCTCACCGCAAAATGAAACCCTGAGCGCACATGATTTTTATCTTGACTGCATGAATTGTTTTTACAGTTCAAACGTGGCTGGAAAGTATTAAAGGAGAAAATCAGCATAACACAAGGAATAGCTTTAGAAATTTGATTTACAGCTCCAATTGCTAAAGTTTTGTGTGTGGAAAAGTCACTTCTATGAGCCACAGTTTTCTCATTCAGTTCCTCTCCTAGCCTCACATTCTGGTGAGCGTCAAAGGATATAATTTGTGTGAAGGAAATTCGTAAGTTTATTTTTTATTTATTTAAATTCAATTTGCCGTCATATAGTATAACACCCAGTGCTCATCCCATTAAGTGCCCTCCATAGTGCTCGTCACCTGGTTACCCACCTCCCCTTCTGCAACCCTTTGTTTCCCAGAGTTAGTAGTCTCTCGTGGTTTGTCTCCCTCTCTAATTTTTCCCACTCAGTTCCCCTCCTTTCCCTTATAATCTCTTTGACTATTTCTTACATTCCCCATATGAGTGAAACCTGTATGATGTATGATGATTGTCCTTCTACGATTGACTTACTTCACTCAGCATAATACCCTCTAGTTCCATCCACATTGAAGCAAATGGTGGGTATTTGTCACTTCTAATGGCTGAGGAATATTCCATTGTATACATAGACCACATCTTTATCCACTCATCTGTCGATGGACACCGAGGCTCCTTCCACAGTTGGACTATTGTGGACATTGCTGCTATAAACATTGGGGTGCAAGTGTCCCAACATTTCACTACATCTGCATCTTTGGAGTAAATACCCAGTAGTGCAATTGCTGGGTCGTAGGGTAGTTCTACTTTTAACTCTTTGAGGAACCTCCAAACTGTTTTCCAGAGAGGCTGTACGAGTCTGCATTCCCACCAGAAATTTGTAAGCTTTAAATGCAAAATAGAAATCACGTTATTATCATTAACAGGAAAATTCAAAGCTTTCAAGTTTGGGGGAAGGCAGTTCCCAATGCTGTATGTTTGATCTCATGAGTCTTCAGTTATTGTTGATATGATATAATAGAGGCCTTATGTTAATGTACGACTTTTGTATTCCCAACTACTTAGACAATAGCATGCATTTCTTTTGAATTGGTACAAAGTATTACAAAAATAAACACTTCCTCACTCACAATGCATTTTGCAAAGGTTAAAAGCAAAACATGTAAATACTCTAGGTAGGACTAAATAAAAATATTCTTTATAAAAAAAGAAGATTGTACTTTAAGTAATTTCTACACTCAGCATGGGGCTTGGACTTACAATCACAAGATCAAGAGTTGCATGCTCTACTGACTGAGCCTGGTGCCCCTGAATGAAAATATTCTATGGGTAAGAGTTAAATATTTATTACAAACAGCCCATTTTAGAAGTAGCACAATTTAATCTAGTTCTGCCTGTTTGTCCTTCAGTGATTATCTGCTCTTCTGACTTCTACTCCTCTACCATCATTATCTAGGCCTTCTTTGTGTTGGCCCAATACAAAGAATTTTCTCTTTCCAATTCACCCTACATATGGAAGCAGATTATTCCTCATAAATGCCAATTTAATTATATATTGTACTCCATTCAAAAAGTTTCATTGTCTCCCTATTTCCTAAGTAGCATAGAAAGAGCCCTAGATTGGAAGTCAACAGAATGAGATTCTGGTTATAATAGCATTAACTATTTGGTTAACCTGGGGATTGTCACCTCTCAACTACTTCATGCGTAAATTTGATCTCTAAAATCTTTTCTAGCTCTAAAATCCTGCTTGGCTTTGAATAGTCCCCAAAATCTATCCCTCTCCTAACAATTTTAACTTTCTCCCCAAACAATCTAACATAAAATCACTGCTTTAGTCCATCTGCTCTCCTTCCTATCCCCAGAAGCAAAGCCACCATCATTTCACTCATACCGACCTGTCTGGACAGGTCCCCTACTCCGTTTATCCTACCTATATCCTATATATTCTTCAAGACCCAACTCACATTCTCCAGGCACACCAGTTTATTAATCTTTGCTTCCAATCCTTCATTCAACAAAACTTGCTGAGTACCTATTGTGTGCAAAGCACTGCGGGAACATCACACTGAATAAAAAACAAAAAACAAAAACAAAAAAAAACAGACTTTTCCAGCCCCTGTGGATCTGACATTCCACTGGAGTCAATAAATAATGAACAAGCGAATAAACAAGATAATTCTAGATGATGACAAATGCCTATGAAAGAAATAAGCTAAGCAGTTAGATAGGGAAGAGACGGGGTGGTCTGGGAAGGCATGTTAGCCGTGTAGTGTTGTTGGATGCTCCCTGAACTTGTGTTGACCGACCGATTAACCCAAAGACCAGTTCTGCTTTGCAACAACCAACCCTCTTTAAATAAAAGCCTTAAAACTTGTTTTAGCTAAGCCATCACTTTTTATTAATTCCACAATAATTTTTATCTAGAAAAGGGATACTTTTTTAACCTACGTATTACATTCAGTATTTTTTTTTTAAGTTCTAAAAAACCAAAATCCCTTGAGGTATGTCTCAAATCACTAAGAATACTAGGTTTACCCAAATTTTTTGCTAATGTTGTTTTGATACTCCAGGCTAATATTTTCTGGATGGCTTTTGGCCTTCTGATTATTTGTTAATGGTTTATTTCCTCCGGTAGCATCCTGCCTCTCTTGCTAGTGCCCTATCATGTTGCTGACATTATCACCACCCACTCCATCCCCTGGGCTAAAAACCTGCCTCTATATGCTTTTTGTGAAAGTTAGAAACCTCACCCACTCACATTACTGAGTCACTAAACCTCAGAGATTCGCCTTAGAGCTCTACTCCTTAAGTTTCTACAAAGAAAACCAACAATAGCATTTAAGTAATTCCAAGGTGATACCATTTTTCTTAAAACAGACAATGCACAAAGACAGCCTGCCTTTGGCCAGGCTTTCACCACCTCGCAACTGGATTCCTGACTACAACTTTCTCCTGAAAGTTCTCCCACCTGCAGACTGTCGCTCCAGTTCACCCTACCGGAGGAAAGGGGTAGAAAGAACGTGGAGCTGAAAACTGGATCAAATTCTAGTTGTCATCTTGATTGTGCCATTTTAAATAGTCATTCAGCTTTTGGGACAATACAGAAGCTCTCTCACTCAGATTGTTTTCTTACTGGTAAATTATATCGACATTAGAAACGGTTTTAAGAAATCTAAGAAGCATTGCATGCATTGCACTTACCACTGTGCTGGCACATAGAGGCTTCCAAATTGACCTCCCCTTCCCTTCCTTAAATCAAATCAGATCTCCATCATTATTTCTCCACCTAGGAAAGCCTGCTCAACAAGCCTGTATCATTTATACAATCAGCTCCAGATCTATTAGCAGGCTCTTCTCATTGTGGTTCAATTCCTTTTTCAGCTCTCTTTGATAGCTTCTTAAATTACTCTCTTCACCCTCCACTAAGGCACCCTGGCCTGCCATTAAAGCAGACAACTCAACACTTCGTGACAGCATGAGCTTCTCAGGTGGCTCTACCCCCCAGGCCTTGGCACGTATTGTTTTCTTGCCTAAAATGCCCTTCTTTCCTCTGATTGAGATTTCCTTATCCCTTCTTCAAATTCTTGATAAAATTTTGATTTCTTTAAAACCTCACTGACAAACCCAAAGCAGAGCGAATACTTCTTCTGATCTCCTAAGTTATTTTGTTCACATCTCCATAATAGCTTTTTTTGTTGTCGTTGTTGTCATTACATAAATTAACCCATTTATTTATAAACTAGCAATGTTTCAAATGCTGGAGCTTCTACTGGTCTTTCAATCTCTTCAGTCTTCTGGTGGTAGTAGGCATTACTGTGGGGACAGAGATGATGCTGTAAGTCCAGGTACTACCAGCTTCTGTTTTCATGGAGGAACCACAGTGCCGGATGCCCACATCTCCTCTTTTCATCTTGGTTTTGCCACAGAAGGAGCAACTGTAGTTGGCATGCTAGCTTATTTCAATTTTCTTCACCATTTTCCTGAAGGAGGCACCATAATGAGTCCCAT